>NC_060173.1:115609532-115927032 GCF_021184085.1 Oncorhynchus gorbuscha | reverse complement strand
CTGTAACTACTTCAGTGTAGTTTAGTAGGATGGAGGCTCCATAGCTGTATGGGTCTGTAACTACTACAGTGTAGTTTAGTAGGGTGGAGTGTGTATGGATCTGTAACTGCTACAGTGTAGTTTAGTAGGATGGATGCTGTATGGGTCTGTAACTACTACAGTGTAGTTTAGTAGGATGGATGCTGTATGGGTCTGTAACTACTACAGTGTAGTTTAGTAGAATGGATGCTGTATGGGTCTGTAACTACTACAGTGTAGTAGGATGGAGGCTCCATAGCTGTATGGATCTGTAACTACTACAGTGTAGTTTAGTAGGATGGAGGCTCCATAGCTGTATGGATCTGTAACTACTACAGTGTAGTTTAGTAGGATGGAGGCTGTATGGATCTGTAACTACTACAGTGTAGTTTAGTAGGATGGAGGCTGTATGGATCTGTAACTACTACAGTGTAGTTTAGTAGGATGGAGGCTGTATGGATCTGTAACTACTACAGTGTAGTTTAGTAGGATGGAGGCTCCATAGCTGTATGGATCTGTAACTACTACAGTGTAGTTTAGTAGGATGGAGGATGTATGGGTCTGTAACTACTACAGTGTAGTTTAGTAGGATGGAGGCTGTATGGGTCTGTAACTACTACAGTGTAGTTTAGTAGGATGGAGTCTCCATAGCTGTATGGATCTGTAACTGCTATAGTGTAGTTTAGTAGGATGGAGTCTCCATAGCTGTATGGATCTGTAACTACTACAGTGTAGTTTAGTAGGATGGATGCTGTATGGGTCTGTAACTACTACAGTGTAGTAGGATGGAGGCTCCATAGCTGTATGGATCTGTAACTACTACAGTGTAGTTTAGTAGGATGGAGGCTGTATGGATCTGTAACTACTACAGTGTAGTTTAGTAGGATGGAGGCTGTATGGATCTGTAACTACTACAGTGTAGTTTAGTAGGATGGAGGCTGTATGGATCTGTAAGTGCTACAGTGTAGTTTAGTAGGATGGAGGCTCCATAGCTGTATGGGTCTGTAACTACTACAGTGTAGTTTAGTAGGGTGGAGTGTGTATGGATCTGTAACTGCTACAGTGTAGTTTAGTAGGATGGATGCTGTATGGGTCTGTAACTACTACAGTGTAGTTTAGTAGGATGGATGCTGTATGGGTCTGTAACTACTACAGTGTAGTTTAGTAGAATGGATGCTGTATGGGTCTGTAACTACTACAGTGTAGTAGGATGGAGGCTCCATAGCTGTATGGATCTGTAACTACTACAGTGTAGTTTAGTAGGATGGAGGCTGTATGGATCTGTAACTACTACAGTGTAGTTTAGTAGGATGGAGGCTGTATGGATCTGTAACTACTACAGTGTAGTTTAGTGGAGGATGGATCTGGTGTAGTTTAGTAGGATGGAGGCTCCTAGTGTAGTAAGGGTGGAGGATGTATGGGATCTAGTGTAGTTTAGTAGGATGGAGGCTCTCCATAGCTGTATGGATCTGTAACTACTACAGTGTAGTTTAGTAGGATGGAGGATGTATGGGTCTGTAACTACTACAGTGTAGTTTAGTAGGATGGAGGCTGTATGGGTCTGTAACTACTACAGTGTAGTTTAGTAGGATGGAGTCTCCATAGCTGTATGGATCTGTAACTGCTATAGTGTAGTTTAGTAGGATGGAGTCTCCATAGCTGTATGGATCTGTAACTACTACAGTGTAGTTTAGTAGGATGGATGCTGTATGGGTCTGTAACTACTACAGTGTAGTAGGATGGAGGCTCCATAGCTGTATGGATCTGTAACTACTACAGTGTAGTTTAGTAGGATGGAGGCTCCATAGCTGTATGGATCTGTAACTACTACAGTGTAGTTTAGTAGGATGGAGGCTGTATGGATCTGTAACTACTACAGTGTAGTTTAGTAGGATGGAGGCTATATGGATCTGTAACTACTACAGTGTAGTTTAGTAGGATGGAGGCTGTATGGATCTGTAACTACTACAGTGTACTTTAGTAGGATGGAGGCTGTATGGGTCTGTAACTACTACAGTGTAGTTTAGTAGGATGGAGGCTCCATAGCTGTATGGATCTGTAACTACTTCAGTGTAGTTTAGTAGGATGGAGGCTGTATGGATCTGTAACTACTACAGTGTAGTTTAGTAGGATGGAGGCTGTATGGATCTGTAACTACTACAGTGTAGTTTAGTAGGATGGAGGCTGTATGGATCTGTAACTACTACAGTGTAGTTTAGTAGGATGGAGGCTCCATAGCTGTATGGATCTGTAACTACTACAGTGTAGTTTAGTAGGATGGAGGCTCCATAGCTGTATGGATCTGTAACTACTACAGTGTAGTTTAGTAGGATGGAGGCTCCATAGCTGTATGGATCTGTAACTACTACAGTGTAGTTTAGTAGGATGGAGGCTGTATGGATCTGTAACTACTACAGTGTAGTTTAGTAGGATGGAGGCTGTATGGGTCTGTAACTACTACAGTGTAGTTTAGTAGAATGGAGGCTCCATAGCTGTATGGATCTGTAACTGATACAGTGAGTGTATTAATTTTATGTGAAGGGCCGTTATGCTTCGAAAGCCGTATCGCAAGCGATGATTATTAACGTTTCTAAACGTTAAAACACAGTTTAGTTCCAATGAGGCAGTCACGGGAGAAGCTAATCTCTGAGAACTGTAGGGAGAAGGCAGAATGGCTGAGAACTGTAGGGAGAAGCTAATGGCTGAGAACTGCAGGGAGAAGCTAATGACTGAGAACTGTAGGGAGAAGGCAGAATGACTGAGAACTGTAGGGAGAAGTCAGGATGCTGTCTAGAGTTTGAGAGAGCTAGTGACCATCGTAAATAAGATAAAGCATTCCTCGTAGTAGTCAGGGCCTAGCTCCAGGCACGATTGTTTATCTTGCGCTGTCAGTGTAAATAAAGATGCATTTTTTTAGCCTATCAATGTCCAGATGAAACAAGACTGAATAGTCCTAATTGAAGTATGCAGGTCTCAGGCATGTTCTACTACCCTCAATAGGCCGTGGGTCTAACCTCTAGCAGACTCCTCCAAATGACATAACTGGCTGAGAACACACAGTTCCACAGTGAAAGTGGCTTTAATTGACGATTTGGACCTTTTTTTTTGAAGCGGGTGGATTGTTTCAATGAAGACGGAACCCAGCCAGACGGCCACGGAGCACAGCATCTCTATCGGAAACATACGGAGCACAGCATCTCTATCGGAAACATACGGAGCACAGCATCTCTATCGGAAACATACGGAGCACAGCATCTCTATCGGAAACATACGGAGCACAGCATCTCTATCGGAAACATACGGAGCACAGCATCTCTATCAGAAACATACGGAGCACAGCATCTCTATCGGAAACATACGGAGCACAGCATCTCTATCGGAAACATACGGAGCACAGCATCTCTATCGGAAACATACGGAGCACAGCATCACTATTGGAAACATACGGAGCACAGCATCTCTATCGGAAACATACACTAGATGTTGGAACATTGCTGCTATAACAGCCTCCACTCTTCTGGGACGGCTTTCCACTAGATGTTGTAACATTGCTGCTATAACAGCTTCTACTCTTCTGGGAAGGCTTTCCACTAGATGTTGGAACATTGCTGCTATAACAGCCTCCACTCTTCTGGGAAGGCTTTCCACTAGATGATGGAACATTGCTGCTATAACAGCCTCCACTCTTCTGGGAAGATTTTCCACTAGATGTTGGAACATTGCTGCTATAACAGCCTCCACTCTTCTGGGAAGATTTTCCACTAGATGTTGGAACATTGCTGCGGGGACTTGCTTCCATTCAGCCTTGCTTTGTGCACAGGGGCATTGTCAGCATTGTCATGCTGAATCGGGAAAGGCCCTTCCCTAAATTGTTGCCACAAAGTTGAAAGCAAAGAATCATCAAGAATGTCATTGTATGCTGTAGCGTTAAGATTTCCCATCACTGGAACTAAAGGGGTCCGAACCATGAAACGCAGCCCCAGACCATTATTCCTCCTCCACCAAACTTTACAGTTGGCACTATGCATTTGGGGCAGGTAGCATTTTATTGTCATCTGCCAAACCCAAAGTCATCCGTCGTGCAGACAGTGAAGCGTGATTCATCACTCCAGAGAATGCGTTTTCTCTGCTCCAACGACTTGTGGGAAACATGGCATCCTGCAACGGTGAAAGTCACTGAGCTCTTCAGTAAGGACATTCTACTGCCAGTGTTTGTCTATGGAGATTGCATGGCTGTGTGCTCAATTTAATACACCGTAAGCAACGGGTATGGCTGAAATAGCCGAATCCACTCATTTGAAAGGGTGTCCACATACTTTTGTATATATAGTGTATCTATCTCTAGCGATCCAGTATCCCTGTACATTGTAAATATGATTGTGAAGGTTTTCCTCCTCTTCCTCTGAAGAGGAGAGGCGAGAAGGATCGGAGGACCAATATGCGGCATGGTAAGTGTCCATGGTTCATTTAATAAGAAATATTCAACATGGACAACTGAAACCAAAATCAATATCTGGTGCAGAACACAGACACGGAAAACAAACACCCACAAACTAACAGTGAAACCCAGGCTACCTAAGTATGATTCTCAATCAGAGACAACTAATGACACCTGCCTCTGATTGAGAACCATACCAGGCCGAAACATAGAAATACCCCAAAATCATAGAAAAACAAACATAGACTGCCCACCCCAACTCACGCCCTGACCATACTAAATAATGACAAAACAAAGGAAATAAAGGTCAGAACGTGACAATAGTACATAGTATGATTACTTAATTTATCCGTAACCCCACAACGACAAAGAAAGAATTAAATAACAGAAATGCCTTATTTACATAATTATTATTTATTTACATATGTATTCATACCCTTTGCTATGAGACTGGAAATTGAGCTCAGGTGCATCCTGTTTCCATTGATCATCCTTGAGATGTTTCTACAACTTGATTGGAGTCCACCTGTGGTAAATTCAATTGATTGGACATGATTTGAAAAGGCACACACCTGTCTATATAAAGGTCCCACAGTTGACAGTGCATGACAGAGCAAAAACCAAGCCATGAGGTCAAAGGAAATGTCTGTATACCTCAGAGACAGGATTGTGTCGAGGCACAGATCTGGGGAAGGATATCAAAACATTTATGCAGCATTGAAGGTCCCTAAGAACACAGTGGCCTCCATCATTCTTAAATGGAAGAAGTTTGGAACCACCAAGACTCTTCCTAGAGCTGGCCTCCCGGCCAAACTGAGCAATTGGGAGAGAAGGGCCTTGGTCAGGGAGGTGACCAAGAACCTAATGATCACTCTGACAGAGCTCTAGAGTTTCTCTGTGGAGATGGGAGAACCTTCCAGAAGGACAATAATTTCTGCCGCACTCTACCATTCAGGCCTTTATGGTAGAGTGGCCAGACAGAAGACTCTCAGACCGTGAGAAACAAAATTCTCTGGTCAGATGAAACCAAGATTGAACTCTTTGGCCTGAATGCCAAGCGTCACTTCTGGAGGAAACCTGGCACCATCTCTACGGTGAAGCATGGTGGTGGCAGCATCATACTGTGGGGATGTTTTTCAGCGGCAGGGACTGGGAGACTAGTCAGGATCGAGGGAAAGATGAATGGAGCAAAGTACAGAGAGATCCTTGATGAAAACCTGCTCCAGAACGCTTAGGACCTCAGACTGGGGTGAAGGTTCACCTTCCAACAGGACCACAACCCTAAGCACACAGCCAAGACAACGCAGGAGTGGCTTCGGGACGAGTCTCTGAATGTGCTTGAGAGTCCAGACTTAAACCCAATCTAACATCTCTGGAGAGACCTGAAAATAGCTGTGCAGCGACGCTCCCCATCCAACCTGACAGAGTTTGAGAGGATCTGCTGAGGAGAATAGGAGAAACTCTCCATCCAACCTGACAGAGCCTGAGAGGATCTGCTCTCCCATCCAACCTGACAGAGCCTGAGAGGATCTGCTGACTCTCCATCCAACCTGACAGAGCCTGAGAGGGATCTGCTGAGACAGAGCCTGAGAGGATCTGCTGAGGAGAATAGGAGAAACTCTCCATCCAACCTGACAGAGCCTGAGAGGATCTGCAGACAAGAATGGGAGAAACTCCCCAAATAGAGATGTACCAAGCTTGTAGCGTCATACCCAAGAAGACACGAGGCTGTAATCACTGCCAAAGGTGCTTCAACAAAGTACTGAATAAAGGGTCTGAATACTTATGTAACTGTGATATTTCAGGGGGGATTTGTGATAAATTTGCACAAATAAAATAAAATAGTTTTTGCATTGTCATTATGAGGTGTTGTGTGTAGATTTATGAGGAAAAATATATATTTAATCCATTTTAGAATATGACTTTAAACGTGATAAAACGTGAAAAAGTCAAGGGGTCTGAATCATTTCCTTGTCTGAGTGTACCCAGAAAGCACCGCGTGGCACACTGACGGTGTACGGGCTGCGGACACAGTGGGCGTTACAGCAGGACGGTCTAATGGAGTGTCCCATCTCCTCAAACTTACCTCCCGCCATCGTCTTTCTCCTCTCCGTTACATTTAAAGGGCTTTATTGGCATGGGAAACACATGTTAACATTGCCAAAGCAAGTGACGGAGAAATAAACTAAATTGAAATAAACAAATGTGACAGCAAACATTAACACACACAAAAGTCCCAAAATAATGGATACGTTTAAAATGTCATATTATGTCTATTTACAGTGTTGTAAGGATGTGCAAATAGTTCAAGTACAAAAGGGAAAATAAATATGCGTTGTATCTATTTTCTCTCCTTGGAAGTATTCTATAAGTAGGAGGAGTTTAGTAATTTATCCAATATACCCCGTACCGGCCTTTTCCCCACTTCTAAATTAGATTTCTAACATTGTAAATTAAAAGTAGCCTAACTGTCTAGGCATAGCTTATATTTGAAGATACTCATGTATTCCTATTTTCGATTATGGATAAATTGACGGTAATTTTGGGGGGGGGATGATTCGTACCCAGTGTCTTGGACGTGCGTTTATCGTTGGTGTTGTTGGACCCTCCCAGTAGAAAGCGATGCCCAAATAAAAGCGCTCACTAGTTTGGGAGCCTATTAGGAGCGGTACGGCTGAGAGACTGGCGGGGCAGGATACTATCCGAGGAGGCTGTGTGCAAAAAACAAAAAGGGGAGAAAAGAAACATTTGGTTTCACGAACAGTACAACCGAACTAGCCTCCGAATTCACCGTGGATCTTTCATGGGTTTTGTTTTTTTAGAAGAGCTACATCAAACTACCGCTAAGATTACTCATTTCCCCCAGATTCCCCTGTCCCGTAATCAATATGTCCAGTAGCCCTATTATCAGGGTTCTGGTGGTGCTTTGCATCGGGACCGCTGTGAACTGTATGCCGAACAGGAAAAGCAGACGGCAGACTCATCAGGGAGAAACCAGAATTCCTTCGGTATCATCCGTCTCTCAAGGTGAGGTTTACATACTTTTTTTTTGAGGGGGGGGGCTACATTTTGTTTGTAAAACTTTATTATTTGTAAAACGTTTTGGTTGTCTATTATAGAACAGTATCTTAAAAGTTTTATTCTTTAAGTTCTATTTTTGACATTTCGTCATTATTATTATTATTATTATTATTATTATTATTATGGTAAACATGGATTGTGCCAATCTACTTGGAAGTGTAACAAGTTGACGTTCCTTCCTTAGACGGCTGCATTGATAATGGACAGATGTATAACATTAACGACCAATGGGAGCGTTCCTATCTGGGCACGATGTTGGTCTGCACTTGTCACGGAGTTGCGGGAATTAAGTGTAAAACAAAACCCGAAGGTGAACGTGCATTTCTACTTCCTTATATATGGTCAATGCAAGTCCTTTGTCTCTCACCATTTTGTAAATGTCAGTTAACGTATGTAAAATAATTATTGCAATGATCGAAGTTTAAATATGCTCTCTCATGGTACCTTTGTCACTAACTCCACGTATAGGCTCTGTGTCATCTGTAGAGAGAGTGTAACTGCTCTTGATGCTATTGGGTCATCTGTAGAGAGAGTGTAACTGCTCTTGATGCTATTGGGTCATCTGTAGAGAGAGTGTAACTGCTCTTGATGCTATTGGGTCATCTGGAGAGAGAGTGTAACTGCTCTTGATGCTATTGGGTCATCTGGAGAGAGAGTGTAATTGCTCTTGATGCTATTGGGTCATCTGTAGAGAGAGTGTAACTGCTCTTGATGCTATTGGGTCATCTGTAGAGAGAGTGTAACTGCTCTTGATGCTATTGGGTCATCTGTAGAGAGAGTGTAACTGCTCTTGATGCTATTGGGTCATCTGGAGAGAGAGTGTAACTGCTCTTGATGCTATTGGGTCATCTGGAGAGAGAGTGTAACTGCTCTTGATGCTATTGGGTCATCTGTAGAGAGAGTGTAACTGCTCTTGATGCTATTGGGTCATCTGTAGAGAGAGTGTAACTGCTCTTGATGCTATTGGGTCATCTGGAGAGAGTGTAACTGCTCTTGATGCTATTGGGTCATCTGGAGAGAGTGTAACTGCTCTTGATGCTATTGGGTCATCTGGAGAGAGAGTGTAACTGCTCTTGATTCTATTGCCTCATTGGTAGAGGGAGTGTAACTGCTCTTGATTCTATTGCCTCATTGGTAGAGAGAGTGTAACTGCTCTTGATGCTATTGCCTCATTGGTAGAGGGAGTGTAACTGCTCTTGATTCTATTGCCTCATTGGTAGAGAGAGTGTAACTGCTCTTGATTCTATTGCCTCATTGGTAGAGGGAGTGTAACTGCTCTTGATTCTATTGCCTCATTGGTAGAGAGAGTGTAACTGTTCTTGATGCTATTGCCTCATTGGTAGAGGGAGTGTAACTGCTCTTGATGCTATTTCCTCATTGGTAGAGGGAGTGTAACTGCTATTGGGTCATCTGTAGAGAGAGTGTAACTGCTCTTGATGCTATTGTGTCCTTGGCTTCGAGTTCTCCTAGGATAAATATATCATCTTTGTGTGTTCATCTGCATCTTGTCTGTGTTTCTGTGTGCACACCCAGTGACTAACAAAACCATAACATTCCCCAAATATGTTCCACAGCTGAGGAGACCTGCTATGATAAGATCAACGCCAGGTCTTACCTGGTTGGTGAGACCTATGAGAGACCCAAAGAGGGCATGATCTGGGATTGTACATGCATTGGCTCTGGCCGGGGGAAAATCAGCTGCACCATTGCCAGTGAGTGGGCTCGTGTGTGTGTGTGTGTCTTTGTACCAGTGAGTGGGCTAGTTAATCTCGTTAAATCTCCATAACACATCGAGACCTCACAGTATGTGATGTAGTCTCTGCAGCTGGATGGGTGTCTGTCTGACTCTCTATCTGCCTGTCTGCCTGACTGCCTGTCTGCCTGACTGTGTGTCTGCCTGACTGTGTGTCTGCCTGACTGACTGTGTGTCTGCCTGACTGACTGTGTGTCTGCCTGACTGACTGTGTGTCTGCCTGACTGACTGTGTGTCTGCCTGACTGACTGTGTGTCTGCCTGACTGACTGTGTGTCTGTCTGCCTGACTGACTGTGTGTCTGTCTGCCTGACTGACTGTGTGTCTGTCTGCCTGACTGACTGTGTGTCTGTCTGCCTCTGACTGACTGTGTGTCTGTCTGTCTGACTGACTGTGTGTCTGTCTGACTGACTGACTGTGTGTCTGTCTGCCTGACTGACTGTGTGTCTGTCTGCCTGACTGACTGTGTGTCTGTCTGCCTGACTGACTGTGTGTCTGTCTGCCTGACTGACTGTCTGTGTGTGTGTCTGACTGACTGTCTGTCTGTCTGACTGACTGTCTCTGACTGACTGTCTGTCTGTCTGACTGACTGTCTGTGTCTGACTGACTGTCTGTCTGACTGACTGATTGTGTCTGTCTGATTGTGTCTGTCTGATTGTGTCTGCCTGCCTGACTGATTGTGTCTGCCTGACTGTGTCTGTCTGACTCTGCCTGACTGTGTCTGTCTGTGTTAAAATGTCTCACTGTGCTCTATCTCCCAGACCGTTGTCATGAGGGGGGTGAGTCCTATAAGATTGGGGACACGTGGAAGAGACCTCATGACACTGAGAGTTATATGCTGGAGTGTGTCTGTCTGGGCAACGGCAAGGGAGAGTGGACCTGTAAACCTGTTGGTGAGCATTGGGAAAGGACTTTTCACCTGGGGTTGTATTTATTAAAGCACACTGTAGCAAAACTTAGTGCAACGTTTTAAATAGAAACAAACGTTTATTTGATAAGTATAGATGGTACCTACAACCTGCAACTGGAGTGATAGCTGTCAAAACAAACACGGCATTATAAGACCCTCCCCTCTCTGTCTCTCTGTCTCTCTGTCTCTCTGTCTCTCTGTCTCTCTCTCTCGTCTGTCTCTCTCCGTCTGTCTCTCTCCGTGTCTGTCTCTCTCCGTGTCTGTCTCTCTCCGTGTCTGTCTCTCTCCGTGTCTGTCTCTCTCCGTGTCTGTCTCTCTCCGTGTCTGTCTCTGTCTCTCCGTGTCTGTCTCTGTCTGTCTGTCTCTCTCCGTGTCTGTCTCTCCGTGTCTGTCTGTCTCCGTGTCTGTCTCTCTCCGTGTCTGTCTCTCTCCTGTCTCTCCGTGTCTCTCTCCGTGTCTGTCTCTCTCCGTGTCTGTCTCTCTCCGTGTCTGTCTCTCTCCGTGTCTGTCTCTCTCCGTGTCTGTCTCTCTCCGTGTCTGTCTCTCTCCGTGTCTGTCTCTCTCCGTGTCTGTCTCTCTCCGTGTCTGTCTCTCTCCGTGTCTGTCTCTCTCCGTGTCTGTCTCTCTCCGTGTCTGTCTCTCTCCGTGTCTGTCTCTCTCCTTGTCTGTCTCTCTCTCTTGTCCTGTCCGACAGCGGAGCGTTGCTATGACAACGCGGCGGGGACATCCTACGTGGTGGGTGAAACCTGGGAGAAACCGTACCAGGGCTGGATGATCGTAGACTGCACCTGTCTAGGAGAGGGGAGTGGCAGGATCACATGTACCTCTAGAAGTAAGAGACACACACACACACGCACACACACACACACACACATATGCCCTCAGGTGTATACACACCAGCTGGATCCCATTTTCATTGGCGTGCGTGTGCGTGTGCGTGTGTGTGCCTAATGAAGGGAAAAGTTCAGCTTAACTTGGTGAAAAAGAATGTAAATGATCTGTGGTGGAAATTATAATTCTTCTGTTTTGAAGTGATTTTTAAAAAAATGTTGTTTTTACATATCCTTAATTAAAACCCAATGCAATTCTATAACATTATGAAACGTGGTACATAATAGACCACTGCCCATTATCCTGTTAGTGGCGCTAAACTGGGCTTTATTCATAAGGTCAAAATGTAGCAAAATAATTTGCAACAGAACTAAAAAAAAATCTCCATCTTATTGGACAATTCCAGGCAGTCACTCCCCTGTTCTCCTTTTGCCCCCTTCACTCAGATCGGTGTAACGACCAGGACACGCTGACATCCTATCGTATTGGAGACACCTGGAGCAAGACTGACGCCAGGGGTCACATGCTGCAGTGTCTGTGTACGGGGAACGGGCGTGGTGAATGGAAGTGTGAGAGACACGCCTCCCTCCACACTACCGGATTGGGTGAGACTTGTAGTGTGTGTGTGTGTGTTCAATATATAATGTGTGAGAGACAGATGGCTGTTATTCCTCATCTTTCCCCAGATAGCTTGTGGTTGAACTGCATTGTAATTACAAGCCTCTACCAACATTTTAAAAGCGACAGATTCTCTTTTGGGATTTTTCCAGGGGATTTTTCCGGACACAGGATATCAATTGAACATTATAGGGTGGTGCTTAATCGGTTTCTGGGTAAACTGTCCCGTAAACTAGTCAAAGCAAATGAGTTAATCTGTATTTAAACTTTTCTGTTGACTGGAAACATGGTTCCTGTGTGCTGTGTTAATGTTCCCCCATTCTCATTAGCAGGATCTCTTTTTTACTACGAATGAGTCAACCCAAATCTAGTGCTATACATTTTTACAAACAATGTCACTGACTGAAAGCATCCCCCCCCCACCCCCTTTCCCCATCCATTTCCAGGCACGGGGTCCCGTGTGATCACTAACATCCAGCCGGCTGTGTATCAGCCCCAGCCCCTTCCCCAGCCCGGCCTGGAGCCTCACCCCGGTCTAGCCCAGGAAGGGGCCTGCCAGATGGACGCGGGGGTGGGCTACTCCCTGGGGATGAGATGGATCAAGACCCAGGGAAGCAAACAGATGCTGTGTACCTGCCTGGGCAACGGGGTCAGCTGTGAGGAGTGGGGTACGTGTTCCTAGTCTTATTCATGTGAATTCATGCCTGCATCTAATGGTTTAATTTTGGTCCATGCAGCACAAGTTCTGAACAGTGATTTTAATAAAAGAAAGAAAGGGAATTATTCATGCCAGTAAGATTTCCATTAAAACATGTTTATTTTTTATTCACATGGTAAATAAATTAGAAAGTTGATCTTGAAACTGTCAATGTCTCTGAGGTACTAAATACATGTGTGTATATATAGTTTGTTGTTTCAAATCGACTTGAACCAATGAATACATTGGAAATATTACTGATCAAAGCTCTAACAATAAAATCAGGCAGCTTGCGTCAGTCAGCAATCTTTTCTGGACACTGTTCTGGTTATTTTCGGGACACTGTTCTGGTTATTTTCGGGACACTGTTCTGGTTATTTTCAGGACACTGTTCTGGTTATTTTCAGGACACTGTTCTGGTTATTTTCAGGACACTGTTCTGGTTATTTTCAGGACACTGTTCTGGTTATTTTCAGGACACTGTTCTGGTTATTTTCAGGACACTGTTCTGGTTATTTTCAGGGACACTGTTCTGGTTATTTTCAGGGACACTGTTCTGGTTATTTTCAGGGACACTGTTCTGGTTATTTTCTGGACACTGTTCTGGTTCTGTTCAGGACACTGTTCTGGTTCTACGTTTGTGTTTACAGAGGGCCCAGCCCCAGTGTACGGTGGGAACTCCAATGGTCAGCCCTGTGTGTTTCCCTTCACCTTCATGGGGAAGACACACCACTCCTGTACCTCAGAGGGACGCCCCGACGGGCAGCTGTGGTGCTGTATTTCTTCTGACTGCGAGACAGAACAGAAATTCTCCTTCTGTACCAAGAAGAATGGTGAGATTTTTGTAAAATATTTGATTTAAACCTTTTTATATGTGTGTGTGTGTGTGTGTGTGAGACTCTTTTCTGAACCTAAAAACGAATAGTGAACAGAGTAGCAACACGAGTAGAGAGCAAGCGTTTCAGCTGATAAGCCTATGATCTGTGGGAGCTCAACACAAACATGTGTTGAATGGTGATCTCAACCCTGAGCGTTTTCCAGCAGAGTCACTAGAATTCTAGCCAGCCAACATTTAACATCTGGCTTTTATTAGAATGGGACTTTACTATCCAGGTTTCTTTGGGTAGTTTAACTTACTCATATCCTGCATCCCAAAATGGCACCTTATTCCCTTCATAGTGCACAACTTTTGACCATGGGCCCATAGTGCACAACTTTTGACCATGGGCCCATAGTGCACAACTTTTGACCATGGGCCCATAGTGTACAACTTTTGACCAGGGTCCTATCTAGGTAACATGATGTCATCTGGGACACGCCCTCATCGTGTCTGTTGTGTTTGCAGTGATGGTGACAACCAGAGGAGGAAACTCTAACGGTGCTCTGTGTCAGTTCCCCTTCCTCTACAATGGGAGAAACTACACGGACTGTACCGCGGACGGGCGCAGGGACGGCATGAAGTGGTGTGGAACCACCACCAACTATGACGGCGAACAGAGGTTTGGCTTCTGCCCCATGGCTGGTGAGTGCTGTGGTCTCGTTTCTCACTTCTTTTTGCAAGGCAACGTACAACGCGACGATCGTTATTGAAGCAGCCAGTGGTCGTCCCGTCGCCTGTAGTCCCTGCAGTGTGACGATCCAGTCAGATGTAGCCGTAGACTTTAACAAGGACAGATTTTGAGCTGTTAGTGGAAAGTGGCACCAACTCATCTCATGTGTACAGCTGAAGTCTGACGTTCCTTAGCCAATTACATTTAAACTCGGTTTTTCACAATTTCTGACATTTTAATCCTAGTAATAATTCCCTGTCTTAGGTCAGTTAGGATCACCACTTTATTTTAAGGATGTGAAATGTCAGAATAATAGTAGAGAGAATGATTTATTTCAGATTTGATTTCTTTCATCACATTCCCAGTGGGTCAGAAGTTTACATACACTCAATTAGTATTTGGTAGCATTGCCTTTAAATTGTTTAACTTGGGTCAAACGTTTCAGTTAGCCTTCAAACAAGCTTCCCACAAAAAGGTGAATTTTGGCCCAATCATCCTGACAGAGCTGGTGTAACCGAGTCAGGTTTGTAGGCCTCCTTGCTCACTCACACGCTTTTTCCGTTCTGCCCACATATTTTCTTTGGGATTGAGGTCAGGGCTTTGTGATGGCCACTCCAATACCTTGACGTTGTTGTCCTTAAGCCATTTTGCCACAACTTTGGAAGTATGCTTGGGGTCGTTGTCCATTTGGAAGACCCATTTGCAACCAAGCTTTAACTTCCTGACTGATGTCTTGAGATGTTGCTTCAATATATCCACATAATTTTCCTACCTCATGATGGCATCTATTTTGTGAAATGTACCATTTCCTCCTGCAGCAACGCCCCCCACAACATGATGCTGCCATCCCCGTGCTTCACGTTTGGGATGGTGTTCTTCAGCTTGCAAGCTTCCCCCTTTTTCCTCCAAACATAACAATGGTCATTATGGCCAAACAGTTATATTTTTGTTTCATCAGACCAGAGGACATTTCTCCAAAAAGTATGATCTTTGTCCCCATGTTCATTTGCAAACCGTAGTCTGGCTTTTTTATGCCGTTTTTTTGAGCAGTGGCTTCTTCCTTGCTGAGCGGCCTTTCAGGTTATGTCTATATAGGACTCGTTTTACTGTGCATATAGATACTTTTGTACCTGTTTCCTCCAGTATCTTCACAAGGTCCTTTGCTGTTGTTCTGGGATTGATTTGCCCTTTTCGCACCAAAGTACGTTCATCTCTAGGAGACCGAATGCGTCTCCTTCCTGAACGGTATGATGGCTGCGTGGTCCCATGGTGTTTATACTTGCGTACTATTGTTTGTACAGATGAACGTGGTACCTTCAGGCGTTTGGAAATAAGGATGAACCAGACTTGTGGAGGTCTATAATTTTTTTCTGAGGTCTTGGCTGATTTCTTTTGATTTTCCCATGATGTCAAGTAAAGAGGCACTGAGTTAAAAGGTAGGCCTTGAAATACATCCACAGGTACACCTCCAATTGACTCAAATTATGTCAAGTAGCCTATCAGAAGCTTCCAAAACTATGACCTACTTTTCGGGAGTTTTCAAATTTGTTTAAAGGCACAGTCAACTTAGTGTATGTAAACTTATGACCGACTGGAATTGTGATACAGTGAATTATAAGTGAAATAATCTGTCTGTAAACAATTGTTGGAAAAATGACTTGTGTCATGCACAAAGTAGATGTCCTAACAGACTTGCCAAAACTAGTTTGTTAACAAGAAATTTGTGCAGTGGTTGAAAAACGAGTTTTAATGACTCCAACCTAAGTGTATGTAAACTTCCTACTTCCACATTATACTGTATTCTATTCTACTGTATCTTAGTCTGTGCCACTCTGACATTGCTCATCCATATATTTATATATTCTTAATTCCTTTACTTAGATTTATGTGTATTAGGTATTTGTTGCGAAATTGTTAGATATTACTTGTTAGATATTGCCTCAATGTCGGGATCTAGAAGCACAAGCATTTCGCTACACCCGCAATAACATCTGCTAAACACGTGTGACCAATACATGTGACCAATACAGTTTGAATTTAATCGTGTTTTGCCTAGTGGTTAAGAGCATTGGACAAGTAACCTAAAGGTCGTTGGTTCAAAAGTACAGAGACGACTAGGTGAAAAATCTGTCGACGTGCCCTTGAGCAGGGCACTTAACAGACACGACGATTAAATTAAGGTGGAGTGGAGGGAACCATGTGTTGTGTATTTTTTAATTTTTTTTACAGTAGATGCTCGCCTTTTAAATTCGAATCAGTGTTTTTAAAATGCCGTCTGTTGTCTTGGAACACAAAAGGGTTCTGCCTTTTTAAACAAACACATTTTGAAAATGGTAATGATATGTCTGAGGCCATTGGAGCCGTGTGGGAGGTTCACTCTACTTCTCTGCTCTCCCTCTTTAACATGGCCATTGGAGCCGTGTGGGAGGTTCACTCTACTTCTCTGCTCTCCCTCTTTAACATGGCCATTGGAGCCGTGTGGGAGGTTCACTCTACTTCTCTGCTCTCCCTCTTTAACATGGCCATTGGAGCCGTGTGGGAGGTTCACTCTACTTCTCTGCTCTCCCTCTTTAACATGGCCTTCTATTTGTTTTTTGGGGGATTTTTTTTTACACAATCAGTCACTTTGGCTGAATGGGTCAGTGGTAAACTCACACGCCTGTTGAAAGTACTGACCAGTTATTGAGTTTAAGTGCAGTCATTAGGCGACTGGGTAAATTACCATGTGAAAGGGTACTGTTTGGCCTGTAAAGAGTTAATGGTGATTCTTATCACTGTTTTTAGCCTCCCAGCTGGGCTAAAGGGGCCCAGGCAGACCTAGCGGAGACCCAGAGCCTGGGCTCCCACGCCAGAGCCAGAATTCCAGGCCTAGAGCCCAGACCACCAGAATCAGAGTAATGAAACCTGACCCAGAGCCTAGACCCAGAGAGAGGGAGAGACTCCCAGAGCCCAGACCCAGAGAGAGGGAGAGACTCCCAGAGCCCAGACCCAGAGAGAGGGAGAGACTCCCAGAGCCCAGACCCAGAGAGAGGGAGAGACTCCCAGAGCCCAGACCCAGAGAGAGGGAGAGACTCCCAGAGCCCAGACCCAGAGAGAGGGAGAGACTCCCAGAGCCCAGACCCAGAGTGAGGGAGAGACTCCCAGAGCCCAGACCCAGAGTGAGGGAGAGACTCCCAGAGCCCAGACCCAGAGTGAGGGAGAGACTCCCAGAGCCCAGACCCAGAGAGGGGGAGAGACTCCCAGAGCCCAGACCCAGAGAGGGGGAGAGACTCCCAGAGCCCAGACCCAGAGTGAGGGAGAGACTCCCAGAGCCCAGACCCAGAGTGAGGGAGAGACTCCCAGAGCCCAGACCCAGAGTGAGGGAGAGACTCCCAGAGCCCAGACCCAGAGTGAGGGAGAGACTCCCAGAGCCCAGACCCAGAGTGAGGGAGAGACTCCCAGAGCCCAGACCCAGAGTGAGGGAGAGACTCCCAGAGCCCAGACCCAGAGTGAGGGAGAGACTCCCAGAGCCCAGACCCAGAGTGAGGGAGAGACTCCCAGAGCCCAGACCCAGAGTGAGGGAGAGACTCCCAGAGCCCAGACCCAGAGTGAGGGAGAGACTCCCAGAGGCTGGCCAGAGGTCACCGTGTTTCTTCCTGAAAGAGACAACAGAGAGAGACTCTCTTCACTGCCTGTCTGGTCTCCAGGGCAGCCAGCTGCAGTCAGCCTCGTCAACACCTCCACAGTCTGAACTGCACCTCTTTCTCTGTCGCCAACTCTCCACACAGACAGACCTCCTATCTGTATCTCGTTCAATTAGGAAGACCGGCCCCCACAGAGACCTTTTATGTGTAGATAACCCTTCAGAGGATTATTATGTTAAGAACATCTGTTTGTCGTTCAACTTTTAAAAGTTTAATTTGACCTACTGCTCCAGGAGTTCTATATGTTCTGAGATCTAACATTCTAGAAGTTTTAAACAATCTATCTTATGAATTCTAAACTTCTAAGTTCTCTGTCCTCTTAGCTCACGAGGAGGTGTGTACGACCAGCGAGGGTGTGATGTACCGTGTGGGAGACCAGTGGGATAAACGCCACGACGTCCTGGGACACATGATGCGCTGTACCTGCGTTGGGAACGGTCGTGGAGAGTGGAGCTGTATCGCTTACTCCCAGCTCAAAGGTAATAAAAATATGATTTTAAATACATTTTTACAGCTCCTTTCTAATACACATGAAAGTAGGTGAGAGGTCATACATGCCACGTAGAACGTGTGATGTACAGCCGGGCCTCATTCTCTTCCTTCCCCTTGACCCTAAACACTTTGATGTTCTCAGATCTGTGAAGGTGGAAGCAATATGGGGGCGGTAAGGGAGAGAATTTGGAGCAGCTGTTTTTGACGTTGTGTAATTCTTCCTGTCACAGATCAGTGTATTGTCGACGGGGCGACCCATGAGGTGAATCAGACCTTCACTAAACTTCATGAAGAGGGCTACATGATGAACTGTACCTGTTTCGGACAGGGCCGAGGGCGCTGGAAGTGTGACGCCATTGGTGAGTTTATAGTTCGTACAAACCTAGCATTTTGTTAAATTATGGACCAAGTTATTAATTTGTGGCAGTATCAATTGTTACTGTGCTTGACTAGCCTGGTTCCCATATCTGTTTGTGCTGTCTTAAACTCCTATTCTAGCCTGGTTCCCATATCTGTTCGTACTGTCTTACTAACTCCTACTCTAGCCTGGTTCCCATATCTGATTTTGTCTTGACAACTCCTATTCAAGCCTGGTTTCCATATCTGTTTGTGCTGTCTTACTAACTCCTATTCTAGCCTGGTTCCCATATCTGATTTTGTCTTGACAACTCCTATTCAAGCCTGGTTTCCATATCTGTTTGTGCTGTCTTACTAACTCCTATTCTAGCCTGGTTCCCATATCTGATTTTGTCTTGACAACTCCTATTCTAGCCTGGTTCCCATATCTGTTTGTGCTGTCTTACTAACTCCTATTCTAGCCTGGTTCCCATATCTGATTTTGTCTTGACAACTCCTATTCAAGCCTGGTTTCCATATCTGTTTGTGCTGTCTTACTAACTCCTATTCTAGCCTGGTTCCCATATCTGTTTTTGTCTTGACAACTCTTATTCTAGCCTGGTTCCCATATCTGTTTTTGTCTTGACAACTCCTATTCTAGCCTGGTTCCCATATCTGTTTTTGTCTTGACAACTCCTATTCTAGCCTGGTTCCCATATCTGTTTTTGTCTTGACAACTCCTATTCTAGCCTGGTTCCCATATCTGTTTTTGTCTTGACAACTCCTATTCTAGCCTGGTTCCCATATCTGTTTTTGTCTTGACAACTCCTATTCCAGCCTGGTTCCCATATCTGTTTTTGTCTTGACAACTCCTATTCTAGCCTGGTTCCCATATCTGTTTTTGTCTTGACAACTCCTATTCTAGCCTGGTTCCCATCTGTTTTTGTCTTGACAACTCCTATTCTAGCCTGGTTCCCATATGTTTTTGTCTTGACAACTCCTATTCTAGCCTGGTTCCCATATCTGTTTTTGTCTTGACAACTCCTATTCTAGCCTGGTTCCCATATCTGTTTTTGTCTTGACAACTCCTATTCTAGCCTGGTTCCCATATCTGTTTTTGTCTTGACAACTCCTATTCTAGCCTGGTTCCCATATCTGTTTTTGTCTTGACAACTCCTATTCTAGCCTGGTTCCCATATGTTTTTGTCTTGACAACTCCTATTCTAGCCTGGTTCCCATATGTTTGTGCTGTCTTGACAACTCCTATTCTAGCCTGGTTCCCATATGTTTGTGCTGTCTTGACAACTCCTATTCTAGCCTGGTTCCCATATGTTTGTGCTGTCTTATTAACTCCTCTGGTCGTTGTCACGCCAATACACCATAAACAGTAGTTCACTACATAGGCTGTCATGTTGGACACAGACGAAATCTCACCGTTTTTAATATCTGTTCTCAGACCAGTGCCAGGAGCCAGAGACCAGGGTGTTCTATCAGATCGGCCAATCATGGGACAAGCTGATCCACAGCGTCATGTACAAGTGTTATTGCTATGGCAACGGTATCGGCGAGCTCAGCTGTGAGCCCCAACAGTCTTTCCCAGGTAAGAAGTCAACATCGCTAAGCCCCGATCTATAGTGGTCACAATACTACGCTGTACTATTGAAAAATGTTCTCTGTGTGGGTACATTCAACCATCTTTCCCTGGTAATAACTAATATCACTAGCTAGGCGTGGTCACTACTGCTGAGCGATTTTAAGCTAAATGTAGTTTAGAATTAAACATAAAAAAAATAAAAAAATTTATTAACCTTTTAACTAACCAATGCACGGTTTTCTCTAGAGAGAAATCAAATCATTCTGATTTGACTGAGACTGATCGCATGCACACGGACTATGAGAGAGGAATGTACACCACACAGCGATGAGGGACAGAGACTGTTGGTGAGGTAGCTCTACCCCATTGACAGTAGTAGTTGTTGGTCATAAGCAGTCCTGAAAGTGTGCCTTATGTACTTTTGAAGAACTAGTCAAATGATTTATCTGTGGTGCAGCATATTTAGGAAGCTAAGCTAGCTGACGACGGTAGCCTAGCTGACGACGGTAGCCTAGCTGACGACGGTAGCCTAGCTGACGACGGTAGCCTAGCTGACGACGGTAGCCTAGCTGACGACGGTAGCCTAGCTACATAGGATGACTCAAAGACAGTACAGTATGGGGAGCACAGAGACAGCGTTTAGATGGTCGGTCTGACTGCTGCTGTCTGAGATGAGATGAAATGACTGAATTAAAAACAATAGTCATCAAATAGAAAGGAAGGAATTTACACAACTGAAATATTTCATTGTAATTTCCTCTCTTGGATGTCTACCCAATATGGACCACTGGAATGTTTTCAATATTTTGGATATTGAATGTTTACAATTTATGGGCTTTTTATGTAATTATTTCATATTAATGTGCTTGTTTTTTCATTTTTTTTTCATAACTGAACCGACCTCAGAAAAAGCATGACTGGTTCAACACTGTGTTGTCGGTAGGATGGTCACAAGACTACTACTGTATGTTGTCGGTGTGGTTTGTTTTCTGTTGAAATATGTTGTTACAACTATATAACTTCCCTGTAGTGGGCTGGAGGAGGAGGCCCTGACTCCACTACAAATGTCAAGTAAATCAAATTGGGTTGGATGCAATACTCTGTGTGGCCCTTCATGGTAAGGCCTACTGGGTGATTAGTACTCTGGCCCTTCATGGTAAGGTCTACGGGGTGATTAATACTCTGGCCCTTCATGGTAAGGCCTACTGGGTGATTAATACTCTGGCCCTTCATGGTAAGGTCTACTGGGTGATTAATACTCTGGCCCTTCATGGTAAGGTCTACTGGGTGATTAATACTCTGGCCCTTCATGGTAAGGTCTACTGGGTGATTAATACTCTGGCCCTTCATGGTAAGGTCTACTGGGTGATTAATACTCTGGCCCTTCATGGTAAGGTCTACTGGGTGATTAATACTCTGGCCCTTCATGGTAAGGTCTACTGGGTGATTAATACTCTGGCCCTTCATGGTAAGGTCTACTGGGTGATTAATACTCTGTGTGGCCCTTCATGGTAAGGTCTACTGGGTGATTAATACTCTGGCCCTTCATGGTAAGGTCTACTGGGTGATTAATACTCTGGCCCTTCATGGTAAGGTCTACTGGGTGATTAATACTCTGTGTGGCCCTTCATGGTAAGGCCTACTGGGTGATTAATACTCTGGCCCTTCATGGTAAGGTCTACTGGGTGATTAATACTCTGTGTGGCCCTTCATGGTAAGGTCTACTGGGTGATTAATAATCTGTGGCCCTTCATGGTAAGGCCTACTGGGTGATTAATACTCTGGCCCTTCATGGTAAGGTCTACTGGGTGATTAATACTCTGGCCCTTCATGGTAAGGTCTACTGGGTGATTAATACTCTGTGGCCCTTCATGGTAAGGTCTACTGGGTGATTAATACTCTGTGTGGCCCTTCATGGTAAGGCCTACTGGGTGATTAATACTCTGGCCCTTCATGGTAAGGCCTACTGGGTGATTAATACTCTGGCCCTTCATGGTAAGGTCTACTGGGTGATTAATACTCTGGCCCTTCATGGTAAGGTCTACGGGGTGATTAATACTCTGTGTGGCCCTTCATGGTAAGGTCTACGGGGTGATTAATACTCTGTGGCCCTTCATGGTAAGGTCTACTGGGTGATTAATACTCTGGCCCTTCATGGTAAGGTCTACTGGGTGATTAATACTCTGGCCCTTCATGGTAAGGTCTACTGGGTGATTAATACTCTGGCCCTTCATGGTAAGGTCTACTGGGTGATTAATACTCTGTGTGGCCCTTCATGGTAAGGTCTACTGGGTGATTAATAATCTGTGGCCCTTCATGGTAAGGCCTACTGGGTGATTAATACTCTGGCCCTTCATGGTAAGGTGTACTGGGTGATTAATACTCTGGCCCTTCATGGTAAGGTCTACTGGGTGATTAATACTCTGTGGCCCTTCATGGTAAGGTCTACTGGGTGATTAATACTCTGTGTGGCCCTTCATGGTAAGGTCTACTGGGTGATTAATACTCTGTGTGGCCCTTCATGGTAAGTTCTACTGGGTGATTAATACTCTGTGTGGCCCTTCATGGTAAGGTCTACTGGGTGATTAATACTCTGGCCCTTCATGGTAAGGTCTACTAGGTGATTAATACTCTGTGGCCCTTCATGGTAAGGTCTACTAGGTGATATACTACTTTGTGGCCCTTCATGGTAAGGCCTACTGGGTGATTAATACTCTGGCCCTTCATGGTAAGGCCTACTGGGTGATTAATACTCTGGCCCTTCATGGTAAGGTCTACTAGGTGATTAATACTCTGGCCCTTCATGGTAAGGCCTACTGGGTGATTAATACTCTGGCCCTTCATGGTAAGGCCTACTGGGTGATTAATACTCTGGCCCTTCATGGTAAGGTCTACTGGGTGATTAATACTCTCTGTGGCCCTTCATGGTAAGGTCTACTGGGTGATTAATACTCTGGCCCTTCATGGTAAGGTCTACTGGGTGATTAATACTCTGGCCCTTCATGGTAAGGCCTACTGGGTGATTAATACTCTGGCCCTTCATGGTAAGGCCTACTGGGTGATTAATACTCTGGCCCTTCATGGTAAGGTCTACTGGGTGATTAATACTCTGGCCCTTCATGGTAAGGTCTACGGGGTGATTAATACTCTGTGTGGCCCTTCATGGTAAGGCCTACTGGGTGATTAATACTCTGTTCTTCAGGGTTTCCACTGCGTACTGATCCACGATTAGTTTTCCCTCCTTCAATCCCGTCCTTAACCATTAGTGGGGGGAAATGCAAAACAAAAATGACCCAAGATCAGCATCTAGGAGGACAACTTCACCCTACAATCAATGTGTTTCTTCCCTCCACTGTTACTCTTCGTTCCCATGTGACAGGAAAAACCTCGCTGCATTTCTGATCTGTGCTTTCTCTCCACAGCGCGCCGTCACGCTTGTAATTTAGCAGAAAAGAAACAATCTAATTCAATTATACCCCCCCCCCCCTTCCCACACACACACGCACCCTGTTTGTTCGGGACAACTTTGAAGTGGAGGGCAAAGAGAGGGGGAGGCTGGCACTCGTTGGTATAGCTGCCACCTCCTCCCTTTTTTCTCAGGCCTTTGTTGTTAGTTGGTGTTGAGGTGTGAGTGGAGGTGGTGAATAAGCCTCCCCCTCTTCTCTCTGCCCTCTACTTCAAAGTCAAGTTGTGAACAAAGTGTGGGGGGGGGCAGGTTTAACGACTCTGAAGCAGGATAGTGTAATCGAATTAATAGTTTAATTTGTTTGTTTTTTCTGGGCATTGTGGAGAGAGCACAGATCAGAGATACGAGTTTTCCTTTCTCCACCTCGCTCCTCTTCTTCACCTCTCTCCTCCACCACCACCTCTCTTCTCCTCCCTACCACCTCTCTTCTCCTCCCTACCACCTCTCTTCTCCTCCCTCTCTTCTCCTCCACCACCACCTCTCTCCTCCTCCCTACCACCTCTCTCCTCCACCACCACCTCTCTCCTCCTCCCTACCACCTCTCTCCTCCACCACCACCTCTCTTCTCCTCCCTACCACCTCTCTCCTCCCTCTCTTCTCCTCCCTCCTCCACCACCACCTCTCTCCTCCTCTCTTCTCCTCCCTCCTCCACCACCACCTCTCTCCTCCTCTCTTCTCCTCCACCACCACCTCTCTCCTCCTCTCTTCTCCTCCCTCCTCCACCTCCACCTCTCTCCTCCTCTCTTCTCCTCCCTCCTCCACCACCACCTCTCTCCTCCTCTCTTCTCCTCCCTCCTCCACCTCCACCTCTCTCCTCCTCTCTTCTCCTCCCTCCTCCACCTCCACCTCTCCCTCCTCTCTTCTCCTCCCTCCTCCACCTCCACCTCTCTCCTCCTCTCTTCTCCTCCCTCCTCCACCACCACCTCTCTCCTCCTCTCTTCTCCTCCCTCCTCCACCACCACCTCTCTCCTCCCTCTCTTCTCCTCCCTCCTCCACCACCACCTCTCTTCTCCTCCCTCCTCCACCTCCCTGTCTTCTCCTCCCTGTCTTCTCCTCCCTCCTCCACCTCTCTTCTCCTCCCTGTCTTCTCCTCCCTGTCTTCTCTCCCTCTACCATCTCCTCTCAGGTCTTTTGTTGTTAGTTGGTGTGTAGAGCTCCTCCAGCGGGGCTGACTGATGTTTAGTCCTCTCATGTCCGTGGAAAACCATTAACTCTCTCCTCCACCACCACCTCTCTCCTCTCCCTCTACCATCTCCTCTCATGTCTGTGGAAAACCATTAACTCTCTCCTCCACCACCTCTCTCCTCTCCCTCTCTCCTCTCTCCTCTCTCCTCTCCCATCTCCTCTCATGTCTGTGGAAAACCATTAACTCTCTCCTCTCCCTCTCTCCTCTCTCCTCTCCAATCTCCTCTCATGTCTGTGGAAAACCATTAACTCTCCTCTCCTCTCCTCTACCATCTCCTCTCATGTCTGTGGAAAACCATTAACTCTCTGTCTCTGCCACCTCTTCTTTATTTTATCTTTATTTTAGGATTCAGCCCTTTACTGGTAACAAGCTCGATGTCGAGAGGTTTACCGGACCAGTCTGTTTTTCTAGCAGTCATATGAACCCCTGTCTCCTCTTATTTCTCTGGCACATTTTACTGTAGAGGTGCTCAGTACAGGGTTTCTACCATCCTGAAAATCCTTGGAAAAGTAATGGAATTTTTAAAGGAATTTTAAAGGCCTGGAAAAGCAATGAGAATTGATTTATGTCATTTTATTTAGGCACAGTTAAAAAGAGATTGATAAAATATATATATATATATATATATATTTTATCAATTAAATAAAATCGAAATATCAGCCAGGATCAGAATGACAAGTGAGTCTGTGTTTGTGCGCTTCACCTGAGTGGGCCATTGCTCAAGTAGAGCGAGACTGTCAGACATTACAGCAACAGGTTGGCCTATAAAATATGACAGAGAACAGATGAACTAAGTCGCCAATTGAAAACATATTTTGTACCCCTCTAGTTAACCGGTTTTGTCATGTCCCCCCCCCCCCCCCGTTCGACCAACCAACTTGCGAATAAGGCCGTACAAATGAACAACGTTGTATGTACTTTTTAAAATATTTTTTTATATATTTTTTTTAACTTTATATGATTCATTTAAACGATTCTTGACAAAATGAACGATTTACTTAACCATTGTATTAGTTTGGATGCTGTTCAGTCACATTGTATTGAATCGTGTGAATCAAAATCATTTGTGAATCGTCAACATTAGTTTCAGAAATAAATATTAGATATAGGCTTTCTTTTTGGATTATATGGCTTCTAGTTGTCTATGGGGCTCCAGTCTATGGGGCTCCAGTCTATGGGGCTCCAGTCTATGGGGCTCCAGTCTATGGGGCTCCAGTCTATGGGGCTCCAGTCTATGGGGCTCCAGTCTATGGGGCTCCAGTCTATGGGGCTCCAGTCTATGGGGCTCCAGTCTATGGGGCTCCAGTCTATGGGGCTCCAGTCTATGGGGCTCCAGTCTATGGGGCTCCAGTCTATGGGGCTCCAGTCTATGGGGCTCCAGTCTATGGGGCTCCAGTCTATGGGGCTCCAGCCTATGGGGCTCCAGCCTATGGGGCTCCAGCCTATGGGGCTCCAGCCTATGGGGCTCCAGCCTATGGGGCTCCAGCCTATGGGGCTCCAGCCTATGGGGCTCCAGCCTATGGGGCTCCAGCCTATGGGGCTCCAGCCTATGGGGCTCCAGCCTATGGGGCATTGCAACTAAATAGATGCTAATCAGACTGTAACATAAACATTTCTAAGATAACTATGACTAAACTAAAAAAGGTACTAAAAAAGGTACATTTTCCTAAAAATGTGTGGGCTTCAGCTGAATTAAAAATATTTCTAGCCTACCATAGCTGTTTTGATATTTTGATTTTTGTGATATGAGTGAGCAAATTATTTAAAATATCATAAAACGTATTTGGTTGTAGTGTTGCAACCTCAAGGGTGGTCGACCACCCTCCCGGAGAGGGTACCGGGTGGTCGACCACCCTCCCGGAAACGTACTGGCTGTGCACGCTTTTATTCCAGTCCCCCACTAACAAACCACATTCACAAATGAGCTGCTCAACCAGACCTTGATAAACTGGCCCTGATGTGTTTGAGCAGGGATTGATAACTGCACACTCAGCAGCTCTCCAGGCTGAGGGTTTGACCACGTGTTTTATACAGTTGCCTAAAAAGGTATTTCACTTTGTGGGTTGAATTGAATTTATTTTGGGCAACAGACACCTACAACAAGATGCACAATGTGGACCCAGAGAAACACCACTTGAATGTATTAATTGTAAACACTTGTTTTCCAAAGTGATCCTTCATGGTAAAACCAAGAACAAGTGTAATGATTTAAAAAGCAAAGACAGAATTACAAAACAACCATAAATACATTCATTTATATTGACATCCTAAAAAAAGTGGCACTATTCACTGCTCTTCTCCCTAACCTTAAAACAATCGACCGTATTCATTTCTCATCATACCTACATATTCTTTTCTCTGTATATATCAATGACGTTGCTCTTGCTGCGGGCGATTCCCTGATCCACCTCTACGCAGACGACACCATTCTATACACTTTCGGCCCGTCATTGGACACTGTGATATCAAACCTCCAATCGAGCTTCAATGCCATACAGCACTCCTTCCGTGGCCTCCAACTGCTCTTAAATGCTAGTAAAACCAAATGCATGCTTTTCAACTGTTCGCTACCTGCACCCGCATGCCCGACTAGCATGACCACCCTGGATGGTTCCGACCTTGAATATGTGGACATCTATAAGTATCTAGGTGTCTGGCTAGACTGCAAACTCTCCTTCCAGACCCATATCAAACATCTCCAATCGAAAATCAAATCAAGAATTGGCTTTCTATTCCGCAACAAAGCCTCCTTCACTCACGCTGCCAAGCTTACCCTAGTAAAACGGACTATCCTACCGATCCTCGGCTTCGGCGACGTCATCTACAGAATTGCTTCCAACACTTCTCAGCAAACTGGATGCAGTTCATCACAGTGCCATCCGTTTTGTCACTAAAGCACCTTATACCACCCACCACTGCGACTTGTATGCTCTAGTCGGCTGGCCCTCACTACATATTCGTTGCCAGACCCACTGGCTCCAGGTCACCTACAAGGCCATGCTAGGCAAAGCTCCGCCTTATCTCAGCTCACTGGTCACGATGGCAACACCCATCCGTAGCACGCGCTCCAGAAGGTGTATCTCATTGATCATCCCTAAAGCCAACACCTCATTCGGCCGCCTTTCGTTCCAGTACTCTGCTGCCTGTGACTGGAACGAATTGCAAAAATCGCTGAAGTTGGAGACTTATCTCCCTCACCAACTTCAAACGTCAGCTAGCTGAGCAGCTAACCGATCACTGCTACTGTACATAATCTATTGGTAAATAGCACACCCATTTTCACCTACCTCATCCCCACAGTTTTTATTTATTTACTTTTCTGCTCTTTTGCACACCAATATCTCTACCTGTACATGATCATTTATCACTCCAGTGTTAATCTGCAATATTGTAATTATTCGCCTACCTCCTCATGCCTTTTGCACACATTGTATATAGACTCCCCTTTTTTCTCTGTTATTGACTTGTTAATTGTTTACTCCATGTGTAACTCTGTCTGTTCACACTGCTATGCTTTATCTTGGCCAGGTCGCAGTTGCAAATGAGAACCTGTTCTCAACTAGCCTACCTGGTTAAATAAAGGTGAAATAAAAATAAAAATACCGATCCTTCAAATCCAATACACCTGACCAGCAGTAGGGGGCGCAAAGGGGAAATCACTCTACTTAAGTGCATTGCTCAATGAGTAACGACAGGAAATGATCCATGAATCAGAGCCTTCCGGGTATCGATACCGCATTACGTTTACTTTTTTTTTAAACGCACATAGAGACGCCGCCAATAGTTGGTCATAGGAGATTTGGTGAAAAGTCATGAAATTCCATCTGTCAAAATGTATGAACCCTGTCAGAACTCCTGTTAATAACCTCTACAGGATCGGTGTCCCTTTAACCGGGACAGTTGAGCTAACGTGATTAGCGTGACAGTAAGTAACAGCAAACTTTCCAGGACATAGACATGTCTTATATGGGCAGAAAGCTTAAATTCTTCTTAATCTAACTGCACTGTACCAATTTACAGTAGCTATTACAGTGAAAGAATAGCAGGCTATTGTTTTTGAGTGCACAGTTATGCACTTGAAAATGTATCAATAAACCATTTTAGACACATTTGGGCAGACTTGTGACAACATTTGGAACAGCAACGCAATGGTTCATTGGATCAGTCTAAAACATTGCGCGTACACTGCTAAATTGCACCTAGACTCAAGTTATATAATGGCCTTGCATTTCAAAGATGGAGCCCCAAAAAATGTATATTTTACCAGATCTAATGTGTGATATTCTCCTACATTAATTTCACATTTCCACAAACTTCAAAGTGTTTCTTTTCAAACGTTATCAATAATATACATATCCTTGCTTCAGTTCCTGAGCTACAGGCAGTTAGATTTGAGTATGAGTCATTTTAGGCGAAAGATTTAAAAAAAGTCTATGATCAATCTCAATGTTGACAGCTGTTTACAGTTTTTTTTTTTTTAATCAGTCATATGACCTGGCAATGGTATTACTTCTAATCCTGTGTGACATGTTAAGATCCTATTTGCACTAAAAGGAATCTTCGAATACTTTCTTTATCTCACTCTCAACATTGCTCCCAGCACCCTCTAACCACGATACCCATGACTGTTATCATTTGAAGCGACACACAGAAAGTGTATCCGCTCTAGACTAGGTTGGAAAAAAAGAAAAGCCCCAGCGTTTTTGTTTAAAGCGAAGCCCCAGCCCAGTGTAATAACTTCGCTTAATGACATACAGCTGTGAGATGACTGGGTGCAGCCCTGGGTTCAAATACTACTCCAAAACATATCAAATACTTTTAGTGTTTACTCTTGTCTGCTTTGAGTGCCTGATGGGCACTGGTTTTGCAGTTTTGGCGACTTTTCTATTGGTTCCGTAGCGCCAATCGAACACAGATAAATTATATGAAACCGATTTTGTGAATATTCTTTAAACCCATGTCTGGGAAGGAGGGCTATAGAGCCTGGTGGCGGTTGGCTGCTGAGACCTAGTGCAGACTAAGTGGGAGTTAAACACTGTAGAAACCCTTCCCAGTCCGTTGGGCCTTTAGGAACTGTAATTAGGAGAAATTGAGACCAGATTGTGCCCAAGGTCATGTAGGCAATCCTATCCTAGCGTGGTTAACCAATCCACTTGCTGAGGGTCTTTTGATTTGATACAAGATGTTCTATGTAAAACTTCAAGAGCTTTAAGCTGGATTCTCTACAACAAAAAAACTACAGTTTCAACTTTCAATTGTCAGGATTATGTCTGTAGTCATAGAATGCCTTGTTTCTATATCCTGAAGGGATTGGATTATCCATTTTATAACATTGTTATCTAGATGTTCATATCGTCCTTCTCTCATCCCGGGATTTACGGTATTACCGGCTTCAGTTCCGATGAGGGAGGGTTATTATATTTTACTCATGGTCTTATCTCATTTAAAGCATATTGGATGACCGTCATTCTTTATTCCATTCACTCAGTTCAATGTAACATGGATAGGGTTTAGGCTACAACATGATACTCTAATTTCTCCTATACCCATCATGAGGTTGCTACAACGCTAGCCTATGAATGAAAGTTTGCAACGTAGGTGCACACAGGTCTAGAGAGATTTTGAGGTGATACCAGTGGAGGCTGGTGGGAGGAGCTATAGGAGGACGGGCTCATTGTAATTGGTGCAATGGGATAAATGGTACTGTATCGATGTTTTGTCTCTGTTCCAATCATTCCATAGCTCCTCCACAGAGTGACACATGGACAGACAGTGACACATTCAACACCGCCTTGCACACTCTTGCCTGCATCAAGCTGGTATAGGGTGTAATCATTAGTCCAACATTTGCAAACAGAAGTTTCTATTGGACAAATTCAGGTTTGTATATATCCCCGTTTTTGTTCCGTTTGCTTCCGTTTTTTAAGAAAAGTTTTTAAACGGAATCGGTGGAATGAACACACCCCTGATCACGCGTTAACACAGTTCACTTTCATAGCAGCCAAGGTTGTATTCTTTCTCGCATCTTTACGCTCTCCTCCTCACTTTTTCTCTTCACTTGCGCTCTCCTCCTCACTTTTTCTCTTCACTTGCGCTCTCCTCCTCACTTTTTCTCTTCACTTGTGGACTTTCATGCACAATACATCAGCTGTATGTGACCAAGCGAGAATTATTTTTTTTTCAAGCCACATATTAGCTAAAGTAACGTCATAGTCAACATAGCTACTAGAACTAACATGTTAGTAAAACCGCTACAATCATGCAGTTATGTTATTAAGCAGTTTAGCACTTCCACTGGTGCGCCCCCAGTGGCAATACATGTGTAAAACCAAAAGCTTACCTTGACTTGGAACAGTTCAAGTGTTGTGTTGGATAGCCAGCTAGCTAGCTAACATAGCATCCCTCTGTTTGAGTAAGTGTTGTGTGAGCTAGCTAGCTAACATAGCATCCCTCTGTTTGAGTAAGTGTTGTGAGCTAGCTAGCTAACATAGCATCCCTCTGTTTTGAGTAAGTGTTGTGTGAGCTAGCTAGCTAACATAGCATCCCTCTGTTTTGAGTATGCTAAATGATCTGGCTGCATTTGCTAAGAAAGTGAACAAAAAATGTAACTTTGCTTCTCCTTCATTTTGGAAGAAAACGATTTGTTCAAAACTGTTCAACTATTTTCTTTCTCTCTCTGAGTCTACTACTCACCACATGTTATGCAGTGCTAGCTAGCTAGCTGTAGCTTATGCTTTCAGTACTAGATTCATTCTCTGATCCTTTGATTGGGTGGACAACATGTCAGTTCATGCCTTAAGAGCTCTGATAGGTTGGAGGAAGTCTTCTGGAAGTTGTCATAATTACTGTGTAAGTCTATGGAAGGGGGTGAGAACCATGAGCCTTCTACGTTTTGTATTGACGTCAATGTACCCAGAGGAGGACGGAAGCTAGCTGTCCTCCGGCTACACTATGGTGCTACTGTACAGAGTGCTGTTGAGGCCAAAAAAATCCCTTGGCCCATTGGTCGTCTATTACCAGAATGCTAATAAAATGTGCACAGGTAATATCACATTTCCATTGAGACTGATAACATATTTAGCTAACGAGCGCAAAGGAAATGAATTGCAAAGACCGGCAAACCAGCTCATAAACCTATATCTTTTATAGGTAGGAGCATCATTATTGATGCGTTTGGACATTTACAAGCGTATGTGAATGAGAGATATTGTGCCAATGAACAACATTTTGCTGCTTGCTTGTCTGAAGGAATAAATTACTGGTTATGGATCAGCATGTGTATAGGCTGTGAATGTGTGGAGTCAGGAGTTACTAAGGTAACGGTCCTGCCTGCTCTGCTTGGAGAAGATGATAATGATGATGGGGAGGGAGCAGACTGCCTGAGAACAGAGGGAAAATAATGGAAATAAATCAAGATGGCAGCTGTACAGATAGCTCAAACATAGCAGAAAACCAACACTATATGATGTCATGTCACTTTACTAATTCAGCCACTTACTTAGATAAACTTGGTAGTTAACTTAGATAAACTTGGTAGTTAACTTAGTAGCCGTGTTAACACCTTATCACCTTATTCTGTGTTTTTCACGCAGGGAAAAAATGAAATAAAACTCATATAAATGATTTAGAATGCAAGATTAACTTTAAACAAAACATTAGTAAATGTAGCTGGCTACATTCTTTCTATGATAAACATTAGAAATATTAGGGCCGTGAATAATTTTTTTGCAACAACAAAAAAAGACTCTGCTTTTTTTCATTGTAAACAGAAAATACATTTAGTGCAAAACGTTTGTCAGAAGAAAAAAAAATTCTGAAGTCCAAGTTTGGAAAACTTAAACTAAATAGTTTTGACATTATTAAAAAAAACATCCCGTGGCTATTTCCAAATACCCTGCAATACAGTATACCGCCCAAGAAAAATCTATAATAATATATATAAACATATGCCATTTTAGCAGACTCTTTAAAAACATTTTTTTAATCCAAGGTGACTTACAGTCCTGTACGCAAGTAGCTTGTTTCCCTAAATTACTATCGCTCTAAAGGTGTAGTTTATATTTCTGTTGCAGTGTAGCTATGTTGACATCAACAGGTCTAGTGAAGGAGCTGAGGGTAGTTCTCTCGCTCTGCTCTGCATGCTGAAATCCTAGCTAACAAGAATCTCACAGGGATATGCTACTTCTCCCCCATTTACCTGGGCTTCTTATGTACTACACTGTACAACCTACCATTTCAGAGCTGGTTTTAACTGAAATTGTAATCTTTTTGTTGTTTAGATTTGAAATTAATTGTGTTTTTCCAGATTGTTTAACCACCAAGCAATGGAATCAAAGTGATCTAGATTTCACATTATGCAGTTCAAATACTGTCAATTGTTATCAGATAACCTATAATACAGTCTGTCTGATCCTCTATCAGATGGTGAGTTGGTGAAAGTCTTTCAATGCTGTAGTAGTGTAATTTACCTTCGTCTGTATGGCGTGTTTCAACTGTGGCTTTATCCCTCTCTCCCAGGTGGTAACCGTCCAGTCCAGGTGATCATCTCAGAGTCTGGTAACCAGCCCAACTCCCACCCCATCCAGTGGAACGCCCCGTCCTCCGCACACATCACACAGTACATACTCAAGTGGAGAGTGGTGAGTAGGGCCGGGTGATTCGTGAGTAGGGCCGGGTGATTCCAGAGGTTAACATGCAGTTTGAATTCCACATAATGCTGTGGGCACCAGATGTGGCATTGAAGTCTAGGGTTTGGTTTTCTAGACATAGATTAAACCTGAAGGTCCTGAAGTTAAAATCAGATCCTGAAACGAAAAGAATCTCCATTGAGGGTCAGTCAAGAACTAGGCTACATATGGCTGTGTTTCCACAAGCAGCCAAATTCTGTTCTTCTGGCCAAATATTCAGGAAACTGGCCCAAATACTCAGTGGTGGGGGAGGGGGGGTACACAATTTGTCAAACTTGAGTAAAAGTAAAGATACTTTTTTAGGTTAAAATTAAAATGACTCAAGTGAAAGTCGCCTTGTAAAATACTACTTGACTAAAAGTCTAAAAGTATTTTGTTTTAAATTTACTGTAGTATCAAAAGTAAACGTATAAATAATTTAAAATTCCTTTTCTGCCACATTTTGTAGTTTTAATTATTTTTTTACAGATAGCCAGGGGGCACACTCCAACACTCAGACATAATTTACAGATGGCCAGGGGCACACTCCAACACTCAGACATAATTTACAAACGATGCATGTGTTTAGTGAGTCTGCCAGATCAGAGGCAGTAGGGATGACCAGGGATGTTCTCTGTTTAGTGAGTCCTCCAGATCAGAGGCAGTAGGGATGACCAGGGATGTTCTCTTGATAAGTGTTCTCTGTTTATTGAGTCCACCAGAAGAGGCAGTAGGGATGACCAGCTCTTGATAAGTTTTCCTGTCCTGTCCTGCCAAAGCATTCAAAATGTAACGAGTCATTTTTGGGTGTCAGGGGAAAATGTATTGATTTTTAAAAAGCAAATAACTGTAACTTCATTCCTAAAGAAAATTATCAGAAACTATAAATAGTAAAGTACAAATACACCCCCCCCAAAAAAAAAAAAAAAAACTACTTAAGTACTTTACACCACTGCCTAAACTGGCCTTAAAGTAGCTACCTTTTTGTTGTTGTTTATCAATAATGTAAATATCTCTGTCTCCTCTCTTGTTTGGGGTAGAAAAACACCCGTACCCCTTGGCGGGAGGTGAATATCCCAGGCCATCTCAACTCCTACACCATCGCTGGCCTGAAGCCAGGCATCACCTACGAGGGTCAGCTGATCAGTGTGCTACGCTTCGGACGGCGCGAGGTCACACGCTTCGACTTCACCACCACATACGGTTCCTGTGAGTAGGATCACAGTATGGCTACAAGCCTTGTATTCTGTCTCCTTATTGTTATTGATATTTTGGCCCAGGAATCAGATTCAAACTAACCAGGATAAACTTACCTGTCCACGGTGATTGATGTTTTTTAAAGATGATTTCTACTTGAGGGATGGCGTTGAGCAACAGCCATTTTGAGATCTGTGAACATCTTGAAAATGGCATTTTTTTCTTTTTTTAAAGTCTGTTCTCTGTCTACAGGCCATTCCTCCCATCCCGTTTATATCTGACCGTCTGATCTCTCTTTTCAGTGGCGACCTCCGAGGGAGAGACCACCCAGCCTCCTCCGGTGGTGGACATCAGTGAGTCTGTTACAGAGATCACCTCCAGCAGCTTCGTCATCTCCTGGATGTCTGCCTCTGACACCGTGTCTGGCTTCAGGATCGAGTACGAGCTCAGTGAGGAGGGACAAGAGAGAGGACAGCCCATGATTCTCGGTACGGAACATCCCACTGGGCACACATTGGTTTAATCAACGTTGTGTCAACGTCATTTCAGTTAAATTAGATTTGAACCCATCTGGAATATACGTTGACTTGATGTCTGTGCCCGGTGGCAATAATCTTTTACATTTACATTTAAGTCATTTAGCAGACGCTCTTATCCAGAGCGACTTACAAATTGGTGCATTCACCTTATGACATCCAGTGGAACAGCCACTTTACAAGAAGACCACGTCTAATGATTTGTTTAGTGTGTACACTATACGATAATAGCTGAACTATTACTATCCCTTAATACTGACCTTTGACCTCTTACCACTTTGTCAAGTTTGCACGGGTTTATGCTGCGTTATCTGTGGTAATGTTCGATAGACACAATGACTAGAAAACTACACCACTCAAGTATATTGTCCTAACCAATGAGAGAGAGATATATATATATATATACTAGATGACTGATAGGGGGCGCTGTGTTGAAGACACTGCACCTCCATCTTGGCCCTTCGCCCTACCTTTGTCAATAATATTTTGAAAGCTATAAAAATGCATTTATGAATGTTTATTATATTACAGACACCTTAATGCAAACTTTTTTAGAATTATATTATGTGAGTTAAACCTGATAGAAAAATAATATATATATATATATATTTGATTATGTCATGAATCCAGGGTTTATCAACATCATTGGTCCTAACATGCTTGTCTGTCTCCAGACCTCCCCCGCACCGCTACCTCTGTGAACATCAATGAGCTGCTTCCTGGAAGGAAATACACTGTGAATGTGTACGAGGTTACACCTACTGGAGAGCCCAACCTCATCCTCACCACCTCTCAGACCACTGGTGAGTACAGAGACGGACGAGACGGACCGGACGGACGGACCGGACGGACCGGACGCACCGGACGGACGCACGGACCGGACGCACGGACCGGACGCACGCACGCACGGACCGCACGCACGCACGGACCGGACAGACAGACGCACGGACCGGACAGACGGACGCACGGACCGGACAGACGGACGCACGGACCGGACAGACGGACGCACGGACCGGACAGACGGACACACGGACCGGACAGACGGACACACGGACCGGACAGACACACGGACCGGACAGACACACGGACCGGACAGACACACGGACCGGACAGACACACGGACCGGACAGACACACGGACCGGACAGACACACGGACCGGACAGACACACGGACCGGACCGACGGACAGACACACGGACCAGACAGACGGACTTTCTACAGTATGTATATATCTCTCCTCTGCTCCTCTTCCAGCTCCTGACGCTCCCTCTGACCACGAGGTGGATGAGGTTGGAGAGACCTCTATCATAGTCAGCTGGGAGAAACCCCTGGCTCCTATCACAGGTCAGTACACACATAGAGGCTGCGTTTACACAGGCAGACCAATTCTGATCTTTGCCCAATTATTGGTAAAATATCTGCTCTAACTGGTTTGAAAAAAGACAAATAAAAAATCTAATTTGGGCTGCGTGTGTAAACACAGATCCTTACAGGAGAGATCCGTATCAGGAGACTACTGAGTGAATGGGGACTTTCCTCATCTCATGTGTATAGAAACATACAAATGACAAATTATTCAACTGAACAATATTACAAAAGCTCAACAAGTTAGCCCCCCCCCATCCAAAAATAATAAGATCGGTGGCAATCTCTTACCAGATTGCTGTTTAAATAAACTAAATTAAAATACCTGTATTGAATTGAGAGGCGCAAGGAAAGGTAATGTCTGTTCACCATTACCATAAGTAATGTCTGTTCACCATTACCATAAGTAATGTCTGTTCACCATTACCATAAGTAATGTCTGTTCACCATTACCATAAGTAATGTCTGTTCACCATTACCATAAGTAATGTCTGTTCACCATTACCATAAGTAATGTCTGTCTGTTCACCATTACCATAAGTAATGTCTGTCTGTTCACCATTACCATAAGTAATGATTGTCTGTTCACCATTACCATAAGTAATGATTGTCTCTTCACCATTACCATAAGTAATGATGGTCTCTTCACCATTACCATAAGTAATGATGGTCTCTCCTACAGGTTACCGTGTGTCATGATGGTCTCTCCTACAGGTTACCGTGTGTAATGATGGTCTCTCCTACAGGTTACCGTGTGATCTACACCCCGTCTGTGGAGGGGAGCAACAACGGAGCTGCAACAGAGCTCACCCTGCCGGACACCGCGACCTCTGTGACTTTGAGTGACCTTCGACCAGGCCTGCTCTACAACATTAGTATCTACGCAGTCGAGGATAGTCTGGAGAGTGAGCCTGTCTTCGTACAGGTCAACACAGCCGGAGAACCCTTACCAGGTAAGGGTAGTCTAGTGGTTAGAGCGTTGGACTAGTAACCGAAAGGTTGCAAGTTCAAATCCCCTGAGGTGACAAGGTACGAATCTGTCGTTCTGCCCCTGAGACCCCACAACACTACATAAAGAGAGACAACTCTACATAGAGAGAGACACCACAATGCTACATAGAGAGAGACTCCACAACGCTACATAGAGAGAGACTCCACAACGCTACATAGAGAGAGACACCACAACGCTACATAGAGAGAGACACCACAACGCTACATAGAGAGAGACACCACAACGCTACATAGAGAGAGACACCACAACGCTACATAGAGAGAGACACCACAACGCTACATAAAGAGACACCACCACGCTACATAAAGAGACACCACCACGCTACATAAAGAGACACCACCACGCTGCATAGAGAGAGACACCACAACACTGCATAGAGGGAGACACCACAACACTGCATAGAGAGAGACACCACAACACTACATAGAGAGACACCACAACACTGCATAGAGAGAGACACCACAACACTGCATAGAGAGAGACACCACAACACTACATAGAGAGACACCACAACACTACATAGAGAGACACCACAACACTACATAGAGAGACACCACAACACTACATAGAGAGACACCACAACACTGCATAGAGAGACACCACAACACTACATAGAGAGAGACCTAATACAACAACACAGACTGTAGTTTGTGTTAGATCTTAGCCCCCAAACTTCACAAGCAGTCACACTAAAACGGAGTATTTACTCGTTCGTTCGGAAGATATCAGCTCTGTTAAAACTGACCCATTTTCTTTTTTTTTTAATATCATTCAGGATTCGATTCCACAATGGAAAGTTTGGATGATGCATTTCCTGTTCACAGCCCAAATGCTCCACTTTAATGGTCCAATGGAAAGAGTTGTGCAAACTATTCTAATACTCCTGGGACTCCTGGCCAAATATGAAGCCAAAACAACAGTTTCGCAGCTGGAAAGTGTAACGTTGCTCAGGGTGTATAGCTCGGTAGGCTGATGTACGAGTGTGAATCATTTGCGAGACCCTTCTTTGGATCGACTGCTGTAAAGGCAGTCCATCAGTAAGTCCTGTGGTTCAACCTGCTACGTACTGATTTAGGTAATGACAAATAGACCCAGACTCCCTTGGAAAGACCGAGCGACCCAGACTCCCTTGGAAAGACCGAGCGACCCAGACTCCCTTGGAAAGACCGAGCGACCCAGACTCCCTTGGAAAGACCGAGCGACCCAGACTCCCTTGGAAAGACCGAGCGACCCAGACTCCCTTGGAAAGACCGAGCGACCCAGACTCCCTTGGAAAGACCGAGCGACCCAGACTCCCTTGGAAAGACCGAGCGACCCAGACTCCCTTGGAAAGACCGAGCGACCCAGACTCCCTTGGAAAGACCGACGACCCAGACTCCCTTGGAAAGACCGAGCGACCCAGACTCCCTTGGAAAGACCGAGCGACCCAGACTCCCTTGGAAAGACCGAGCGACCCAGACTCCCTTGGAAAGACCGAGCGACCCAGACTCCCTTGGAAAGACCGAGCGACCCAGACTCCCTTGGAAAGACCGAGCGACCCAGACTCCCTTGGAAAGACCGAGCGACCCAGACTCCCTTGGAAAGACCGAGCGACCCAGACTCCCTTGGAAAGACCGAGCGACCCAGACTCCCTTGGAAAGACCGAGCGACCCAGACTCCCTTGGAAAAAAGGACTTTTGGATCCTCTCTCCTCCAATGAGCATTGAGGACACAGTCCTAGGTTCATCAGGGTTATATGGAGATACTGTTAATGAGCACACTACTTCCTGTCAATATCTGACCACTTCCTGTTTCCTGTTCACAGAGGAAGTCCCGCCTCCTACAGACCTGCAGTTCTTTGAGGTGTCTGACGTGAAGATCACAATCACCTGGACGGGGCCGCCTACTGACGTGTCTGGGTACAGAGTGACTGTGGCCCCCGTCGGTCCCGACGGGACCCCTCAGAGAGAGCTCCAGCTCCCCGTCACACACAACGCCTATGCAGAGGTCACCCACCTGACCCCGGGGACTCCGTATCTCTTCAGCATCTACACCATCAAGGGAGGCGAGGAGAGCCAGCCATTGGTCGCAGAGCAGGCTACCAGTGAGTATAGGCAAACTTATCCCATCAACAATTGTTTTTTTATTACAACAAACAAAACAAAAAAATCGCTGTCCAGTCAAACTTAGTACTGTACATATTACTGCTACAGTCTCAATTGAGACCAGACATATAATCACTAATCTTTAGATTGTACAGAATCACTGATCTATGACTGCAACGTTGTCTCAAACACTTGTTGTCGTCAGAGCCTGATTCCCCCGCTGATGTCCATTTCACCAACGTGACTGAGGACAGCGCTCTGATCACGTGGGTGCCCCCTCGGGCCCGCATCACCGGATACCGTCTGTTCCTGACCCTGGAGGGGTCCAACCCTAAACAGCTCCGCCTGCCCGCCCGCCTGTCTCAGTACACCCTGCTCAACCTCCGCCCAGACACGGAGTACACAGCCATTCTGCATTCTGAACAGGACAATACGCTCAGTGAGGGAGCCTCCAGGAGCTTCTTCACCAGTGAGTCCAGACTAGAGTTTGGGGTTTCTTTATTCCTTGCTTAACCAATTTATCTGACTGACTGGTTCCTCAGTTTGTCAAACTGAAATCGGCTGCGTCTCAATGACTCAAAAGTTTTTTTTAAGCACGTTCTAGCTTCCGGCAGTTTCTCGTTTAACTTTCATGTGTCCCTGGTCGAGGCCAGATTCTTTGTCAGTAGACTTCTTGGTCCGTTTGACTAGTCAGAGGAAAAGTGTGCGCACACAGTAGGTTTGCTTTAAGCAGGGATATGATTTTGGGAGTTCCTAGTTTGTTTAACTAGTCCTGACCCCTGACCTCTGACCCGGTGTGTTCTATTCAGCTCAGTTAATGGGGAACGCCCCTCGCTTCAGTACCGATGTCACAGACACCTCCATCATCATCTCCTGGACACCCGTACCCCGAGTGGGATACAAGGTACACGGACACACACGTTATTGGTCCAACTGTTTCAGACTAGAGTTGTGAATGTGCTCTGGCTCCTGTGATCCTGGGGAAAGGGCTAAACGCTCCTCTCTTCACCTTTGCCATGTTTGTCCCTCTCACCTGTGCCGTGTGTGTGTGTGTGTGTGTGTGTGTGTGTGTGTGTGTGTGTGTGTGTGTGTGTGTGTGTGTGTGTGTGTGTGTGTGTGTGTGTGTCTCTCGCTCTCTCTGTCTCCTCTCCCCATGTAGTTGACGGTGAGGCCCAGTCAGGGAGGTGAGGCCCCCAGAGATGTGACCTCTAATTCGGGCAGCATTTATATCTCAGGCCTGACCCCTGGGGTTGAGTACACCTACAGCGTCCAGCCAATCGTCAACGGATACGAGCAGGGCAACCCAATCACACGCCGCATAGTCACACGTGAGTGATCAGAGGATAGCCATGTTATTTTCTACTATATATATAACGTGTACCGTGTGTGTGTGTGTGTATATATATATATATATCTCTATATCATTATTGTTATTCGCTGTGTAGTTATTACTCGTCACTATTCATATTTTTATTCCATTTGTTTTCATCTTTGACTCGGTAAGCATTTCACCGGTCGTCTACACCTGTTGTGACCGATAATATTTAATCTGATGGAGACTATATTCTCCGTCAACATCAATTGGAGGATAATGACTTGTCCCCTTGAAAGTTTACCCTACTCTACCCTACCCTACTACTCTAGGCCTTTTACACCTGCTGCGTTGGTCATCGACAACAGTGTTCTGTGACCAGGTTATAGTATGGATGGAGTAGCTGTTCTGACCAGGTTCTAGTATGGATGGAGTAGCTGTTGTGACCAGGTTATAGTATGGATGGAGTAGCCGTTGTGACCAGGTTCTAGTATGGATGGAGTAGCTGTTGTGACCAGGTTCTAGTATGGATGGAGTAGCTGTTCTGACCAGGTTCTAGTATGGATGGAGTAGCTGTTGTGACCAGGTTGTAGTATGGATGGAGTAGCTGTTCTGACCAGGTTATAGTATGGATGGAGTAACTGTTCTGACCAGGTTATAGTATGGATGGAGTAGGTGTTGTGACTAGGTTATAGTATGGATGGAGTAGCTGTTGTGACTAGGTTATAGTATGGATGGAGTAGCTGTTGTGACCAGGTTATAGTATGGATGGAGTAACTGTTCTGACCAGGTTATAGTATGGATGGAGTAGGTGTTGTGACTAGGTTATAGTATGGATGGAGTAGCTGTTGGGACTAGGTTATAGTATGGATGGAGTAGCTGTTGTGACCAACTTATAGTATTATTTATAGTATAAATTTTACCCAATCATCTCATCTTATTCCTCTTGTCGTCGTCCAGCTCTGTCTCCTCCTACTGACCTCAAACTGGAGTCCCACCCTGACAGAGGAGAGCTGACTGTCCAGTGGAACGAAGCCAGCACCCCAGGTCAGAACAGTGATACTTTTGTTCCATTTGACTTTGAAGTCTAGATAACAACCCTACCCTGGAGTCACTCGCTCACATAGCCACACCTCCAGGGTCAGCCAGAGTACAGTGTTTATACTGACACACCTCATATGACCCAGTTCAAAAGAAACACCATGATTGTTGGATTTAGGATGAAGATTAGAGACTATATGTCCAGATTTAAATGTCCAGACAGAGTTCACAAATGTCTTATTTTCACATCTTCATCCACGCCATCCAATCAGACATCACCGGCTACAGAGTGACATGCACGCCGACCAACGGGCAGCGAGGAAACAGCCTGGAGGAGTTTGTGAAGGCGGGTGAGACTTCGTGCACGCTGGAGAACCTCAGCCCTGGCGTGGAGTACAACGTCAGCGTCTTCACCGTTAAAGACCACACGGAGAGCGTTCCTGTCTCCGACACCGTTACTCAAGGTAGGTGTGGGTGTGGCCTAATGTCAGGTGACCTTTGACCCCCATCACCCCTGCCCTGTGAAATCATGATGTGGACAGGAGTGGCCGGCAGGGTTCCGTCATATCTCTCCATACGCAGACCTCTTTCAAAACAAAATCAAATTTTATTTGTCAAATGCGCCAAATACACTGCTCAAAAAAATAAAGGGAACACTAAAATAACGCATCCTAGATCTGAATGAATAAATATTTTTTTCTTTACATAGTTGAATGTGCTGACAACAAAATCACACAAATTATCAACCCATGGAGGTCTGGATTTGGAGTCACACTCAAAATTAAAGTGGAAAACCACGTTACAGGCTGATCCAACTTTGATGTAATGTCCTTAAAACAAGTCAAAATGAGGCTCAGTAGTGTGTGTGGCCTCCACGTGCCTGTATGTCCTCCCTACAACGCCTGGGCATGCTCCTGATGAGGTGGCAGATGGTCTCCTGAGGGATCTCCTCCCAGACCTGGACTAAAGCATCCGCCAACTCCTGGACAGGCTGTGGTGGATGGAGCGAGACATGATGTCCCAGATGTGCTCAATTGGATTTCGGTCTGGGGAACGGGCGGGCCAGTTCATAGCATCAATGCCTTCCTCTTGCAGGATCTGCTGACACACTCCAGCCACATGAGGTCTAGCATTCTCTTGCATTAGGAGGAACCCAAGGCCAACCGCACCAGCATATGGTCTCACAAGGGGTCTGAGGATCTCATCTCGGTACCTAATTGCAGTCAGGCTACCTCTGGCGAGCACATGGAGGGCTGTGCAGCCCCCCAAAGAAATGCCACCCTACACCATGACTGACCCACCGCCAAACCGGTCATGCTGGAGGATTTTGCAGGCAGCAGAACGTTCTCCACAGCGTCTCCAGACTCTGTCACGTGCTCAGTGTGAACCTGCTTTCATCTGTGAAGAGCACAGGGCGCCAGTGGTGAATTTGCCAATCTTGGTGTTCTCTGGCAAATGAAAAATGTCCTGCACGGTGTTGGGCTGTAAGCACAACCCCCACCTGTGGACGTCGGGCCCTCATACCACCCTCATGGAGTCTGTTTCTGACCGTTTGAGCAGACACATGCACATTTGTGGCCTGCTGGAGGTCATTTTGCAGGGCTCTGGCAGTGCTCCTCCTGCTCCTCCTTGCACAAAGGCGGAGGTAGCGGTCCTGCTGCTGGGTTGATGCCCTCCTACGGCCTCCTCCACGTCTCCTGATGTACTGGCCTGTCTCCTGGTAGCGTCTCCATGCTCTGGACACTACGCTGACAGACACAGAACCTTCTTGCCACAGCTCTCATTGATGTGCCATCCTGGATGAGCTGCACTACCTGAGCCACTTGTGTGGGTTGTAGACTCCGTCTCATGCTACCACTAGAGTGAAAGCACCGCCAGCATTCAAAAGTGACCAAAACATCAGCCAGGAAGCATAGGAACTGAGAAGTGGTCTGTGGTCACCACCTGCAGAACCACTCCTTTATTGGAGGTGTCTTGCTAATTTCCTATAATTTCCACCTGTTGTCTATTCCATTTGCACAACAGCATGTGACATCTATTGTCAATCAGTGTTGCTTCCTAAGTGGACAGTTTAATTTCACAGAAGTGTGATTGACGTGGCGTTACATTGTGGTGTTTAAGTGTTCCCTTTATTTTTTTGAGCAGTGTACAACCGGTGCAGACGTTACTGTGAAATGCTTACTTACAAGCCCTTAACCAACAGTGCAGAGTTAAAAAGTAAGGAAATTGTCACACACAAAAAGGAAACGGTAACAGAATACAATACAGAGGCTATATACATTGAGTCAATGTGCAGGGGTACGAGGTAGTAATGAGGCTATATACATTGAGTCAATGTGCAGGGGTACGAGGTAGTAATGAGGCTATATACATTGAGTCAATGTGCAGGGGTACGAGGTAGTAATGAGGCTATATACATTGAGTCAATGTGCAGGGGTACGAGGTAGTAATGAGGCTATATACATTGAGTCAATGTGCAGGGGTACGAGGTAGTAATGAGGCTATATACATTGAGTCAATGTGCAGGGGTACGAGGTAGTAATGAGGCTATATACATTGAGTCAATGTGCAGGGGTACGAGGTAGTAGTGAGGCTACATTGAGTCAATGTGCAGGGGTACGAGGTAGTAGTGAGGCTATATACATTGAGTCGATGTGCAGGGGTACGAGGTAGTGGAGGTGGTTGAGGTAATATGTACAGAGCCTTCAGAAAGTTCACACTCCTTGACTTGTTCCACGTTTTGTTGTGTTGGAGCCTGAATTTGAAATATTAGGTTTAGATGTTTGTCACTGGCCACAATGCCCCATAATGACAAAGTGTTTATGAATATTATTATTATTTTTATTTTTTACAAATTAATAAGAAATGTGATGCTGAAATGCCTTGAGTCAAAAATTGTCCAAATTGGTTGAACAAGTCACATTATAAGTTGCAATAATAGTGTTTAACATGATTTTTAAATGACTATAAATGACTAACTCAAAGAAAAAAAGTAGACTTTGAATATCCCTTTGAGCATGATGAAGTTATTAATTACACTTTGGATGGTGTATCATTACACCCAGTCACTACAACGATACAGACGTCCTTCCATAACTCAGTTGCCAGAGAGGAAGGAAACCTCACAGGCATTTCACCATGAGACCAATGGTGACTTTAAAACTGTTAGAGTTTAATGGCTGTGATAGGAGAAAACTGAGGATGGATGAACAGCATTGTAGTTACTCCACAATACTAACCTAACTGACAGTGTGAAATACAGAATATAAATATTCCAAAACATGCATCCTGTTTGCAACACGGCACTAAAGTAATACTGCAACAAAATGTGGCAAAACAATTCACTTTTTGTCCTGAATACAAAGTGTTATGTTTGGTGGTAAATACCACTCTCCATATTTTCAAGCATCATAGTGGCTGCCTCATGGTATGTGTATGCTTGTCATCGTTAAGGACTGGGGGGAGGTTCAGACTAAAAAAGAAACATAATCGAGCTAAGCACAGGCGAAAACCTGGTTGTCTCCTTCCCACCAGACACTGGGTGACATTCACCTTTTTTTCAGCAGGACAATGACTTAAAAACACAAGCCCAAATCTATACTGGAGGTGCTTACCAAGAAGAGTGGCTGAGTTAAAGTTTTGACTTAAATCTACTTGCAAGCCTATGGCAAGACCTGAAAAACGGTTGTCTAGCAATGATCAACAACCAATTTGACAGAGCTTGAAGAATCCAGGTGTGGAAAGGTCTTCAATACTTACCCAGAAAGATTCACAGCACTTCGAGACTTACCCAGAAAGACTCAGAGCTCTTTGAGACTTACCCAGAAAGACTCAGAGCTCTTTGAGACTTACCCAGAAAGACTCGGAGCTCTTTGAGACTTACCCAGAAAGACTCGGAGCTCTTTGAGACATACCCAGAAAGACTCAGAGCTCTTTGAGACTTACCCAGAAAGACTCACAGCTGTAATTGCTGCCAAACATGCTTCTACTGACGCAAGGGTATGAATAATTATGCAAATTAAATATTACATAGTTTATTTTTTATTACATTCTGTTTTGGACATGTTTTCACTTTGTAATTATGAGGTATTGTGGTATATTCAGGCTGTAAAACAACCAACTGTGGACTAAGTCAAGGGTTATGAAGGCACTGTGGGTATGGGGTAAGTTTAAACGAAGCAACAACAAAAGCAACAATCAATGATGTGGACAAGGGTTACAATCAGATCTCTCCTACTCAGAACTCTTCGTTATGTGTGTGTGTGTGTGTGTTACATAAGACCTTGCTCGTATTAACTCGCCCAGTGGGCAGAACTGGTTGAAATCACTTAATTACAACCAAAATAACATGCAGCTGTTTCGTGATTCTACAGTCTCTGCTTGTCCTGTATTTTGGCCAGTATCCCTGTTCCTACACCCTTAGAAAGAAAGGGTTCTATCTAGAACCTAAAAGGGTTCTCCTATGGGGAACAGACGAAAAACCATTTCGGAACCCCCCCCACCCCTTTGTTTTCTAAGAGTGGACTGTAGCTACTGTCAGCAATGTTTCACTCCATTTTGTTTTCAGATATTTTTTTTTCAAATGGTAATAGCTGACTATTTTGAATAATTTATGGCATTCTGTCTTTTTTACATGAGCTATGGGTATGGATTTAATCGTTAATTGATGTCAGTTGAAGATTTTACTCATGAAGGTGAGGTTGGAATACCATTCATGCGTGTGATATGATAAACATAACCATGGTGGGCATCACATCCATACCACCCGGAGCTGGTAACCCATGTCATTGATACTCATTCATTCAAAGCCTATAGATGCTTTAATAATGCCCTGCTCAATAACATTTGCTTGTTTCGGTCTGTCCTGTGTGTCTCTCTCTGTCCTGTGTGTCTCTCTCTGTCCTGTGTGTCTCTCTCTGTCCTGTGTGTCTCTCTCTGTCCTGTGTGTGTCTCTCTCTGTCCTGTGTGTGTCTCTCTCTGTCCTGTGTGTGTCTCTCTCTGTCCTGTGTGTGTCTCTCTCTGTCCTGTGTGTGTCTCTCTCTGTCCTGTGTGTGTCTCTCTCTGTCCTGTGTGTGTCTCTCTCTGTCCCGTGTGTGTCTCTCTCTGTCCCGTGTGTGTCTCTCTCTGTCCCGTGTGTGTCTCTCTCTCTCTCTGTCCCGTGTGTGTCTCTCTCTCTGTCTCTCTCTCTCTGTCCCGTGTGTGTCTCTCTCTGTCCCGTGTGTGTCTCTCTCTCTCTGTCCCGTGTGTGTCTCTCTCTCTCTCTGTCCCGTGTGTGTCTCTCTCTCTCTGTGTCCCGTGTGTGTCTCTCTCTGTCCCGTGTGTGTCTCTCTCTCTCTCTGTCCCGTGTGTGTCTCTCTCTCTCTCTGTCCCGTGTGTGTCTCTCTCTCTGTCTCTCTCTCTCTGTCCCGTGTGTGTCTCTCTCTGTCCCGTGTGTGTCTCTCTCTCTGTGTCCCGTGTGTGTCTCTCTCTCTCTCTGTGTCCCGTGTGTGTCTCTCTCTCTCTCTGTGTCCCGTGTGTGTCTCTCTCTCTCTCTGTGTCCCGTGTGTGTCTCTCTCTCTCTCTGTGTCCCGTGTGTGTCTCTCTCTCTCTCTGTGTCCCGTGTGTGTCTCTCTCTCTCTCTGTGTCCCGTGTGTGTGTCTCTCTCTCTCTCTGTGTCCCGTGTGTGTGTCTCTCTCTCTCTCTGTGTCCCGTGTGTGTGTCTCTCTCTCTCTCTGTGTCCCGTGTGTCTCTCTCTCTCTCTCTCTCTCTCTCTCTGTGTCCCGTGTGTCTCTCTCTCTCGCTCTCTCTGTGTCCCGTGTGTGTGTCTCTCTCTCTCGCTCTCTCTGTGTCCCGTGTGTGTGTCTCTCTCTCTCTCTGTGTCCCGTGTGTGTGTCTCTCTCTCTCTCTGTGTCCCGTGTGTGTCTCTCTCTCTCTCTCTCTCTCTCTCTCTGTGTCCCGTGTGTCTCTCTCTCTCTCTCTCTCTGTGTCCCGTGTGTCTCTCTCTCTCGCTCTCTCTGTGTCCCGTGTGTCTCTCTCTCTCGCTCTCTCTGTGTCCCGTGTGTGTCTCTCGCTCTCTCTGTGTCCCGTGTGTGTGTCTCGCTCTCTCTGTGTCCCGTGTGTGTGTCTCGCTCTCTCTGTGTCCCGTGTGTGTGTCTCTCTCTCTCGCTCTCTCTGTGTCCCGTGTGTGTGTCTCTCTCTCTCGCTCTCTCTGTGTCCCGTGTGTGTGTCTCTCGCTCTCTCTGTGTCCCGTGTGTGTCTCTCTCTCTCTCTGTGTCCCGTGTGTGTCTCTCTCTCTCTCTGTGTCCCGTGTGTGTCTCTCTCTCTCTCTGTGTCCCGTGTGTGTCTCTCTCTCTCTCTGTGTCCCGTGTGTGTCTCTCTCTCTCTCTGTGTCCCGTGTGTGTGTCTCTCTCTCTCTCTCTCTGTGTCCCGTGTGTGTGTCTCTCTCTCTCTCTGTGTCCCGTGTGTGTCTCTCTCTCTCTCTCTCTCTCTCTCTCTCTGTGTCCCGTGTGTGTCTCTCTCTCTCTCTCTCTCTCTCTGTGTCCCGTGTGTGTGTCTCTCTCTCTGTGTCCCGTGTGTGTGTCTCTCTCTCTCTCTCTCTGTGTCCCGTGTGTGTGTCTCTCTCTCTCTCTCTCTGTGTCCCGTGTGTGTGTCTCTCTCTCTCTCTCTCTGTGTCCCGTGTGTGTCTCTCTCTCTCTCTGTGTCCCGTGTGTGTCTCTCTCTCTCTCTCTCTGTGTCCCTGTGTGTGTCCTCTCTCTCTGTGTCCCGTGTGTGTCTCTCTCTCTCTCTGTCTCGTGTGTGTCTCTCTCTCTCTCTCTCTCTCTCTCTCTCTGTGTCCCGTGTGTGTCTCTCTCTCTCTCTCTCTCTGTGTCCCGTGTGTCTCTCTCTCTCTCTCTGTGTCCCGTGTGTGTGTCTCGCTCTCTCTGTGTCCCGTGTGTGTGTCTCTCTCTCTCGCTCTCTCTGTGTCCCGTGTGTGTGTCTCTCTCTCTCGCTCTCTCTGTGTCCCGTGTGTGTCTCTCTCTCTCTCGCTCTCTCTGTGTCCCGTGTGTGTCTCTCTCTCTCGCTCTCTCTGTGTCCCGTGTGTGTGTCTCTCTCTCTCGCTCTCTCTGTGTCCCGTGTGTGTGTCTCTCTCTCTCGCTCTCTCTGTGTCCCGTGTGTGTGTCTCTCTCTCTCGCTCTCTCTGTGTCCCGTGTGTGTGTCTCTCTCTCTCGCTCTCTCTGTGTCCCGTGTGTGTGTCTCTCTCTCTCGCTCTCTCTGTGTCCCGTGTGTGTCTCTCTCTCTCTCGCTCTCTCTGTGTCCCGTGTGTTGTCTCTCTCTCGCTCTCTCTGTGTCCCGTGTGTGTGCTGGTCGGGCTGGCCTCTCTAATCCCTCCCTCCCTTCCTTCCCTCCCTCTCTGACCCACTACTAGACGTGCCCCAGCTAACAGACCTCAACTTCGTCGACGTCACCGACACGACTATCGGCCTGAAGTGGAACCCGATAAACCACACGGCGGTCACCGGCTACCGTATCACGGTAATGGCAGCCGGGGAGAGCGTGCCCATATTCGAGGACATGGTGGAGTCTACCACCGGGTACTACACCGTGTACGGACTGGAGCCCGGCATCGACTATGACATCTCAGTCATCACCGTGACAGAGAGTGGAGAGAGCGAGCCTACCACACTCACGCAACAAACTGGTAATCATTATAAATGGATAGGAAATTTGCATGGGACCGAAAGATGGTTGTGAATAAATTAACACTTTGCCTCCATGGATTGGAGGAGTTCAGGGGAGGGCTCCCATTCCTATTGGTTTATATGTAGTGTGTGTGTGTATTGGTAGTTTTAAATGACGTTGCCATTATTACTGTGATTGCATGTAGTCACACGTCTTGTTTCTGCTTCTCCGTTTGTCTCATAAATCTGTTTTACGTCTGGCTGATGGAAACGTCTCAGCACTGAACCACGTAGTAGGGCAGGGATCCGGGAAATGTAATTACAAATCATTTGTAGACTGCAAATTTACTGCAACAATCCACATCCGATTATAATATTTAAATCCAATGTTATTTGTCAGATGCGCCGAATACAACGGGTTTAGACCTTACTGTGAAATACTGACGAGCCCAATGCAGAGTCAAAATGTGCGAAATAAATTAAAGGAAAAATAGTAACAGTAAACAACAATAAGGCTATATACAGGGTTACCAGGTAGTAATGAGGCTATATACAGGGTTACCAGGAAGTAATGAGGCTATATACAGGGTTACCAGGAAGTAATGAGGCTATATACAGGTTTACCAGGAAGTAATGAGGCTATATACAGGGTTACCGGGTAGTAGTGAGGCTATATACAGGGTTGCCAGGAAGTAGTGAGGCTATATACAGGGTTGCCGGGTAGTAGTGAGGCTATATACAGAGTTGCCAGGAAGTAGTGAGGCTATATACAGAGTTGCCAGGAAGTAGTGAGGCTATATACAGGGTTACCAGGAAGTAGTGAGGCTATATACAGGGTTACCAGGAAGTAGTGAGGCTATATACAGGGTTACCAGGAAGTAGTGAGGCTATATACAGGGTTGCCAGGAAGTAGTGAGGCTATATACAGGGTTGCCAGGAAGTAGTGAGGCTATATACAGGGTTACCAGGAAGTAGTGAGGCTATATACAGGGTTACCAGGAAGTAGTGAGGCTATATACAGTACATGTTTACCGGGAAGTAGTGAGGCTATATACAGTAAATGTTTACCGGAAAGTAGTGAGGCTATATACTGTACATGTTTACCGGAAAGTAATGAGGCTATATACAGGGTTACCGGGTAGTAATGGTTACCGGAAAGTAATGAGGCTATATACAGGGTTACCGGGTAGTAATGAGGCTATATACAGGGTTACCAGGTAGTAATGAGGCTATATACAGGGTTACCAGGTAGTAATGAGGCTATATACAGGGATACCAGGTAGTAATGAGGCTATATACAGGGTTACCAGGTAGTAATGAGGCTATATACAGGGTTACCAGGTAGTAATGAGGCTATATACTGTACATGTTTACCAGGAAGTAATGAGGCTATATACAGGGTTACCAGGAAGTAATGAGGCTATATACAGGGTTACCAGGAAGTAATGAGGCTATATACAGGGTTACCGGTACTGAGTCAATGTGGAGGTAATTGAGGTAATGTGTAGATAGGGGTGTAAAGTGACTATGCATAGATAATAAACAGAGTAGCAGCTGTGTATGTGAAGACTGAAGGAATGTGTTGGCGCGTCAGTGTAGTATGTGTGGTTGGAGTCTAGTGAGAGGTCAGCGTAGTGAGAGGTCAGCGTAGTGAGAGGTCAGCGTAGTGAGAGGTCAGCGTTCAGGACAACTGGGAACTCTGGGGGGGGGGGCACTTGTAGCTGACTTCCTGGTGTTTTTTACAGTAGAATATCCTTTGCATCCGACTCATTTTAAAGGAAAAATCCTTGTCCAGCTCGAGGTGAGTGATGTTCAGAAGCTGTTTTCCGTTATGGCACAATTGGTCAAGAGTTCGTTTTTAAAACGACGGCCAGCGTTCAAGACAACTGGGAGATCATAGTATTTCTAACATTTGACTAAAACACAATCGTTTCAAACCTTGCTTACATTTTGTACACAATCACGCGTCTGTCTATTATATGTTGGAATACTTGGGAACAAATGTCTAAAATTAAAATCACTTGTCGCTGATTTCCTGGTGTTTTTTTTTACAGTCTTAATTCCCAACAATGGAAAAAGTAAAATAAATGTTTTTTTTTTTTGTTACCATTGGTTATGGCTTTAATCTCCCTCTAGCGGTGTGTTTTTATGAAGCTATTTGGGACCATATGGTTTTAGTTTGCCCCAACCTACTGTTTCTACATCTGAATTCTTCAACACTAGCTGCAGCTCATTGTGACTCCCACTTGGTCTCCTTTGCCCAAACGTAGTTTATGCCCTTCGCTTTATAGAACGATGTCGTAAAACTGTAGAGATTCAAACGTATTGTTTCCTTCAGCGTATCTCGATTTCAGATGGTCTTAACACCTCCAATATAACTGCGTCCTGAATTTCCTACCGTCAAAGTGTACACTTGCACACTCCCTGTCGTTGGATTTTTAAAGCATTGGATTAGTAACGGCTGGAGCGAGTTTCTACCGTTGAAAATAAATCCATGACCAGGAGAGAAGGGTTTGAGCAGCAGGTAGCCAGGCGGTTAGAGTGTTGAGCCAGTAATTGAAAGGTTGCTAGTTTGAATCCAGGAACCGGAAAAAAAAATTAGCTGGGCACTTAACCTCCAGCGTCTGCGTTGACCTTGGCCGTGACCTCACGGGTGTCTCAGGGGGAGGAAAAAAAAAATATTATAAAAAAAAAAAAACACCTTGCCAATTCACACAAGTGCACATGAGATAGAACACAAACACTTACCAGGGTGGAGAATTGGGGATGCAACTCCTCTCTCTGACTTTAATACCTGATATCTCTCCGCTACCCCAGCCGTTCCTGCCCCTACTAACCTGGATTTCCCCGAGGTGGGTCCTGACAGTATGCGGGTGACCTGGACAGCTCCTGTGGTTCCTAACCCCGCTGACATCAGCAGCTTCGTTATTCGCTACCACCCCATCGACGACGAGGATGACATCACAGAGAGCAGCGTCGGAAGGAACGCCGACACCGTGGTTCTTAAGAGTAAGACACACACACACACAGTCCTAATGACTGTTAATAGTGTTGTACTTCTTGTCACTCACTGACTGATGCTGTTTGTCCCTGTTCCCCTAGATCTGATTTCCAACACAGAGTACCTGGTCAGTGTGGTGTGTGTCTATGAAACGAGGGAGAGCTCCCCTCTGGTCGGCACCCACAAAACAAGTGAGTTTCACCTGATTGATTGATTGATTGATTGTGTTTTGGTTATCCTTTTGTTTTGTCAATGTTTCCTAAATTGCTCCGGACTGACTTTTTGTCTCTCCCCTCAGCTCTGGACTCCCCCAGCGGTCTGCGGTTCTCAGAAGTCCTGACCAACTCCTTCACGGTGCACTGGCAGGCCCCCAACGCCATCATCACTGGCTACCGGATTCGTTACCAGATGGCCAGCGGCGGACGGGCCAAGGACGAGAGGCTGCCGCCATCCAGGAACCACTTCACCCTGACTGGGCTGACCCCCGAGACGGAATATATCGTCAACATCTATGCTGTCAGCGGCCAGCAGGACAGCAAGCCGCTCACCGGCAAACAGAAAACCAGTATGACCTCATCTTAACTTTTCACACGTTCTTTTAGTTTGCCTTAATTCATTGCTTTCTTCCTTTCAACCAGTCCCAATTCCCTACCCCTACGATAAGACCTGTTGACAACCAGTCCCAATTCCCTACCCCTACGATAAGACCTGTTGACAACCAGTCCCAATTCCCTACCCCTACGGTAAGACCTGTTGACAACCAGTCCCAATTCCCTACCCCTACGGTAAGACCTGTTGACAACCAGTCCCAATTCCCTACCCCTACGGTAAGACCTGTTGACAACCAGTCCCAATTCCCTACCCCTACGGTAAGACCTGTTGACAACCAGTCCCAATTCCCTACGGTAAGACCTGTTGACAACCAGTCCCAATTCCCTACGGTAAGACCTGTTGACAACCAGTCCCAATTCCCTACGGTAAGACCTGTTGACAACCAGTCCCAATTCCCTACGGTAAGACCTGTTGACAACCAGTCCCAATTCCCTACCCCTACGATAAGACCTGTTGACTACCAGTCCCAATTCCCTACGATAAGACCTGTTGACTACCAGTCCCAATTCCCTACGATAAGACCTGTTGACTACCAGTCCCAATTCCCTACGATAAGACCTGTTGACTACCAGTCCCAATTCCCTACGATAAGACCTGTTGACAACCAGTCCCAATTCCCTACGATAAGACCTGTTGACTACCAGTCCCAATTCCCTACGATAAGACCTGTTGACTACCAGTCCCAATTCCCTACCCCTACGATAAGACCTGTTGACTACCAGTCCCAATTCCCTACCCCTACGATAAGACCTGTTGACAACCAGTCCCAATTCCCTACCCCTACGATAAGACCTGTTGACAACCAGTCCCAATTCCCTACGGTAAGACCTGTTGACAACCAGTCCCACTTCCCTACGGTAAGACCTGTTGACAACCAGTCCCAATTCCCTACGGTAAGACCTGTTGACAACCAGTCCCAATTCCCTACCCCTACGATAAGACCTGTTGACTACCAGTCCCAATTCCCTACGATAAGACCTGTTGACTACCAGTCCCAATTCCCTACGATAAGACCTGTTGACTACCAGTCCCAATTCCCTACGATAAGACCTGTTGACTACCAGTCCCAATTCCCTACGATAAGACCTGTTGACAACCAGTCCCAATTCCCTACGATAAGACCTGTTGACTACCAGTCCCAATTCCCTACGATAAGACCTGTTGACTACCAGTCCCAATTCCCTACCCCTACGATAAGACCTGTTGACTACCAGTCCCAATTCCCTACCCCTACGATAAGACCTGTTGACAACCAGTCCCAATTCCCTACCCCTACGATAAGACCTGTTGACAACCAGTCCCAATTCCCTACCCCTACGATAAGACCTGTTGACAACCAGTCCCAATTCCCTACCCCTACGATAAGACCTGTTGACAACCAGTCCCAATTCCCTACCCCTACGATAAGACCTGTTGACAACCAGTCCCAATTCCCTACCCCTACGGTAAGACCTGTTGACAACCAGTCCCAATTCCCTACCCCTACGATAAGACCTGTTGACAACCAGTCCTAATTCCCTACCCCTACGATAAGACCTGTTGACAACCAGTCCCAATTCCCTACCCCTACGGTAAGACCTGTTGACAACCAGTCCCAATTCCCTACGATAAGACCTGTTGACAACCAGTCCCAATTCCCTACCCCTACGATAAGACCCGTTGACAACCAGTCCCAATTCCCTACGATAAGACCTGTTGACAACCAGTCCCAATTCCCTACCCCTACGATAAGACCCGTTGACAACCAGTCCCAATTCCCTACCCCTACGGTAAGACCTGTTGACAACCAGTCCCAATTCCCTACCCCTACGGTAAGACCTGTTGACAACCAGTCCCAATTCCCTACCCCTACGGTAAGACCTGTTGACAACCAGTCCCAATTCCCTACGGTAAGACCTGTTGACAACCAGTCCCAATTCCCTACGGTAAGACCTGTTGACAACCAGTCCCAATTCCCTACGGTAAGACCTGTTGACAACCAGTCCCAATTCCCTACCCCTACGATAAGACCTGTTGACTACCAGTCCCAATTCCCTACGATAAGACCTGTTGACTACCAGTCCCAATTCCCTACGATAAGACCCGTTGACAACCAGTCCCAATTCCCTACCCCTACGATAAGACCTGTTGACAACTAGTCCCAATTCCCTACCCCTACGATAAGACCTGTTGACAACCTGTCCCAATTCCCTACCCCTACGATAAGACCTGTTGACAACCAGTCCCAATTCCCTACCCCTACGATAAGACCTGTTGACAACCTGTCCCAATTCCCTACCCCTACGATAAGACCTGTTGATTTTTCATAAATCTCCTGAATCCCAAAATCACACCCTAGCCCCTACTCCCAAGGCATATGTTTATCTTAGAGGGTTGGGTAGGTGTAACTTGCCCTCTGATAGACCAGGAGAAATTGTTGCCATTGTTGCTAACACCAATCTAATCCTCTCGGCTCTCCACAAAAACCCAGTTTTCCTTTTTCATTTACTTCTGTTGAATGTTTCTGTCAGAACAAGAGATTTAATTCTCACTGTCTGTCTCTGCTTCCTTCTCCTTGTGTCCTCTAGTCTCTGACGCTCCTACTGACCTGGAGGTCGTGTCCTCCTCCCCCACCAGCGTCACAGTCCGCTGGGACGCCCCCTCTGTTACCGTGAGGTACTACAGGATCACCCATGGAGAGTCAGGTTTGTCTGGTACGTTAACTAGCCTAGCCTTTACTAACCTAACCTTCAGTAGCCTGTTCCCGTGAGGTACTACACGATCACCCCTGGAGAGTCAGGTTTGTCTGGTACGTTAACTAGCCTAGCCTTTACTAACCTAACCTTCAGTAGCCTGTTACTGTGAGGTACTACAGGATCACCCATGGAGAGTCCGCTCTCTTTACTCTGATCACCCACAGAGAGTGGAGTAAAGTTTTATCTTTTGCTTTTTCACAATATAAATCTGGTCTTTATCAGTAGCATATTAGCATTGTTTGCTGTTACCCCTCCCAACCCTCAGGTGGCCACAGCACCCCTAAAGAGTTCACTGTGCCTGGTTCCCAGTCTACTGCCACCATCCAGAACCTGAGGCCTGGTACTGACTACACCATCACAGTCTACGCTGTGGCCGGCAGAGGGGACAGCCCAGCCTCCAGCACACCCATTTATGTCACCCACAAGACAGGTACACCCCACCACACACACACCTCCACAAACACACCTAACTTCATTCTACAGCAGGCCTCTCCAACCCTGTTCCTGGAGAGATACCCTCCTCTAGGTTTTAACTCCAACCCTGTTCCCGGAGAGATACCCTCCTCTAGGTTTTAACCCCAACCCTGTTCCTGGAGAGGTACCCTCCTCTAGGTTTTAATTCCAACCCTGTTCCCGGAGAGGTACCCTCCTCTAGGTTTTAATTCCAACCCTGTTCCCGGAGAGAGACCCTCCTCTAGGTTTTAACTCTAACCCTGTTCCCGGAGAGAGACCCTCCTGTGGGTTTTCGCTTCAACCCCAGTTGTAACTAGCCAGCTAATTATTAGAATCAGGTGTGATAAATTAGGGTTGGAGTGAGAACCTACAGGACTGTATCTCTCCAGGAACAGGGTTGGAGAGGCCTGCTCTAGGGAGGGTTTTCCTTGCCACTGAGCTGCTCTTTGCGGTCTAGACCTGGTTAGTGTAAGTATAAAACATTTTATGGCAACTGTTGCTGTTGAAAGTGATTGATTGATCACAATGAATTACCATTTTACCCTGTCATGTCTTGATAATGTTTGTGGCATGAAAGTATACTTGGGCAGCAGGTAGCCTAGTGGTTAGAGCGTTTGGCCAGAGACCGAAAGGTTGCTAGATCGAATCCCCGAGCTGAAGAGGTACAAATCTGTCCTTCTGCCCCTGAACACTGTTCCTAGGCCGTCATTGTAAATAATAATTTGTTCTTAACTGACTTGCCTAGTTAAATAAAGGTTAAATAAATACAAATTATTCTGCTCTGCCTTCAGCAGGTTGTAACTTGGCTTCTCTTCTGGCTGTAGATATTGACCCTCTTCTGGCTGTAGATATTGACTCTCCTCCTCTTCTGGCTGTAGATATTGACCCTCCTCTTCTTTGGCTGTAGATATTGACCCTCCTCTTCTCTGGCTGTAGATATTGACCCTCCTCTTCTCTGGCTGTAGATATTGACCCTCCTCTTCTCTGGCTGTAGATATTGACCCTCCTCTTCTCTGGCTGTAGATATTGACCCTCTTCTCTGGCTGTAGACATTGACCCTCCTCTTCTCTGGCTGTAGATATTGACCGTCCTCTTCTCTGGCTGTAGATATTGACCGTCCTCTTCTCTGGCTGTAGATATTGACCCTCCTCTTCTGGCTGTAGATATTGACCCTCCTCTTCTCTGGCTGTAGATATTGACCCTCCTCTTCTGGCTGTAGATATTGACTCTCCTCTTCTGGCTGTAGATATTGACCCTGCTCTTCTCTGGCTGTAGATATTGACCCTCCTCTTCTCTGGCTGTAGATATTGACCCTCTTCTCTGGCTGTAGATATTGACTCTCCTTTGGAGATGAAGGTGACCGACGTTAAGGACAGCACCATCACCGTGAGGTGGTCCCCGGCCCAGGGGCCCGTCCAGGGGTACAGGATCACTGGGGTCCCCAAGAACGGACAGGGTCCCTCCTTCTCTGAAACTGTGGCTCCAGGTAAGGTCATGTCGCTCAGGTAAAGTCATGTCGCTCCAGGTAAGGACATGTCGCATTGGGCCAGTATCCAAAAGGTTGCTAGATCGAATCCCTGAGCTGACAAGGTAAAAATCTGTTGTTCTGCCCCTGAACAAGGTAAGTAACCCACGGCTCCCCAGTAGGCTGTCATTATAAATAAGAATTTGTTCTTATCTGAGTTGCCTAGTTAAATAAAGGTTAAATATAATCAGAATTTGTCGCTGGTGTTGTTGTTAATGCCTGTATCTGTCCCTGGTGGTGGTGGTGTTGTTAATGCCTGTGTCTGTCCCTGGTGGTGGTGGTGTTGTTAATGCCTGTGTCTGTCCCTGGTGGTGTTGTTAATGCCTGTGTCTGTCCCTGGTGGTGGTGGTGTTAATGCCTGTGTCTGTCCCTGGTGGTGGTGTTAATGCCTGTGTCTGTCCCTGGTGGTGGTGTTAATGCCTGTGTCTGTCCCTGGTGGTGGTGGTGGTGGTGTTAATGCCTGTATCTGTCCCTGGTGGTGGTGGTGGTGTTAATGCCTGTATCTGTCCCTGGTGGTGTTGGTGGTGGTGGTGTTAATGCCTGTGTCTGTCCCTGGTGGTGGTGTTAATGCCTGTGTCTGTCCCTGGTGGTGGTGTTAATGCCTGTATCTGTCCCTGGTGGTGGTGGTGTTAATGCCTGTGTCTGTCCCTGGTGGTGGTGTTAATGCCTGTGTCTGTCCCTGGTGGTGGTGTTAATGCCTGTGTCTGTCCCTGGTGGTGGTGGTGGTGGTGTTGTTAATGCCTGTATCTGTCCCTGGTGGTGGTGCTGGTGTTGTTAATGCCTGTGTCTGTCCCTGGTGGTGGTGTTGTTAATGCCTGTATCTGTCCCTGGTGGTGGTGGTGGTGGTGGTGGTGTTGTTAATGCCTGTATCTGTCCCTGGTGGTGGTGTTGTTAATACCTGTATCTGTCCCTGGTGGTGGTGGTGGTGGTGTTGTTAATGCCTGTATCTGTCCCTGGTGGTGGTGTTGTTAATGCCTGTATCTGTCCCTGGTGGTGGTGGTGGTGGTGTTAATGCCTGTATCTGTCCCTGGTGGTGGTGCTGGTGTTGTTAATGCCTGTATCTGTCCCTGGTGGTTGTGTTAATGCCTGTATCTGTCCCTGGTGGTGGTGGTGTTGTTAATGCCTGTGTCTGTCCCTGGTGGTGGTGGTGTTGTTAATGCCTGTATCTGTCCCTGGTGGTGGTGGTGGTGTTAATGCCTGTATCTGTCCCTGGTTGTGTTGTAATGCCTGTATCTGTCCCTGGTTGTGTTGTAATGCCGGTATCTGTCCCTGGTTGTGTTGTAATGCCTGTGTCTGTCTCTGGTTGTGTTGTAATGCCTGTGTCTGTCTCTGGTGTTTTAGATCAGACTGAGATGACGTTCTCTGGCCTGCAGCCCACGGTAGAGTACATCCTCAGTGTGTATGCTCTGGGACAGGACGGAGAGAGCCCTCCCCTGGTTGAGACTGCTGTCACTGGTGCGTGTTCCAGGGTCGTTGCTCTACATATTACAGTGTGCCGTCCTCCTTTCCTGTTTGCGTGTGTTGGGTTGCGTAATTGCAGAGAGCTCGCCTGACCCTTGACCCTGTTGGACCTCTCCTCCCTCCCTGCAGCGGTGGGTCGTCCCACAGACCTGACCTTCTCCAACGTTGACTCTACCTCCATGACCATTTCCTGGGACTCGCCCGACGGCCGGGTGACGTCGTACCGCGTCCTGTACGCCAGCCCCGAAGAGGGCGAGAGGGAGCTGCGCCCCGCACCCCGCGGAGACGATGAATCTGCAACGATCCACGGCCTGCGACCCGGAAGTGAATATACTGTGAAGGTCATCGCCATGCACGACCGTACACCTAGTCCTCCACTGGTGGGCGTTCAAGCCACAGGTAGCTATAAACCCCTCCGGACAAATACAAATCCTTAAACACAATGGTCAGTTTGAGTAAAGTGAGGCATTGAATCAATAATATTGAACATTAAATTAGTAGTTCATTATACTTTTGACAGTATTTTGGTTGCAAGGTGATTTATTATTTATTTTCTTTTATTAAAAAAAAAAAATCTCTCCTATATCAGTGATTCTGAACAGTGAGACTAATGTAGCGGATGTTGATTTTAAACATGCACACTCTTTTGAGTATCTTGGAAAGCAGCCTATCCAAACAGGAGAATATCTTTCTCTCACGCGCTCTCTCTCTCTCTCTCGTCTCCCTCTTCCGTTTCTTTCTCTCCCTCTAGCCATCCCTGCCCCCACCAACCTTGAATTCTCCCAGATCACCTCCTCCTCCTTCACCATCAAATGGAGCACCATGCCCAATGCCCGTCTGACCGGGTACCGGGTGGTCGTCAACCCCAAGAACAAGAGCGGTCCCACCAAGGAGATGAATGTTGCTCCTGACACCACACAGGTCCATGTGCCGGGACTCATGGTAATTATAAAGACTCATGCATGCTTATAACCAGTTATAAAGCATTATACCTGCAGACAATACGTAACTTCTTGGAGTGACCACACCAAATTCACATAGAAATGTGAGTTACAGATCTGTCATTCTCATTGAAGTCTAAGACGCGGTAGATCTGTTCTATGTGCTCTAGTTCCATGCTTCTCATACTTAAGTTACATTTTTGTGTCTTACTTTATGTTTTGTACACCAGCTGAAAATACAATATTTTTCTTTATGTAAAATATATTTCACAGCGGTTTAGATGGTACAGTAATTCTCTACACCTGTGGTATTCTCTACACCTGTGGTATTCTCTACACCTGTGGTATTCAACTCTTACTCTATGAGGACTAGAGCCTGCTGTTTTCTACCTGATAATTAATTGCACCCACCTGGTGTCCCAGGTCTAAATCAGTCCCTGATGGGAACGCAGATGGGAACGCAGGGGTACTGTCTTCGAGTTGGGTTTGAGGGCTCTACATTGTGCATTGCATGTTTTGTCACATAAACCGATAAGGTGAACATTTAGAATTATATCAACCAGGAAATGGCTGAGTGATTTTCTGCATACTGCAAGTATAACAGTCTCATTTGAGACATTTCTAACCCACATCTGAACTGAGTCAAAGTCATTATGACATGATTATAGGACATTATAAAGACACATTTTACCATGCATTATAACTGCATTGTAATGCATTATAGGAAAGTGTTACCAAAAATCTACATGTGATTTATCCATAACTTTAGCGATGGATCATTTTTAAATGCTTGAGTTTTTTAAATATAAAAAATAATAACTTTTTTACTTTCCCGTTCGCTAAAAGTATTTTCGCCTGGAATCTCTTCAACATTATTTCATATATTTTTCCAGATGTTTGTTTTATGACCCTCCTTCAATCGAATGTCGTGTCTGACTATCATTAAATGTGAAGACTGTTATTTTATCTAATAAATTATTTGTGTAATTATTATTACGTGATTAAACGAATCATGTAAACTTCAATTAACTAGGAAGTCGGGGCACCACGGGAAATTTTTTATATTCTCTATTTCCAGAATTGACTCTTCAGATATTTTCTTATCAAAACAGTCGCTTATTAATTAATTATTATTACCACATCAGTTCTCATTACTGAACGTCGCAAACCCTTGGATATCTGAACGAACCCTAGCCTCCATAATGAATCAGCGATATACAAATTGCCTTCATTATTTATTTACTAACTAAATAATCACAGAAATACATAACAAACAAACAGTAGATAGAAACTACATGATAAAAAGTCCCTAGCGGACGGAGCTGATATGACGGCTTGGTAGACAAAGGAAAGGGGTGGGGACTGAGAGAGCGGGAAAGACATCTTGGATTCACTACACTCAGTTGATAATTATATTAATTGAAATGCTAATCCTTTGCACATGAACCTTTGCTCATTGTATATATGTATATATATTTGTTGTCTTCTGTTGGTATCGTCGGTCTGTCTGCTGAAGAGTCAGATCATCAGAGAGTCTCTGGTTAACTTGCCCAGAAGTCACAATGTCCTTCGTGGTCGTTAGCTTTCTCCGCGGCTCTGGATAGTGTCTGTTGTATTGGATACGTCAGGTGTACAGATGGTCGTTAGAATAGATGCTTCTGCTGTTGTTGGTATTCTCGTACTGGACTTATGTAATTTCCAGGTGCAGACTAGTGATCGATAGTCTCTGAGTGGAACCATTTCCAGTGGTGTAGCCAACGGTCTGGTCTCCTGGGCTCCATATTTTCTGTTGTAATGGCCTATAGAGCTGTATTTCTTAACCATTTCACATGCAGAGTCAGCTCCATATTTTCTGGTCTGATGGTCTATAGAATTCCAACGTGGGGACTCCGTCCTGGCGATTTCTGACTTAATGTACATTTTGTAGGAAGTGGTTTTATACTGGGGGGGGAGGGAGGTGCTATTCCATGACGCCTGATGTAATGTCTGGCCTCATTGGGGGGCGTGGCCACTGACTAGTTAAAACTTTACATCTTAACAATTATCTCGTTTAGAAAGCCAACATCACATTACATCTTCTCACAAATAGTTTCATAATTTACTCATTCATTTTATCCAACATCTAGATATAAATCTGACAGCTGGGAAATGTCAACTTTAAGAGAGAGAGAGGGAGAGAGTTATGTACATTTTCCTGTCCCTCATGAGATCACCAACTGAAACTACTTTGACAAATATAAGTATTGTTGAATTATTCAAACTTTTGCATTGTCCAAGTGTCTCTCTGTGCTCCACAGTTTTTTACATTCCATTCTCGAACACTACAGAGGGGCAATGTATTTTATGACCGACCATAAAACAGCAGACATCCCGGCTCTCCCCCCTCTACGAGAGAGAGCACGCTGTAGAGGGGACCCACTGTAACCTGATCATCACAGGAGAGTCATGACACTAATGAGAGCTGTGGTTCCAGCTGTTGAGCTGGTCCCTCTCAAATGAAACCCTATTCCCTACATAGTGCACTACTTTTGACCAGGACCGATATAGCTCCGGTGAAATGTAGTGCACTATGTAGGGAATAGGGTCCCGTTCGGGGCTCCACCCCAGGCCCTGTTGTGGGTGGTGTTTTGGGCTCCTCCCCCCGGGCCCTGATGTGGGTTTGAAACCAGTAGTCTGGTAGACTAGCGAAGCCACAGCCAGTCCACCAGCCTTGTCATTTCCAGTTGGCGAAGAATGCAACCACAGCCAATGACTTTGAAAGTGGAACTGACAGGATTTTATCAACATGAAATCTTATTCATATCTGTTTATATACACCCCCAGGAAGACAGCATTTAAAAAAAAATCTGACAAGGGAGAACTTAGATATGGTAATTATTTTCACGTTTTCATAAATTCATAGAATGTTTGTATAGTAAGGCAAATTCTATAGCATTATAGAGTGGGAAAGAGGCCGGGCGTTTCGACAATTTATTTGCAACTCTGTAGTAAATAAAACCAGAATGAATTGGCGCAGGGGTCTAAAAGCAGTGCATCTCAGAGCTAGAGGCGTCACTACAGACACACAGCCTGGATTAAAACCAGGGTCACAACCGGTCGTAATTGGGAGTGCCGTAGGGCGGACAGTTGTCCCAGCGTCGTCCGGGTTTGGCCGTCATTGTAAATAAGAATTTGTTCTTAATTAACCGACTTGCCTAGTTAAATTTAAAGGTTACATTTAAAAAAAATGTTTTTACAAAGAATATCACAGGAGTCCTCTTACATTTGAGAACTTCAGTCCTGTTGATCAAAGAACCATGAAAAGGTCTCTCTCCCTCAGTTGCCTTTACACATAAACATGATCAACAACTAATGCCAGCCGTCCCGTTAAATCTAACGAGGGAACAGCAGATAAACCCTCAACCGCTGGCAGATGTACATAATACACTTCTACCTTAATCAAACGTTGTTTAATAACTTAAATTAACAAACGTAGCTATAGGTTGTTGTAACATTTTAAACTTTAAAACATGTTGTTTTTTTAATGTTTGTTTTGGTACTGCATGGATCACCGGTGCGGTTGAATGCAGCATTGCTGTACGGCCCCACTCAACATGTATTGTAGTTGTAGCCTAGTTGAGTAGACAGCCTAAGCTACTGCTCTACTGTTTGCTGTCGAGGGCTTACATGTTTCTCATTTGCATGCTGTTTTGTTGGGGTTATTCATTGTCAAGCTTTTAAAAACCGAAGCCAGACAACATCTAGACTCGTTTATACTTGCTGGTGACTTGTCGTGCAGCGAGCGTAACGCTGGCGGTATGGTAGCGGGCCAAAAATGAATTGACAACCCGAGTGATCCCGCGGCGTCAGGTTGAAATGTGAGTTAGCCTATTAGCCACGTCACGACTGAGACGTGATCATTACCCTCGCTAGGTCGATTGCATTCACATTCCCAGCCTTAGTTACACTCCTCCGTTTTTGAGTCATTGAAACTGAAACGGTGCATCCCGAGGCAGGGAAAACAATGAACCAACTTTACAACTCGACGGCAATATTTCACTCAGTTTATTCTGTACTGTCTGTGTAGGTTTCTACTATCACTCAGTTTATTCTGTACTGTCTGTGTAGGTTTCTACTATCACTCAGTTTATTCTGTACTGTGTCTGTGTAGGTTTCTACTATCACTCAGTTTATTCTGTACTGTGTCTGTGTAGGTTTCTACTATCACTCAGTTTATTCTGTACTGTGTCTGTGTAGGTTTCTACTATCACTCAGTTTATTCTGTACTGTGTCTGTGTAGGTTTCTACTATGTACGAGTCTCACTCAGTTTATTCTGTACTGTGTCTGTGTAGGTTTCTACTATGTACGAGTCTCACTCAGTTTATTCTGTACTGTCTGTGTAGGTTTCTACTATGTACGAGTCTCACTCAGTTTATTCTGTACTGTGTCTGTGTAGGTTTCTACTATCACTCAGTTTATTCTGTACTGTGTCTGTGTAGGTTTCTACTATCACTCAGTTTATTCTGTACTGTGTCTGTGTAGGTTTCTACTATCACTCAGTTTATTCTGTACTGTGTCTGTGTAGGTTTCTACTGTCACTCAGTTTATTCTGTACTGTGTCTGTGTAGGTTTCTACTGTCACTCAGTTTATTCTGTACTGTGTCTGTGTAGGTTTCTACTATCACTCAGTTTATTCTGTACTGTGTCTGTGTAGGTTTCTACTATGTACGAGTCTCACTCAGTTTATTCTGTACTGTCTGTGTAGGTTTCTACTATCACTCAGTTTATTCTGTACTGTGTCTGTGTAGGTTTCTACTATGTACGAGTCTCACTCAGTTTATTCTGTACTGTCTGTGTAGGTTTCTACTATGTACGAGTCTCACTCAGTTTATTCTGTACTGTCTGTGTAGGTTTCTACTATGTACGAGTCTCACTCAGTTTATTCTGTACTGTGTCTGTGTAGGTTTCCTCTATGTACGAGTCTCACTCAGGTTATTCTGTACTGTCTGTGTAGGTTTCTACTATGTATGAGTCTCACTCAGTTTATTCTGTACTGTGTCTGTGTAGGTTTCTACTATCACTCAGTTTATTCTGTACTGTGTCTGTGTAGGTTTCTACTATCACTCAGTTTATTCTGTACTGTGTCTGTGTAGGTTTCTACTATCACTCAGTTTATTCTGTACTGTGTCTGTGTAGGTTTCTACTATCACTCAGTTTATTCTGTACTGTGTCTGGGTAGGTTTCTACTATGTACGAGTCTCACTCAGTTTATTCTGTACTGTCTGTGTAGGTTTCTACTATGTACGAGTCTCACTCAGTTTATTCTGTACTGTCTGTGTTGGTTTCTACTATGTACGAGTCTCACTCAGTTTATTCTGTACTGTCTGTGTAGGTTTCTACTATGTACGAGTCTCACTCAGTTTATTCTGTACTGTCTGTGTAGGTTTCTACTATCACTCAGTTTATTCTGTACTGTGTCTGTGTAGGTTTCTACTATGTACAAGTCTCACTCAGTTTATTCTGTACTGTGTCTGTGTAGGTTTCTACTATGTACGAGTCTCACTCAGTTTATTCTGTACTGTCTGTGTAGGTTTCTACTATGTATGAGTCTCACTCAGTTTATTCTGTACTGTGTCTGTGTAGGTTTCTACTATGTACGAGTCTCACTCAGTTTATTCTGTACTGTCTGTGTAGGTTTCTACTATGTACGAGACTCACTCAGTTTATTCTGTACTGTGTCTGTGTAGGTTTCTACTATGTATGAGACTCACTCAGTTTATTCTGTACTGTCTGTGTAGGTTTCTACTATGTATGAGACTCACTCAGTTTATTCTGTACTGTCTGTGTAGGTTTCTACTATGTATGAGACTCACTCAGTTTATTCTGTACTGTCTGTGTAGGTTTCTACTATGTATGAGACTCACTCAGTTTATTCTGTACTGTCTGTGTAGGTTTCTACTATGTATGAGACTCACTCAGTTTATTCTGTACTGTCTGTGTAGGTTTCTACTATGTATGAGACTCACTCAGTTTATTCTGTACTGTGTCTGTGTAGGTTTCTACTATGTACGAGTCTCACTCAGTTTATTCTGTACTGTGTCTGTGTAGGTTTCTACTATGTATGAGTCTCACTCAGTTTATTCTGTACTGTCTGTGTAGGTTTCTACTATGTACGAGTCTCACTCAGTTTATTCTGTACTGTCTGTGTTGGTTTCTACTATGTATGAGTCTCACTCAGTTTATTCTGTACTGTCTGTGTAGGTTTCTACTATGTATGAGTCTCACTCAGTTTATTCTGTACTGTGTCTGTGTAGGTTTCTACTATCACTCAGTTTATTCTGTACTGTGTCTGTGTAGGTTTCTACTATGTACGAGTCTCACTCAGTTTATTCTGTACTGTCTGTGTTGGTTTCTACTATGTACGAGTCTCACTCAGTTTATTCTGTACTGTCTGTGTAGGTTTCTACTATGTACGAGTCTCACTCAGTTTATTCTGTACTGTGTGTAGGTTTCTACTATGTACGAGTCTCACTCAGTTTATTCTGTACTGTGTCTGTGTAGGTTTCTACTATGTACGAGTCTCACTCAGTTTATTCTGTACTGTCTGTGTAGGTTTCTACTATGTACGAGTCTCACTCAGTTTATTCTGTACTGTCTGTGTAGGTTTCTACTATGTACGAGTCTCACTCAGTTTATTCTGTACTGTCTGTGTAGGTTTCTACTATGTACGAGTCTCACTCAGTTTATTCTGTACTGTGTCTGTGTAGGTTTCTACTATGTACGAGTCTCACTCAGTTTATTCTGTACTGTCTGTGTTGGTTTCTACTATGTACGAGTCTCACTCAGTTTATTCTGTACTGTCTGTGTAGGTTTCTACTATGTACGAGTCTCACTCAGTTTATTCTGTACTGTCTGTGTAGGTTTCTACTATCACTCAGTTTATTCTGTACTGTCTGTGTAGGTTTCTACTATGTATGAGACTCACTCAGTTTATTCTGTACTGTCTGTGTAGGTTTCTACTATGTATGAGACTCACTCAGTTTATTCTGTACTGTCTGTGTAGGTTTCTACTATGTATGAGACTCACTCAGTTTATTCTGTACTGTCTGTGTAGGTTTCTACTATGTATGAGACTCACTCAGTTTATTCTGTACTGTCTGTGTAGGTTTCTACTATGTATGAGACTCACTCAGTTTATTCTGTACTGTGTCTGTGTAGGTTTCTACTATGTACGAGTCTCACTCAGTTTATTCTGTACTGTGTCTGTGTAGGTTTCTACTATGTATGAGTCTCACTCAGTTTATTCTGTACTGTCTGTGTAGGTTTCTACTATGTACGAGTCTCACTCAGTTTATTCTGTACTGTCTGTGTTGGTTTCTACTATGTATGAGTCTCACTCAGTTTATTCTGTACTGTCTGTGTAGGTTTCTACTATCACTCAGTTTATTCTGTACTGTGTCTGTGTAGGTTTCTACTATCACTCAGTTTATTCTGTACTGTGTCTGTGTAGGTTTCTACTATCACTCAGTTTATTCTGTACTGTGTCTGTGTAGGTTTCTACTATCACTCAGTTTATTCTGTACTGTCTGTGTTGGTTTCTACTATGTACGAGTCTCACTCAGTTTATTCTGTACTGTCTGCGTAGGTTTCTACTATGTACGAGTCTCACTCAGTTTATTCTGTACTGTCTGTGTAGGTTTCTACTATCACTCAGTTTATTCTGTACTGTGTCTGTGTAGGTTTCTACTATGTACGAGTCTCACTCAGTTTATTCTGTACTGTGTCTGTGTAGGTTTCTACTATGTACGAGTCTCACTCAGTTTATTCTGTACTGTCTGTGTAGGTTTCTACTATGTACGAGTCTCACTCAGTTTATTCTGTACTGTCTGTGTAGGTTTCTACTATGTACGAGTCTCACTCAGTTTATTCTGTACTGTCTGTGTAGGTTTCTACTATGTACGAGTCTCACTCAGTTTATTCTGTACTGTCTGTGTAGGTTTCTACTATGTACGAGTCTCACTCAGTTTATTCTGTACTGTCTGTGTAGGTTTCTACTATCACTCAGTTTATTCTGTATTGTCTGTGTAGGTTTCTACTATGTACGAGTCTCACTCAGTTTATTCTGTACTGTGTCTGTGTAGGTTTCTACTATGTATGAGACTCACTCAGTTTATTCTGTACTGTCTGTGTAGGTTTCTACTATGTATGAGACTCACTCAGTTTATTCTGTACTGTCTGTGTAGGTTTCTACTATGTATGAGACTCACTCAGTTTATTCTGTACTGTCTGTGTAGGTTTCTACTATGTATGAGACTCACTCAGTTTATTCTGTACTGTCTGTGTAGGTTTCTACTATGTATGAGACTCACTCAGTTTATTCTGTACTGTCTGTGTAGGTTTCTACTATGTATGAGACTCACTCAGTTTATTATGTACTGTGTCTGTGTAGGTTTCTACTATGTACGAGTCTCACTCAGTTTATTCTGTACTGTGTCTGTGTAGGTTTCTACTATGTATGAGTCTCACTCAGTTTATTCTGTACTGTCTGTGTAGGTTTCTACTATGTACGAGTCTCACTCAGTTTATTCTGTACTGTCTGTGTTGGTTTCTACTATGTATGAGTCTCACTCAGTTTATTCTGTACTGTCTGTGTAGGTTTCTACTATGTATGAGTCTCACTCAGTTTATTCTGTACTGTGTCTGTGTAGGTTTCTACTATCACTCAGTTTATTCTGTACTGTGTCTGTGTAGGTTTCTACTATCACTCAGTTTATTCTGTACTGTGTCTGTGTAGGTTTCTACTATGTACGAGTCTCACTCAGTTTATTCTGTACTGTCTGTGTAGGTTTCTACTATGTACGAGTCTCACTCAGTTTATTCTGTACTGTCTGTGTTGGTTTCTACTATGTACGAGTCTCACTCAGTTTATTCTGTACTGTCTGTGTAGGTTTCTACTATGTACGAGTCTCACTCAGTTTATTCTGTACTGTCTGTGTAGGTTTCTACTATGTACGAGTCTCACTCAGTTTATTCTGTACTGTCTGTGTAGGTTTCTACTATGTACGAGTCTCACTCAGTTTATTCTGTACTGTCTGTGTAGGTTTCTACTATGTACGAGTCTCACTCAGTTTATTCTGTACTGTCTGTGTTGGTTTCTACTATGTATGAGTCTCACTCAGTTTATTCTGTACTGTCTGTGTAGGTTTCTACTATGTATGAGTCTCACTCAGTTTATTCTGTACTGTGTCTGTGTAGGTTTCTACTATCACTCAGTTTATTCTGTACTGTGTCTGTGTAGGTTTCTACTATCACTCAGTTTATTCTGTACTGTCTGTGTAGGTTTCTACTATCACTCAGTTTATTCTGTACTGTCTGTGTAGGTTTCTACTATCACTCAGTTTATTCTGTACTGTCTGTGTAGGTTTCTACTATCACTCAGTTTATTCTGTACTGTCTGTGTAGGTTTCTACTATGTATGAGTCTCACTCAGTTTATTCTGTACTGTCTGTGTAGGTTTCTACTATGTACGAGTCTCACTCAGTTTATTCTGTACTGTCTGTGTAGGTTTCTACTATGTACGAGTCTCACTCAGTTTATTCTGTACTGTCTGTGTAGGTTTCTACTATGTATGAGACTCACTCAGTTTATTCTGTACTGTCTGTGTAGGTTTCTACTATGTACGAGTCTCACTCAGTTTATTCTGTACTGTCTGTGTAGGTTTCTACTATGTATGAGTCTCACTCAGTTTATTCTGTACTGTCTGTGTAGGTTTCTACTATCACTCAGTTTATTCTGTACTGTCTGTGTAGGTTTCTACTATCACTCAGTTTATTCTGTACTGTCTGTGTAGGTTTCTACTATGTATGAGTCTCACTCAGTTTATTCTGTACTGTCTGTGTAGGTTTCTACTATGTACGAGTCTCACTCAGTTTATTCTGTACTGTCTGTGTAGGTTTCTACTATGTACGAGTCTCACTCAGTTTATTCTGTACTGTCTGTGTAGGTTTCTACTATGTATGAGACTCACTCAGTTTATTCTGTACTGTCTGTGTAGGTTTCTACTATGTATGAGACTCACTCAGTTTATTCTGTACTGTGTCTGTGTAGGTTTCTACTATGTACGAGTCTCACTCAGTTTATTCTGTACTGTGTCTGTGTAGGTTTCTACTATGTATGAGTCTCACTCAGTTTATTCTGTACTGTCTGTGTAGGTTTCTACTATGTACGAGTCTCACTCAGTTTATTCTGTACTGTCTGTGTTGGTTTCTACTATGTATGAGTCTCACTCAGTTTATTCTGTACTGTCTGTGTAGGTTTCTACTATGTATGAGACTCACTCAGTTTATTCTGTACTGTCTGTGTAGGTTTCTACTATGTATGAGACTCACTCAGTTTATTCTGTACTGTCTGTGTAGGTTTCTACTATGTATGAGTCTCACTCAGTTTATTCTGTACTGTCTGTGTAGGTTTCTACTATGTATGAGTCTCACTCAGTTTATTCTGTACTGTCTGTGTAGGTTTCTACTATGTACGAGTCTCACTCAGTTTATTCTGTACTGTCTGTGTAGGTTTCTACTATGTATGAGTCTCACTCAGTTTATTCTGTACTGTCTGTGTAGGTTTCTACTATGTATGAGTCTCACTCAGTTTATTCTGTACTGTGTCTGTGTTGGTTTCTACTATGTACGAGTCTCACTCAGTTTATTCTGTACTGTGTCTGTGTAGGTTTCTACTATGTACGAGTCTCACTCAGTTTATTCTGTACTGTGTCTGTGTTGGTTTCTACTATGTACGAGTCTCACTCAGTTTATTCTGTACTGTCTGTGTAGGTTTCTACTATGTACGAGTCTCACTCAGTTTATTCTGTACTGTGTCTGTGTAGGTTTCTACTATGTATGAGTCTCACTCAGTTTATTCTGTACTGTGTCTGTGTAGGTTTCTACTATGTACGAGTCTCACTCAGTTTATTCTGTACTGTGTCTGTGTAGGTTTCTACTATGTATGAGTCTCACTCAGTTTATTCTGTCTCGTGTCTGTGTAGGTTTCTACTATCACTCAGTTTATTCTGTACTGTCTGTGTAGGTTTCTACTATGTACGAGTCTCACTCAGTTTATTCTGTACTGTCTGTGTAGGTTTCTACTATGTACGAGTCTCACTCAGTTTATTCTGTACTGTCTTGTGTCTGTGTAGGTTTCCACTATGTACGAGGTGCACATTTACGCCCTGAAGAACTCTCTGACGAGCCGCCCAGTTCAAGGAGAGGTCACAACTCTGGACAGTGAGTCTCTCTCGTTCCCACAGCCAACCGATAGTGATGATAGTAGAACATGGTCAAAATCATATTTTTATTTACACATTATCTGTAATCTAATTTAATCTTTAGTCCACAAAACAGATGTTCACATATATAACAGACATTACAATCTTTTAACAAAGGACAATGTTAGTTAATAAGAAAAAGAAATTCAATTTAAAGAAAACTGCTCTCTTTGTGTTCCAGACATCAGTCCTCCGCGTCGCGTGCGTATCTCTGACGCAAAGGACACCTCCATCACCCTGACCTGGAGATCCAAGACCGAGACCATCTCTGGCTTCCTGGTTGAGGCCACGCCCACCACCGGAGGCCGCACCCCCATCCAGAGGACCATCGCCCCTGATTCCCGCACCTACACCATCCAAGGTACCCTTCCGATACCCCCTCATCAAAGGTACTCCTCCTATACCCTCACCATCCAGGGCCTCCCGGGTGGCGCAGTGGTTAAGGGTGCTGTACTGCAGCGCCAGCTGTGCCACCAGAGACTCTGGGTTTGTGCCCAGGTTCTGTCGAAACCGGCCGCGACCGGGAGCTCCGTGGTGCGACGCACAATTGGCCTAGCGTAGTCTAGGTTAGGGAGGGTTTGGCCGGTAGGGAAATCCTTGTCTCATCGCGCACCAGCGACTCCTGTGGCGGGCCGGGCGCAGTGCACACTAACCAAGGTTGCCAGGTGCACGGTGTTTGGATGCGCGCTGTGTTAAGAAGCAGTGCGGCTTGGTTGGGTTGTGTATCGGAGGACTCATTACAACCTTCGTCTCTTCCCGAGCCCATACGGGAGATGTAACGATGAGACAAGATAGTAGCTTCTAAACAATTGGATACCATGAAATTGGGGGAGAAAAAGGGGTAAAATTCAAAAACAAAAAACTTTCACCATCCAAGTTACCCCTCCCTAAACTTTCACCATCCAAGTTACCCCTCCCTAAACCTTCACCATCCAAGGTACCCCTCCCTAAACTTTCACCATCCAAGGTACCCCTCCCTAAACTATCACCATCCAAGGTACCCCTCCCTAAACCTTCACCATCCAAGGTACCCCTCCCTAAACCTTCACCATCCAAGGTACCCCTCCCTAAACCTTCACCATCCAAGGTACCCCTCCCTAAACCTTCACCATCCAAGGTACCCCTCCCTAAACCTTCACCATCCAAGGTACCCCTCCCTAAACCTTCACCATCCAAGGTACCCCTCCTGTACACCCCCCTAAACCTTCACCATCCAAGGTACCCCTCCCTAAATCCCCATTCAAGCTAAACCTCCTGTACCCCCCCCCCTAAACTGTCACCATCCAAGGTACCCCTCCTATACCCTTCGTAAACCTTCATGGTACCCCCATGGTATCTAATGGTACCCCCCTCCCTAATACCCCTACTCCATTGACCTCACCCTGCTGCAGTCAACATTCACTTCAGGGTCGTGTTCAATAGGACACGCAACATTTTTGTAACGTCTTGCAACAGAAAATGGGCATTTCTTATTGCACCAAGTGGTGCCTAATGAACATGACCCAGACTCTATTCTAGATCAGATTCATCTGGACCGTTTTCCACAGGTCTTCAGCCTGGCTCTACCTACAAGATCAACATATACACTCTGAATGGCAACGGCCGCAGTGCTCCCTTCACCCTCACTGCCACCACAGGTATACTATCTACCTCTCTCTATACACTACCTACCGCTCTATATACTATATACTACCTACCGCTCTCTATATACTACCTACCTCTATATATACTACCTACCGCTCTCTATATACTACCTACCGCTCTCTATATACTACCTACCGCTCTCTATATACTACCTACCGCTCTCTATATACTACCTACCGCTCTATATATACTACCTACCGCTCTCTATATACTACCTACCGCTCTCTATATACTACCTGCCGCTCTCTATATACTACCTACCGCTCTCTATATACTACCTACCGCTCTCTATATACTACCTACCGCTCTCTATATACTACCTACCGCTCTCTATATACTACCTACCGCTCTCTATATACTACCTACCGCTCTCTATATACTACCTACCGCTCTCTATATACTACCTACCGCTCTCTATATACCTCTCTCTATGCACTACCTACCTCTCTCATTTATTAGGGTTATTTGACATAAATCAACATTTCTGCAAATGTTTTCCAGATTTTAGTTGGTTCAGCCAGTGTCTTTTCAACTGTGGAATTGATTGTCTCCCTGTATTGTTTCTCTCCTGCAGCTAAGCCTGTGGTGTCTCCCCCCACCAACATCCGGTTCACCTCTCTGACCCCTAGCAGCATCTCCTTTACCTGGGAGGGGTCCCGTAGTGCCGGGGTCACCGGGTATTACGTCACCTACGAGGAGGCGGGGGGCATCCCCCGGGAACTCACCCCGCGGCCCACCGCTTCCCGCAGCCAAGCCATCATCACTGGTAGGGCTCTCCTCCCAAAAGGAAAACTTTAAGAATGAGAAGCGTAGAAATAGTGCACATAGAACCGATTCTACCGTTTTATCAGACATGTCATTCTCATTGAAAGCAAATCTATAACTCATGTTTCTGTCAAATGTGGTGCAGGTCGGCCCACATGGCTACATACGGGACCTTTTTTTGTTCTTAGGTCTGAACCGAGTCGAATCAAACTGAACTGGTCGGGTTACGGATCCATACACCTCAGTGGCTGGGAAGTGTGTTTAAATAGAACATACCAGAACAGTTTGGCTCAACATAATAGTGTGAAAAGTTCCGGGTGGGTTGTTTTAGCAAACAAGACAGACGCGTGTGCAACCGTGGAGCAAAACGAGTCGGGTTGGGCTTAAATTCAATGGATTGCAGGGCTCTACATTTCAAACAGGCGGGGTAGCCTAGTGGTTAGAGTGTAGGGGCGGCAGGTAGCCTAGTGGTTAGAGTGTAGGGGCGGCAGGTAGCCTAGTGGTTAGAGTGTAGGGGCGGCAGGTAGCCTAGTGGTTAGAGTGTAGGGGCGGCAGGTAGCCTAGTGGTTAGAGTGTAGGGGCGGCAGGTAGCCTAGTGGTTAGAGTGTAGGGGCGGCAGGTAGCCTAGTGGTTAGAGTGTAGGGGCGGCAGGTAGCCTAGTGGTTAGAGTGTAGGGGCGGCAGGTAGCCTAGTGGTTAGAGTGTAGGGGCGGCAGGTAGCCTAGTGGTTAGAGTGTAGGGGCGGCAGGTAGCCTAGTGGTTAGAGTGTAGGGGCGGCAGGTAGCCTAGTGGTTAGAGTGTAGGGGCGGCAGGTAGCCTAGTGGTTAGAGTGTAGGGGCGGCAGGTAGCCTAGTGGTTAGAGTGTAGGGGCGGCAGGTAGCCTAGTGGTTAGAGTGTAGGGGCGGCAGGTAGCCTAGTGGTTAGAGTGTAGGGGCGGCAGGTAGCCTAGTGGTTAGAGTGTAGGGGCGGCAGGTAGCCTAGTGGTTAGAGTGTAGGGGCGGCAGGTAGCCTAGTGGTTAGAGTGTAGGGGCGGCAGGTAGCCTAGTGGTTAGAGTGTAGGGGCGGCAGGTAGCCTAGTGGTTAGAGAGTTCAAACCCCCGAGCTGACACGGTACAAATCTGTCGTTCTGCCCCTGAACAGGCAGTTCACCCACTGTTCCTAGGCCGTCATTGAAAATAAGAATTTGTTCTTAACTGACTTAACTAGTTAAATAAACGTAAAATAAAATATAAAAAAAACTATTTACTTGCAAATGCTGCTAAAGTATTTTGCTGTGCAACCTGGAATTTGAATTTTATTTGTCAAATGTATTTATTTTTTATTTAACTATTTTTTATTTAACTAGGATGTTGTTGTGGGCAAGTCAGTTAAGAACAAGTTCTTATTTACAATGAATGCGGCCCTACCAGAAGGCCTCCTGCAGGGGATCGATAGTAATATCTAACTAAATGCTTGTGCTTCTATATGCAGTAATATTTAATGTTTAGTAATATAATATAACTTTTGTGCTTCTAGATAACAGTGCAGTAATATCTAACTGTGTTTAGCAGATGTTAACTAAATGCTTGTGGGTGCAGTAAATGCTTGTGCTTCTAACTCCGTGCAGTGCAGTAGTATCTAACTAAATGCTTGTGCTTCTAGCTCCGACAGTGCAGTAATATCTAACTAAATGCTTGTGCTTCTAGCTCCGACAGTGCAGTAATATCTAACTAAATGCTTGTGCTTCTAGCTCCGACAGTGCAGTAATATCTAACTAAATGCTTGTGCTTCTAGCTCCGACAGTGCAGTAATATCTAACTAAATGCTTGTGCTTCTAGCTCCGACAGTGCAGTAATATCTAACAAATTACACAACATATACCCAATACACACAAATCTGGGTAAGGAATGAATTTGAAATGGACAATGTACCTGTACCCTGATTCCCGACATTCCCGACATTCACATTCCCGACACCGTTCGACGCGCAACATTTTTCGTGACCTTATCAGCCAACCTGTCTATCGTAGCCTGTTTCTTTTACTAAGTCTCTCCCTCACACTACGTTTTTTTTTATAAACATTTTCAGGTCTGAAACCAGGAACTGAATATGTCATCAAGATTGTCACCCTGCAGAATGCTCTGAGAAGCACTCCTCTAGTGGGCAAGGCTAGAACTCGTAAGTACAACAATCAACTTTCCCATCTGAACAAGACCTTTTTTTTTATTTAACCAGGGAAAGAGCCTTGAGGTCAGATACCTCTTTTCTGAATGGAACAAATTGATGAAGAAGAAAGTTATTACAAAACCAATGAAACTCTGTGAATATGTGCTTGTTGTAACAATGGCTTTTTTGCAGGCAAGCAATTAATACATACTGAGGCAGCACCAAAATTGTCTCAGCTGCTTTAAGATAATGCTCTGACCTTTTTGAATATCTAAAGTAAATTATTCAAAAGTTACAATGTGCGCTAGTGGCAAGCTTTGCAGTTTGCAGGAGCTGCCCATTGAATCCAACAGGAAAGACAAGAGGACTCTCTCTGTAGTGTCCCCCTGCTGGTTGAACCTAGCTGCTGCAGCTCCTCTCCGGTCTCTAACGCTCTGCTTGCTCTGCTCCTAACCCGTCTCTCTGCTAGAACTGGCATCCCAGCTCCCTGTGTCCCACCGGCCCAGCCCCGATATCCTGGATGTGCCCGAGGACGAGGTTAACCCCAACTTCCCCACCGACCTCGACTTTAACCCCAGCAACCCTAGTTTCAACGCCAACCCCAATGGAAACCCCAACTACCCCCCCAACACCAACCCCAACTACCCCCAACACCAACCCCAATGGAAACCCCAACTACCCCCCCAACACCAACCCTAATGGAAACCCCAACACCAACCCTAACCCCAACTTTCCCCTCAACCCAAATGGTAACCCCAACTTCCACGTGAATCCCAATCCTAACTTCCACTTCAACCCCAATGGGAACCCCAACACCAACCCCAATGGAAATTTCAACGTTAACCCCAACCAGTTCAACCCTAACAGCAACCCCAACACCAATCCTAACCCCAACTTTCCCCTCAACCCCAACCCCAATCCTAACCCCAATTTTCCCTCAACCCCAACACCAACCCTAATGGGAACCCCAACCAGTTTAACCCAAATGGTAACCCCAACTTCCACGTGAACCCCAACCCTAACTTTAACTTTAACCCCAATGAGAATCCCAACACCAACCCCGATGGGAACTTCAACGTGAACCCCAACATCCCCCTCAACCCTAATGGCAACCCCAACCAGTTCAACCCTAACAGCAACCCCAATCCTAACCCTAACTTTCCCCTCAACCCCAACAGCGATGCCAACACCAACCCCAACTTCTATGGCAGTGCCAATCAGAACCCCATTTTTAACACCAACCCTAACTTCAACCCCAATCCCAACCTCCCCCTCAACCCTAACGGGAACCCCAACCCTAATGGAAACCCCAACTATAACGTCAATGTGAACCCCAACCTTCCCTCAACCCCAACCCCAACTTGAACCCCAACCCCAATTTGAACCCTAACCCCAATTTGAACCCCAACCCCAACTAACCCCAATCCTAACTTTAATACGAACCCCCCCAACCCCAACCCTAACCCCAACTTTAACACCAACCCTAACCCCAACTTTAACACCAACCCTAACCCCAACTTTAACACCAACCCTAACCCCAACTTTAACACCAACCCTAACCCCAACTTTAACACCAACCCTAACAACACCAACCCTAACCCCAACTTTAACACCAACCCTAACCCCAACACCAACCCCAACTTCAAACCCTAACCCCAACTGGGAACCCCAACTTCAACCCTGATGGGAACCCCCTAACCCCAACTTTAACACCAACCAACCCCAACCCTGATGGGAACCCCCCCAACTTCAACCCTGAACAACCCCAACCCTGATGGGAACCCCAACATCAACCCTAACCCCAATGGGAATACCAAACCTAACCCCAACTTTCCCCTCAACCCCAACGGGAACACCAACTTGAACCCCAACTTTCCCCTCAACCCCAACTTGAACCCCAACCACGTCCAGCTGGTGGGGACTAACGGCCAGGACACGCTGGGCCAGCAGGGCCAGCACATCTACACAGAGTACCAGAGCCTGGGCCCCAACCCCAACGGTAGGGACAACCAGGGTCCAGCTATCCACCACCGTGAACCCCTAGTCTACATCCCCGTCCCAGGCCCCGATGGCCAGAGAGTGCCCCTGGTCCGGGTGAGCGAGGGTCCATTATCGGGTCTTCCGTTTGGGTTCCCTGAGAATGAGACCGGGTTTGGGGTGCCGCAGGAGGCCCAGACACGCACAACCATCTCATGGCAGGGTGTTCCCCAGAGCTCAGAGTACATGGTAACCTGTAGCCCCATCACCAACCTCGAAGAGAAGATGTTCCAGGTGAGAATACCTGTATTCAGATGGTGTGTACTAGCGTACCTGATTATTCTCTTTACAACATACATGGTGTCAATAGTGAATGATTCTCACACCACAGGTATTGCTATTCCCACTAAACAATATCCATCTCTCTCTTAACAGATGAGATTACCAGGCACTTCTACCAGTGCCACTCTGATCGGGTTGACATCAGGAGCCTCCTATAACGTCGTTGTGGAGGCCATGAGAGGGCAGGGCCGAGAGAAGGTCCTGGAGGAGATAGTCACCGCTGGCAACGCTGGTAAGGACTACATTAGCATGTCCGTGAGATTACGGCTACTTTCTCCAGTACCCTGCGGTGGTATGCCATGCAATAACATTAGACTTTTCAATTAAGACTTTACATGAGTTGTTGTCCAGCGTCCTTCTAATGTTTTTTGGGGATCCGTGCTTTAGTTTTTAGAGATCCGCGCTTTAGTGTTTTGGGGATCCGCGCTTTAGTGTTTTGGGGGATCCGTGCTTTAGTTTTTAGAGATCCGCGCTTTAGTGTTTTGGGGGATCCCCGCTTTAGTGTTTTGGGGGATCCGCGCTTTAGTGTTTTGGGGGATCCGCGCTTTAGTGTTTTGGGGGATCCGCGCTTTAGTGTTTTGGGGGATCCGCGCTTTAGTGTTTTGGGGGATCCGCGCTTTAGTGTTTTGGGGGATCCGCGCTTGTTTTGGGGGAGTGTTTTGGGGGATCCGCGCTTTAGTGTTTTGGGGGATCCGCGCTTGTTTTGGGGATCCGTGTTTTGGGGGATCCGCGCTTTAGTGTTTTGGGGGATCCGCGCTTTAGTGTTTTGGGGGATCCGCGCTTTAGTGTTTTGGGGGATCCGCGCTTTAGTGTTTTGGGGGATCCGCGCTTTAGTGTTTTGGGGGATCCGCGCTTTAGTGTTTTGGGGGATCCGCGCTTTAGTGTTTTGGGGGATCCGCGCTTTAGTGTTTTGGGGGATCCGCGCTTTAGTGTTTTGGGGGATCCGCGCTTTAGTGTTTTGGGGGATCCGCGCTTTTATTATTTGGTGAAATCCCATCTGTTGATAGTTTGCTTTGTCCATCTGTTTTTGTTTTTCCTTTGTTAACATGCTTTGACCCTTCTCTCTCCTTCTAGTTCCAGGAGACCACCTCCCCTCCAACAGAGATGTGTGTTATGACACGTTCACAGCCACCTACCATGACGTGGGTGTAGAGTGGGAGCGTATGTCAGAGACGGGCTTTAAGCTGTGGTGCAGGTGTCTGGGGCTGGGCAGTGGCCATTTCAGATGTGATTCATCCAGTGAGTGACTCTAACCCATCCCATAATGCTTCTAATACAAACCCCCTTCTATCTTACCTCAGCATGGGCAGACCTGACACAGATGACCAAAATGAAGAAAAAAAATGAAAAAACTAAATTGTATGGTTACGGTATTTATTTTCTCTCATTTTATAGCATTTGTTAAAATGACTAAATCATTCTTAAAGCACATTTTATTCTGGGATGATTTGATAGAAAGGCTAAGGTCTGCCCATGCTAGTCCCTGCAGCATGTTGTTCTACTGTAGTAAAACATGCCACTGACGGGGATAGAGCATGTTGTGTCTGGGGTTTGTATTGTCAGTCCATAACCAGACGATACCAAACCCTGAGACGACATGCCATCATCATGTCTGAATGCTAAACGTCATGGGTCAAATGACTGATGTTTGTGTGAATGAGGGATGAATTGTACAATCTCAGTCTCAGTGAAGCTCAGAATGTTGGGTCCAATCAGACTCCTTTCTCCACCAGAGTGGGAGGAGTCGAGGACATAATGGCCATGTGTGCCCCCCAAAAAATTATTTTGGATTAATTCAACTAGAATGATCTCCCCTCTCTCCTACGTCCCCTACTCCCCTCTTCACCCTCTCCCTCCTACAGAGTGGTGTCATGACAGCGGGAACAACTACCGCATAGGAGAGAAGTGGGATCGCCACGCTGAGAACGGTCACATGATGAGCTGTACTTGTTTGGGCAACGGGAAGGGAGAGTTCAAGTGCGAGCCACGTAAGTACCGGACCATACTAGTTCAGAGAGCAATTAATGGCCGACAAGTTGTTTAATTCACACCAGAGTGTACCAAGTCCACGGCTCCTTTTAATACTGCCGAGCTGTTCTCGTAACGCCTCCGTTGCTGGAACGAAACAACGTCCAATCCGCAGTAAAAGTTCAGGTTCGCTTAGAGAATAACCGGAGACTGCGCTGTGCGTTGTTATGGTGATCTATTTGTTGCTACAGATGAGTCTACGTGTTATGACGAGGGGAAGATGTACCAGGTGGGCAACCAGTGGCAGAAGGAATACCTGGGAGCTATCTGTACCTGCACCTGTTACGGAGGACAGCAGGTAAGACCACCGTCTCCATACAGTGGAGCACAGGATGTTGTGGTGTAGCACACAGGAAGTAAAAGAAAAGCACAGATAAGGGGAGTCTAGACTTAAGCAGGAGAAAGTTGTGAACGTGTGGTAAACTGGATACGCAAATTTGGCGGACTATCGAAGTGAAATTGAATTCTAATGGTGAGGACTTCAGTGAATGTTAAGGGCGCAGCAGATCTATGAGACCGACAGCGTTTTGTTCTATGTGGTAAATGGTGTGTCCTGCCCTCAGGGCTGGCGCTGTGAGAACTGCAGAAGACCGGGAGCTCAGACTGAGGTAGATGTGGATCTGCTACAGCCTCAACTACACCAAGACGCATTCGACCGCTATAGGGAGAACGCCTTGAAGAAACTGGTGGGTGTTCCCGGCCTCTCAGGCATAGAGATACAATATTATACAGTTAGAGATACAATATTATACAGTTTTCCCTGACCAAGATGGCCAACCGCTATAGGGAGAACGCCTTGAAGAAACTGGTGAGTGTTCCCGGCCTCTCAGGCATAGAGATGCAATATTATACAGTTTTCCCTGACCAAGATGGCCAACCGCTATAGGGAGAACGCCTTGAAGAAACTGGTGGGTGTTCCCGGCCTCTCAGGCATCATAGAGATGCAATATTATACAGTTAGAGATACAATATTATACAGTTTTCCCTGACCAAGATGGCCAACCGCTATAGGGAGAACGCCTTGAAGAAACTGGTGGGTGTTCCCGGCCTCTCAGGCATAGAGATGCAATATTGTACAGTTTTCCCTGACCAAGATGGCCGATCGGTAGTTACGTTAAAGGTTTACCAGTGTCCTTTCTAGTGTTTTATTTTATTCTGTGCTCCTTGGATTCTAGAGCTGGCCTTTCATTCTGCCACTTACTGGCCCATAATAACATGGACACAAATGTCTTTGTGACCTCTCATATGTCAATCGAGATCAGCTGTATATCATGCGGCAGCGTAGCCTAGTGGTTAGAGCGTTGGACTAGTAACCGGAAGGTTGCAAGTTCAAATCCCCCGAGCTGACAAGGTACAAATCAGTTGTTCTGCCCCTGAACAAGGCAGTTAACCCACTGTTCCTAGGCTGTCATTGAAAATAAAAAAATGTTCTTAACTGACTTGCCTAGTTAAATAAAGGTAAAAAAAACTGTATTTCCTTATTGACCATCATGCTAACACGTACTTTAAACGAACTCAATGTTTCCTTTCTGTCTTCCCAACAGAACATCCAGTGTCCTATAGAGTGTCTGAGACCAGAGCTCCTAGCAGATGTACAGCAACCCTCCGAGTAAAGAAGGAGAGGAGATCCTCCTCAGACTCCACTCACATTACAGGGCCTTCAGAAAGTATTCCTATCCCTGGACTTATTCAACAACTTGTTGTTACAGCCTGAATTCAAAATGGATTAAATAGATTTTTTTAATGAAAGTGAAAATGTTTTTAGAAATGTTTAGCAAATATATATATTGAAAATGAAATGCATAAATATCTAATTTACTTATGTATTCACATCCCTGAGTCAATACTTTGTAGGACTTTTCTGGGTCATTGTCTAAGAGCTCTAACACCTGGATTGTACAATATTTGGCCACTAAAAAAAAAAAAAAAAATTGTTCAATCTCTGTCAAGTTGGTTATAGATCATTGCTAGACAGCCATTTTCAAGTGTTGCCATAGATTTTCAAGCTGATTTCTAAATCCAAAGCTTATTGTTCTGGTGAAATCCCTGAGTGGTTTCTTTCCTCTCCGGCAACTGAGTTAGGAAGGACGCCTGTATCTTTGTAGTGACTGGGTGTATAGATGCACCATCCAAAGTGTAATTAATAACTTCACCATGCTCAAAGGGATATTCAGTGTCTGCTACCAATAGGTGCCCTTCTTTGCGAGGCATTGGAAAACTTCCCATGTCTTTGTGGTTGAATCGGTGCTTGAAATTCACTACTCGATTGAGTGACCTCACAGACACTTGTGTGGGGTAAAGAGATGGGAAACAAAGGTTAAACAACTCATTACGCAATTTGTCAAAAGCACATTTTTACTCCTGAACTTTAGGCTTGCCATTACAAAGGGGTTTGAATACTTATTGACTCAATACATTTCAACTTTTAACATTTTATTACTTTACCAAATGTTCTACAAAACAATATTCCATTTTGACATTATGGGGTAATTGTGTGTAAATCATTGACACACAATTTCTATTTAATCCATTTTAAATTCAAGCTGTAACAACAACAACAAAAATGTGGAAAAAGTCAATACTTCCTGAAGGCGCTGTACCTGTGACTTACAGAGTTATAAAACCTAGAGTGCACTAGGATCAGTCTCACAAAAGACTGCTAGCATGCACCATTTTTTTTATTTTTAAGTAGTCAACTTGGTGGGACTTCCTACGTGTCGCCCATGGAAATATAATTCCTATTGAATTCTTATAGACTTGTATTTCTATGGCGATGTCTTCCCGTGCCGTCACAGTAGTACTCCATGGAACATATTACTGTAGGAAGTGTCAACTACGTGCTGCCTTCCTGTTCCTGTCATTCACTAACCTTGATCAGTGGTCTGGTCTGACCAATTAACCACCATCCTGCTGCTTCTCCACATTGCCACTCCTTTCTATAGCGTCACTTCAAAATACCCCCAAGGCAAAGAAAGGGTCTTTAATGTTTGGTTCCGTTGTCCTACCTAGTCCTTCGAGACATTCCCATGAAAAGAGAATCTGTAGAGGTTCTAAAGCCATTCAGTATTCCTCCAGTAGCCTACTCTGTTTCTATTCCTCCTGTAGCCTACTCTGTTTCTACTCTGTGCTGTTCCCATTCCTCCGGTAGCCTACTGTTTCTACTCTGTGCTGTTGCCATTCCTCCTGTAGCCTACTCTGTTTCTATTCCTCCTGTAGCCTACTCTGTTTCTACTCTGTGCGTTGCCATTCCTCCTGTAGCCTACTCTGTTTCTATTCCTCCTGTAGCCTACTCTGTTTCTACTCTGTGCGTTGCCATTCCTCCTGTAGCCTACTCTGTTTCTATTCCTCCTGTAGCCTACTCTGTTTCTACTCTGTGCTGTTGCCATTCCTCCTGTAGCCTACTCTGTGCTGTTCCTAATTCTCCTATAGCCTACTCTGTTTCTACTCTGTGCTGCCCGAACCAGAGCTTTCTCTCTCTGAGATTTTACCCCATTCAGAAGTTTACACTATGGGAAACCTCTTGACGGTATCGTGAGTTCTCTTGAATGGATAATATTTCCAACCGATCCCATCCGAGCTCAAATGCTTCTACAGAGAAATAAGATTGCTGTTTTGAAGTATAACCCTAGTCCCTATATAGTGAACCACTTGGATACAGAGGTCTCGCATGAGAACCTCGTCTTCGTGCATTTCAAATCTCTTTGGAGACTTCAACTACCAGTCTAACGAACAAAAACATTCCTTTTTAAAACCATGCATGGTCTTTAATGCAGTGGTATTCAAAATATATATTAAAAATGAAGAACCAGAAACCAAGAGTACAGATTATTGTATGGGACATTATACACATTATACAAACGTTTTTGAGAAATAATTTGAAAAATACAATTTTATTGAGTAAATGTATTTATTGGTTTCTTTTCATTTTTGAGAAGACGATTTATGTAGAAATTTGCAGATTTTTTTTTTTTTGGAAGGTTGTTATTTGATATGGGGTGGGATCATAAGAAATTTGGTCCCCAGAAATTAAATCGGGGGGTCCCCGCTGAATACCACTGCTTTAATGCAAGAGTTGTATCACAGAGGTACACTACAAGTGGGTGTTCATTCAATGTCCAGAATTGTATCAGTTGTTTTCATGTACTTCTGCCATTTTGTGAACGGAAGCTCTAAGATGGCTGCCAGTTGAGTTGCATTGTTTCATACCCACCTCAACTGCTGTTTTTAATTTATCTCTTTTATCCAAGCATTTTGTTTTAATGCTATTTGGGGTGTACACGTTTTTGTTACTTTTTAATTATATATATTGTAGGTGCCAAAGTCTTAACTACTGTGGACTGAATTCCTTTTTAATAAACAAAAAAATGTTTTTGGAATGGTTTGTTGTCAATGTTTGGGTTTAGCATAAAGGCTAGATATAGTGAAGTGAAACTGTCCAGTGCTTCACAGAGATACTATCAGGTACATGAGGGTGTGAAAGTACTAATCACATTGTAGATCAGGGCATTGAGACGTGAACCGCTATTTTAAAATGGTCAAATCAACTTTTGTTGAACTTCTTAATTTTTAAAAATAGTTATTAATTGGGTATGAAATAATGTTGAGGCATTGCGTGGAGTAAAACACTGGTTAGGTCCATGCCAAGTTGGCCAGTAGTGAAGAGGGTGGGCTGAAGCTAAGACCCAGAGCAACCCCCTGGTCTCTCTGCTCCTGTCTGGGTCAGCTCCACCTCTGGACAGCCTCCTGGAACCACAGCTGTTCCTCCTAGATAAGACGAAACAGAGCAGTCTGTTGATCCAGGTTTATTTGACAAAAGCAGTCTGCAAAAGAAACAACAAAAGCCTAACGTGAAATGGAAACTGCAGATATAGGAGACATTTTGACAGGTGGGATGTTTCTTTTGTCGAACTCTCTCTGAGACCTGGTGTTTTGACTAAATGATCATTGCTGAATCCCTTTGAAGGTACGCGGGGACACGATGTCATCAAGCTCCCCTCCACATCAACTTCTAAATGCTAGAACGAAAACGGTTTCTTTCCTGGACAAGGATTGTCCCGACTTTCAAGAATACATGAATTACATTCCCCTGCTTTTCCGGCAATGAAGTTTCACCGTGTGGCGATACGTACGTTGGCAAATTATTTGTTAATTTTGTCATTCTCTCCTTTTCACGGGTAACCTGATACATTAAACAGATGTGGGACGACATACAGGCTGTCTCCAATTTATTAATGTGCAATTTGGCTAGATGGGTAATGGAAACAATTGAACCACTACATTTATATGACACTAGGTGTTTGTTGTTGTGATGTCATTACGTGCAACTGTCACATCTATATTCTATGCAAATTTAACCTTTTTTAAAATTTAACTAGGCAAGTCAATTAAGGACAAATTCTTTATTTACAATGACGGACGAACCCGGACGACGCTGGGCCAATTGTGATACAGCCTGGATTCGAACCAGGGTCTGTAGTGACTCCTCTACAGTAATATATAGGACATGAGATATCTGGTGAAACAACTGTAGATGTCGATGAATGGAAACATGGCTAGTTACTATATCCATCAACGAGTGATAAGTCACAGTTTAACCTTATTGATAATGGCTGTGATCAATGGAAATGTGGAGTCTGGACTAATGAACATGCTTGATAGATCCATCTTCTGTAGAAAAATCGGTTTTTATGATCAATGTACAAGCTGGATGGGGTGTGGGTCTGACCGTAGGAGTTGACAAGCGCACACACAAACATATCTGAGAACAGGCTATTCTGGCATCCAGGAGGTTCTGACAGACCTGGCAGAGACAGGAGGCAGAGCGATGATTCGTGGCCTGGCTGTAAGGACCAGCTCTCCCAGGAAGGACTCCATCATCAGGTTCTGTAAGGTGTTGAGGAGAACCTCCTCTGTCACGTCACAGAACTCTGGCAACCTGGGGGGAAAAGGAGGGGAAGAGGAGAGGAAGGAGGAGGGAAAGAGGAGAGGGAGGAGGGAAAGAGGAGAGGGAGGAGGGGAAGAGGAGGAGAATGAGGGGAAGAGGAGGGGAAGAGGAGAGGGAGGAGAGGAAGAGAGGGAGAAGGAATCGGGGAAGAGAAGAGGGAGGGGGGAGAGGAGAGGGAGGAGTAGCAGAAGTGAACACAGAGGTTACCAAAGGAACAGTCTCTTAATTCAAGGGGAACAACAGTACCCTAATTCACATTAATTCAAGGGGATACAACAGCACCTTAATTCACATTCATTCAAAGGGAACAACAGCACCCTAATTCACATTAATTCAAGGGGATACAACAGCACCCTAATTCACATTAATTCAAGGGGATACAACAGCACCTTAATTCACATTAATTCAAGGGGATACAACAGCACCTTAATTCACATTCATTCAAGGGGAACAACATTCAAAACGTGTTCATGACCTTTTAATATCTGATATTTCTCCCCTTAAAAGTCACAATCTGTAAAAGGTTTGGTCATAGATCTGTTTGAAGTATTTCCTGTTTAGACAGGAATGGTCTATAACTGGTTACCTAAAGCCCTGCCCCACGTACAGCTGAAGTCGGAAGTTTACATATACCTTAGCCAAATACATTTAAACTCAGTTTTTCACAATTACTGACATGTAAATCCTAGTAAAAAAATAGGATTGAGGTCAGGGCTTTGTGATGGCCACTTCAATACCTTGACTTTGTAGTCCTTAAGCCATTTTGCTACAACTTTGGAAGTATGCTTGGGGTCATTATCCATTTGGAAGACCCATTTGCGACCAAGCTTTAACTTCCTGACTGATGTCTTGAGATGTTGCTTGAATATACCCACATCATTTCCCTTCCTCATGATGCCATCGATTTTGTGAAGTGCACCAGTCTCTCCTGCAGCAAAGCACCCCAACAGCACAATGCTCCCACCCCCGTGCTTCACGGTTGGGATGGTGTTCTTCGGCTTGCAAGCCTCCCCCTTTTCCCTCCAAATATAATAATGGTCATTATGGCCAAACGGTTCTATTTTTGTTTCATCAGACCAGAGGACATTTCTCCAAAAAGTACAATCTTTGTCCCCATGTGCAGTGTGGTAGCAGAATCAGAATTCTTTAGGTAACATTGATAAGATGTTTTATCAATGTAAATAAGTATGCTTATGTGGAAAAGTTACTTGGGCCCAGAGAGGTGAGAGGTCAGGCTTGTCTTCTTATGGGAATGTGTCTATAACTATTACATGTCCCCTCTGAGGTTGCCCTTATTTTGATTGAGTGTATGACCTAAGAGGCTCACTGTCTCGGTGAGCTTGTCCAGGAGGAGGTGAATTTAAGATGGGAGTATCGAGGATTGACAATTGATATATGCCATTGGATGAGGTAATGTTTTGGTACTATGTTGTACCAAGAACGAGAAGTAGAACCTCGTCTAAGAGAGCAAACTGAACAATAATTTAGAGCAAATGCTGTGTCTTCCTTTGTGCAATATTCCTAAAATCTGTTATTTGTCATGTGAGTTTAAATGGGTGGGGTCTTGGCTATAAATGATACTAAGAATTGTTTTGTAAGCACTCTCAGAGAATTCATTTATAGACACTGAATTGATCTGAGAGTCACAGGGCTATGGTGAAGCTCATATAATTAAAGATGGACTTCATGATATAACTCTGACTTGTGTGTGGTTTGCTCTCTCATGATTTGGTAATACAGGACATTTCCACGACAGCAGTTGCAAACCGCAGTCTGGCTTTTTTATGGCGGTTTTGAGCCATGGCTTCTTCCTTGCTGAACAGCCTTCCAGGTTATGTTGATATATGACTCGTTTTACTGTGGATATAGATACTTTTGTACCAGTTTCTTCCAGCATCTTCACAAGGTCCTTTGCTGTTGTTCTGGGAGTGATTTGAACTTTTCGCACCAAAGTACGTTCATCTCTAGGAGACAGAATGCGTCTCCTTCCTGAGCGGTATGACGGCTGCGTGGTCCCATGGTGTTTATACTTGCGTACTATTGTTTGTACAGATCAACGTGGTACCTTCAGGCGTTTGGAAATTGCTCCCAAGGATGAACCAGACTTGTGGAGGTCTACAATTTTTTTTCTGAGCTCTTGGCTGATTTATTTTGATTTTCCCATGATGTCAAGCAAAGAGGCACTGAGTTTGAAGGTAGGCCTTGAAATACATCCACAGGTACACCTCCAATTGACTCAAATGATGTCAATTAGCCTATCAGAAGCTTCCAAAACAATGACATTTTCTGGTATTTTCCAAGCTGTACAGTCAATTAGTGTATGTAAACTTCTGACCCTCTGGAATTGTGATACTAAGTGAAATAATCTGTCTGGAAACAATTGTTGGAAAAATGACTTTGTTAACAAGAAATGTGAAGAGTGGTTGAAAAATGGGTTTTAATGACTCCAACCAAAGTGTACAGTGGGGCAACAAAGTATTTAGTCAGCTACCAATTGTGCAAGTTCTCCCACTTAAAAAGATGAGAGGCCTGTAATTTTCATCATAGGTACACTTCAACTGTGACAGACAAAGTTAGAAAAAAAATCCAGAAAATCACATTGTAGGATTTTTAATGAACTTATTTGCAAATTATGGTGGAAAATAAGAATTTGGTCAATAACAAAAGTTTCTCAATACTTTGTTACATACCCTGTTGGCAATGACAGATGTCAAACGTTTTCTGTAAGTCTTCACAAGGTTTTCACACACTGTTGCTGGTATTTTGGCCCATTCCTCCATGCAGATCTCCTCTAGAGCAGTGATGTTTTGGGGCTGTTGCTGGGCAACACGGACTTTCAACTCTTTCTAATGATTTTCGATTGGGTTGAGATCTGGAGACTGGCTAGGCCTCTCCAGGACCTTGAAATGCTTCTTACGAAGCCACTCCTTCGTTGCCCGGGCGGTGTGTTTGGGATCATTGTCATGCTGAAAGACCCAGCCACGTTTCATCTTCAATGCCCTTGCTGATGAAAGGAGGTTTTCACTCAAAATCTCACGATACATGGCCCCATTCATTCTTTCCTTTACACGGATCAGTCGTCCTGGTCCCTTTGCAGAAAAACAGCCCCAAAATATGATGTTTCCACCCCCATGCTTCACAGTAAGTATGGTGTTCTTTGTCCTCCAAACACGACGAGTTGAGTTTTTACCAAAAAGTTTCATCTGACCACATGACAATCTCCCAATCTTCTTCTAGATCATCCAAATGCTCTGTAGCAAAGTTCAGACAGGCCTGGACATGTACTGGCTTAAGCAGGGGGACACGTCTGGCACTGCAGGATTTGACTCCCTGGCGGCGTAGTGTGTTACTGATGGTAGGCTTTGTTACTTTGGTCCCAGCTCTCTGCAGGTCATTCACTAGGTCCCCCCGTGTGGTTCTGGGATTTTTGCTCACCGTTCTTGTGATCATTTTGACCCCACGGGGTGAGATCTTGCGTGGAGCCCCAGATCGAGGGAGATTATCAGTGGTCTTGTATGTCTTCCATTTCCTAATAATTGCTCCCACAGTTGATTTCTTCAAACCAAGCTGCTTACCTATTGCAGATTCAGTCTTCCCAGCCAGGTGCAGGTCTGCAATTTTGTTTCTGGTGTCCTTTGACAGCTCTTTGGTCTTGGCCATAGTGGAGTTTGGAGTGTGACTGTTTGAGGTTGTGGACAGGTGTCTTTTATACTGATAACAAGTTCAAACAGGTGCCATTAATACAGGTAACGAGTGGAGGACAGAGGAACCTCTTAAAGAAGAAGTTACAGGTCTGTGAGAGCCAGAAATCTTGCTTGTTTGTAGGTGACCAAATACTTATTTTCCACCATAATTTGCAAATAAATTCATTAAAAATCCTACAATGTGATTTTTCTGGATTTTTTTCTATAATTTTGTAGTTGAAGTGTACCTATGATGAAAAATACAGGCCTCTCTCATCTTTTTAAGTGGGAGAACTTGCACAATTGGTGGCTGACTAAATACTCCCCCCCCCCACTGTATGTAAACTTCCGACTTCAACTGTATGTCGCCCCACCCAACCCAGCTCACCTGCGGATGGTCTCCTGAACGTTGAGCTGACGCTCTCGCTTCACTGTTGGCTTCTGGGTCTGTGGTTGTTGCTTTGTTACCTCTGTTACCCCAGCACTGTACAGACTGCCCCCCATGAGGAGCTGAGGAGTAGAGGGGCAAGGTGGAGCGGCCTCCCTGGTCCCAGGAAAAGGCGTAGCAGCCCCAGGGAGAGGTGTGGTAGGGGTGTAGGCAGTCTGTCTCAGCTGGGTGAAGTAGGGCACGGGTTCAGCCACACCGTTCACCAGAGAGTGGTGGAAGTGAGAGTCGTCCAGGAGGCTCCTACAGGGAACAGTGAAGAAAGATACAGCTATACAACAACTCCATGGTGCATAGTGGACAGGCTAGAAGCACCACCGAGTCTCTCAGGGCCATTCTTACGGCAACATGGTGAGGAACTAAGCATCTCACCTTTTATCTAACTCTTTAGATGCTGCCAACTAACCACACAGAACTGAACCTGAATATAGAGGAGAGTTACTGAACCTGAATATAGAGGAGAGTTACTGAACCTGAATATAGAGGAGAGTTACTGAACCTGAATATAGAGGAGAGTTACTGAACCTGAATATAGAGGAGAGTTACTGAACCTGAATATAGAGGAGAGTTACTGAACCTGAACATAGAGGAGAGTTACTGAACCTGAATATAGAGGAGAGTTACTGAACCTGAATATAGAGGAGAGGAGAGTTACTGAACCTGAATATAGAGGAGATTTACTGAACCTGAATATAGAGGAGAGTTACTGAACCTGAATATAGAGGAGATGAGAGTTACTGAACCTGAATATAGAGGAGAGTTACTGAACCTGAATATAGAGGAGAGTTACTGAACCTGAATATAGAGGAGAGGAGAGTTACTGAACCTGAATATAATATAGAGGAGAGGAGAGTTACTGAACCTGAATATAGAGGGAGAGTTAGGAATATAGAGGAGAGTTACTGAACCTGAATATAGAGGAGAGGAGAGTTACTGAACCTGAATATAGAGGAGAGGAGAGTTACTGAACCTGAATATAGAGGAGAGGAGAGTTACTGAACCTGAATATAGAGGAGAGTTACTGAACCTGAATATAGAGGAGACTGAACCTGAGAGTTACTGAACCTGAATATAGAGGAGAGTTACTGAACCTGAATATAGAGGAGAGTTACTGAACCTGAATATAGAGGAGAGAGTTACTGAACCTGAATATAGAGGAGAGTTACTGAACCTGAATATAGAGGAGAGTTACTGAACCTGAATATAGAGGAGAGGAGAGTTACTGAACCTGAATATAGAGGAGAGTTACTGAACCTGAATATAGAGGAGAGGAGAGTTACTGAACCTGAATATAGAGGAGAGAGAGTTAGAGGAGAGGAGAGTTACTGAACCTGAATATAGAGGAGAGGAGAGTTACTGAACCTGAATATAGAGGAGAGTTACTGAACCTGAATATAGAGGAGAGGAGTTACTGAACCTGAATATAGAGGGGAGTTACTGAACCTGAATATAGAGGAGAGTTACCCTGAATATAGAGGAGAGGAGAGTTACTGAACCTGAATATAGAGGAGAGTTACTGAACCTGAATATAGAGGAGAGTTACTGAACCTGAATATAGAGGAGAGGAGAGTTACTGAACCTGAATATAGAGGAGAGGAGAGTTACTGAACCTGAATATAGAGGAGAGTTACTGAACCTGAATACTGAACCTGAATAGAGAGAGGAGAGTTACTGAACCTGAATATAGAGGAGAGGAGAGTTACTGAACCTGAATATAGAGGAGAGTTACTGAACCTGAATATAGAGGAGAGTTACTGAACCTGAATATAGAGGAGAGGAGAGTTACTGAACCTGAATATAGAGGAGAGGAGAGTTACTGAACCTGAATATAGAGGAGAGGAGAGTTACTGAACCTGAATATAGAGGAGAGTTACTGAACCTGAATATAGAGGAGAGTTACTGAACCTGAATATAGAGGAGAGTTACTGAACCTGAATATAGAGGAGAGGAGAGTTACTGAACCTGAATATAGAGGAGAGTTACTGAACCTGAATATAGAGGAGAGGAGAGTTACTGAACCTGAATATAGAGGAGGGAGGTTACTGAACCTGAATTACTGAACCTGAATATAGAGGAGAGGAGAGTTACTGAACCTGAATATAGAGGAGAGTTACTGAACCTGAATATAGAGGAGAGTTACTGAACCTGAATATAGAGGAGAGGAGAGTTACTGAACCTGAATATAGAGGAGAGGAGAGTTACTGAACCTGAATATAGAGGAGAGTTACTGAACCTGAATATAGAGGAGAGGAGAGTTACTGAACCTGAATATAGAGGAGAGGAGAGTTACTGAACCTGAATATAGAGGAGAGTTACTGAACCTGAATATAGAGGAGAGGAGAGTTACTGAACCTGAATATAGAGGAGAGGAGAGTTACTGAACCTGAATATAGAGGAGAGGAGAGTTACTGAACCTGAATATAGAGGAGAGGAGAGTTACTGAACCTGAATATAGAGGAGAGGAGAGTTACTGAACCTGAATATAGAGGAGAGGAGAGTTACTGAACCTGAATATAGAGGAGAGTTACTGAACCTGAATATAGAGGAGAGGAGAGTTACTGAACCTGAATATAGAGGAGAGAGAACCTGAATATAGAGGAGAGTTACTGAACCTGAATATAGAGGAGAGGAGAGTTACTGAACCTGAATATAGAGGAGAGGAGAGTTACTGAACCTGAATATAGAGGAGGAGAACCTGGAGAGTTACTGAACCTGAATATAGAGGAGAGGAGAGTTACTGAACCTGAATATAGAGGAGAGGAGAGTTACTGAACCTGAATATAGAGGAGAGGAGAGTTACTGAACCTGAATATAGAGGAGAGGAGAGTTACTGAACCTGAATATAGAGGAGAGTTACTGAACCTGAATATAGAGGAGAGAGTTACTGAACCTGAATATAGAGGAGAGGAGAGTTACTGAACCTGAATATAGAGGAGAGGAGAGTTACTGAACCTGAATATAGAGGAGAGGAGAGTTACTGAACCTGAATATAGAGGAGAGGAGAGTTACTGAACCTGAATATACTGAACCTGAATATAGAGGAGAGTTACTGAACCTGAATATAGAGGAGAGTTACTGAACCTGAATATAGAGGAGAGTTACTGAACCTGAATATAGAGGAGAGTTACTGAACCTGAATATAGAGGAGAACCTGAATATAGAGGAGAGTTACTGAACCTGAATATAGAGGAGAGTTACTGAACCTGAATATAGAGGAGAGTTACTGAACCTGAACATAGAGGAGAGTTACTGAACCTGAATATAGAGGAGAGTTACTGAACCTGAATATAGAGGAGAGGAGAGTTACTGAACCTGAATATAGAGGAGAGGAGAGTTACTGAACCTGAATATAGAGGAGAGTTACTGAACCTGAATATAGAGGAGAGTTACTGAACCTGAATATAGAGGAGAGTTACTGAACCTGAACATAGAGGAGAGGAGAGTTACTGAACCTGAATATAGAGGAGAGGAGAGTTACTGAACCTGAATATAGAGGAGAGGAGTTACTGTTACTGAACCTGAATATAGAGGAGAGGAGAGTTACTGAACCTGAATATAGAGGAGAGTTACTGAACCTGAATATAGAGGAGAGTTACTGAACCTGAATATAGAGGAGAGTTACTGAACCTGAATATAGAGGAGAGGACTGAACCTGAATATAGAGGAGAGGGAGAGTTACTGAACCTGAATATAGAGGAGAGGAGAGTTACTGAACCTGAATATAGAGGAGAGGAGAGTTACTGAACCTGAATATAGAGGACAGGAGAGTTACTGAACCTGAATATAGAGGAGAGGAGAGTTACTGAACCTGAATATAGAGGAGAGTTACTGAACCTGAATATAGAGGAGAGTTACTGAACCTGAATATAGAGGAGAGGAGAGTTACTGAACCTGAATATAGAGGAGAGTTACTGAACCTGAATATAGAGGAGAGGAGAGTTACTGAACCTGAATATAGAGGAGGAGAGTTACTGAACCTGAATATAGAGGAGAGGAGAGTTACTGAACCTGAATATAGAGGAGAGGAGAGTTACTGAACCTGAATATAGAGGAGAGGAGAGTTACTGAACCTGAATATAGAGGAGGAGAGTTACTGAACCTGAATATAGAGGAGAGGAGAGTTACTGAACCTGAATATAGAGGAGAGTTACTGAACCTGAATATAGAGGAGAGGAGAGTTACTGAACCTGAATATAGAGGAGAGAGTTACTGAACCTGAATATAGAATATAGAGGAGAGGAGAGTTACTGAACCTGAATATAGAGGAGAGGAGAGTTACTGAACCTGAATATAGAGGAGAGGAGAGTTACTGAACCTGAATATAGAGGAGAGGAGAGTTACTGAACCTGAATATAGAGGAGAGGAGAGTTACTGAACCTGAATATAGAGGAGAGTTACTGAACCTGAATATAGAGGAGAGGAGAGTTACTGAACCTGAATATAGAGGAGAGGAGAGTTACTGAACCTGAATATAGAGGAGAGTTACTGAACCTGAATATAGAGGAGAGGAGAGTTACTGAACCTGAATATAGAGGAGAGTTACTGAACCTGAATATAGAGGAGAGTTACTGAACCTGAATATAGAGGAGAGGAGAGTTACTGAACCTGAATATAGAGGAGAGGAGAGTTACTGAACCTGAATATAGAGGAGAGGAGAGTTACTGAACCTGAATATAGAGGAGAGGAGAGTTACTGAACCTGAATATAGAGGAGAGGAGAGTTACTGAACCTGAATATAGAGGAGAGGAGAGTTACTGAACCTGAATATAGAGGAGAGGAGAGTTACTGAACCTGAATATAGAGGAGAGGAGAGTTACTGAACCTGAATATAGAGGAGAGGAGAGTTACTGAACCTGAATATAGAGGAGAGGAGAGTTACTGAACCTGAATATAGAGGAGAGGAGAGTTACTGAACCTGAATATAGAGGAGAGGAGAGTTACTGAACCTGAATATAGAGGAGAGGAGAGTTACTGAACCTGAATATAGAGGAGAGGAGAGTTACTGAACCTGAATATAGAGGAGAGGAGAGTTACTGAACCTGAATATAGAGGAGAGGAGAGTTACTGAACCTGAATATAGAGGAGAGTTACTGAACCTGAATATAGAGGAGAGTTACTGAACCTGAATATAGAGGAGAGTTACTGAACCTGAATATAGAGGAGAGTTACTGAACCTGAATATAGAGGAGAGTTACTGAACCTGAATATAGAGGAGAGTTACTGAACCTGAATATAGAGGAGAGTTACTGAACCTGAATATAGAGGAGAGTTACTGAACCTGAATATAGAGGAGAGTTACTGAACCTGAATATAGAGGAGAGGAGAGTTACTGAACCTGAATATAGAGGAGAGTTACTGAACCTGAATATAGAGGAGAGTTACTGAACCTGAACATAGAGGAGAGAGGAGAGTTACTGAACCTGAACCTGAACCTGAATATAGAGGAGAGGAGAGTTACTGAACCTGAATATAGAGGAGAGGAGAGTTACTGAACCTGAATATAGAGGAGAGTTACTGAACCTGAATATAGAGGAGAGGAGAGTTATTGAACCTGAATATAACCTGAATATAGAGGAGAGTTACTGAACCTGAATATAGAGGAGAGTTACTGAACCTGAATATAGAGGAGAGTTACTGAACCTGAATATAGAGGAGAGTTACTGAACCTGAATATAGAGGAGAGGAGAGTTACTGAACCTGAATATAGAGGAGAGGAGAGTTACTGAACCTGAATATAGAGGAGTGGAGAGTTATTGAACCTGAATATAGAGGACAGGAGAGTTACTGAACCTGAATATAGAGGAGAGGAGAGTTACTGAACCTGAATATAGAGGAGAGTTACTGAACCTGAATATAGAGGAGAGTTACTGAACCTGAATATAGAGGAGAGGAGAGTTACTGAACCTGAATATAGAGGAGAGTTACTGAACCTGAATATAGAGGAGAGTTACTGAACCTGAATATAGAGGAGAGTTACTGAACCTGAATATAGAGGAGAGGAGAGTTACTGAACCTGAATATAGAGGAGAGGAGAGTTACTGAACCTGAATATAGAGGAGATGAGAGTTACTGAACCTGAATATAGAGGAGAGTTACTGAACCTGAATATAGAGGAGAGGAGAGTTACTGAACCTGAATATAGAGGAGAGGAGAGTTACTGAACCTGAATATAGAGGAGAGGAGAGTTACTGAACCTGAATATAGAGGAGAGGAGAGTTACTGAACCTGAATATAGAGGTGAGCGTGTGGGTAATGATCTCTCTCTCTGGTCCGTGGCTGAGAGGAGGCATGTCTACAGATGGAGGTCTGCTCTGACGGGATCCACAACGGGTCACATTGGGCCGGGCCGACCTGGAAGAAAGTCTCAGTTAAACACCACTATAGACCCAGTAACCCTCCCAGTAAAACACCACTATAGACACAGTAACCCTCCCAGTAAAACACCACTATAGACACAGTAACCCTCCCAGTAAAACACCACTATAGACACAGTAACCCTCCCAGTCAAACACTACTATAGACCCAGTAACCCTCCCAGTAAAACACCACTATAGACACAGTAACCCTCCCAGTAAACCACCACTATAGACCCAGTTAAACACCACAATAGACCCAGTAACCCTCCCAGTTAAACACCACTATAGACACAGTAACCCTCCCAGTAAAACACCACTATAGACACAGTAAAACACCACTATAGACACAGTAACCCTCCCAGTAAACCACCACTATAGACCCAGTAACCCTCCCAGTAAAACACCACTATAGACACAGTAACCCTCCCAGTAAAACACCACTATAGACACAGTAACCCTCCCAGTAAAACACGACTATAGACACAGTAACCCTCCCAGTAAAACACCACTATAGACACAGTAAAACACCACTATAGACACAGTAACCCTCCCAGTAAAACACCACTATAGACACAGTTAAACACCACAATAGACCCAGTAACCCTCCCAGTAAAACACCACTATAGACACAGTAACCCTCCCAGTAAAACACCACAATAGACACAGTAACCCTCCCAGTAAAACATGACTATAGACACAGTAACCCTCCCAGTAAAACACCACTAGACACAGTAACCCTCCCAGTCAAACACTACTATAGACCCAGTAACCCTCCCAGTAAAACACCACTATAGACACAGTAACCCTCCCAGTAAACCACCACTATAGACCCAGTAAACCACCACTATAGACCCAGTAACCCTCCCAGTAAAACACCACTATAGACACAGTAACCCTCCCAGTAAAACACCACTATAGACACAGTAACCCTCCCAGTAAAACACGACTATAGACACAGTAACCCTCCCAGTAAAACACCACTATAGACACAGTAAAACACCACTATAGACACAGTAACCCTCCCTGTAAAACACCACTATAGACACAGTTAAACACCACAATAGACCCAGTAACCCTCCCAGTAAAACACCACTATAGACACAGTAACCCTCCCAGTAAAACACCACAATAGACACAGTAACCCTCCCAGTAAAACATGACTATAGACACAGTAACCCTCCCAGTAAAACACCACTAGACACAGTAACCCTCCCAGTAAAACACCACTATAGACACAGTAACCCTCCCAGTAAAACACCACTATAGACCCAGTAACCCTCCCAGTAAAACACCACTATAGACACAGTAACCCTCCCAGTAAAACACCACTATAGACACAGTAACCCTCCCAGTAAAACATGACTATGGACACAGTAACCCTCCCAGTTAAACACCACTATAGACACAGTAACCCTCCCAGTAAAACATGACTATAGACACAGTAAAACATGACTATAGACCCAGTAACCCTCCCAGTAAAACACCACTAGACACAGTAACCCTCCCAGTAAAACACCACTTCTGTAGCTCAGTTGGTAGAGCATGGCGCTTGTAACGCCAGGGTAGTGGGTTCGATCCCCGGGACCACCCATACGTAGAATGTATGCACACATGACTGTAAGTCGCTTTGGATAAAAGCGTCTGCTAAATGGCATATATTATTATTATTAACCCTCCCAGTAAAACATGACTATAGACACAGTAACCCTCCCAGTAAAACACCACTAGACACAGTAACCCTCCCAGTAAAACACCACTATAGACACAGTAACCGTCCCAGTAAAACACCACTATAGACCCAGTAACCCTCCCAGTAAAACACCACTATAGACACAGTAACCCTCCCAGTAAAACACCACTATAGACACAGTAACCCTCCCAGTAAAACATGACTATAGACACAGTAACCCTCCCAGTAAAACACCACTATAGACACAGTAACCCTCCCAGTAAAACATGACTATAGACACAGTAACCCTCCCAGTAAAACACCACTAGACACAGTAACCCTCCCAGTAAAACACCACTAGACACAGTAACCCTCCCAGTTAAACATCACTATAGACACAGTAACTCTCCCAGTAAAACACCACTATAGACACAGTAACCCTCCCAGTAAAACACCACTATAGACCCAGTAACCCTCCCAGTAAAACATGACTATAGACACAGTAACCCTCCCAGTAAAACACCACTATAGACACAGTAACCCTCCCAGTAAAACACCACTATAGACACAGTAACCCTCCCAGTAAAACACCACTATAGACACAGTAACCCTCCCAGTAAAACACCACTATAGACACAGTAAAACACCACTATAGACACAGTAACCCTCCCAGTAAAACACCACTATAGACCCAGTAACCCTCCCAGTAAAACATGACTATAGACACAGTAACCCTCCCAGTAAAACACGGCTATAGACACAGTAACCCTCCCAGTAAAACACCACTATAGACACAGTAACCCTCCCAGTTAAACACCACTATAGACACAGTAACCCTCCCAGTAAAACACCACTATAGACACAGTAAAACACCACTATAGACACAGTAACCCTCCCAGTTAAACACCACTATAGACACAGTAACCCTCCCAGTAAAACACCACTATAGACACAGTAAAACACCACTATAGACACAGTAACCCTCCCAGTAAAACACCACTATAGACCCAGTAACCCTCCCAGTAAAACACCACTATAGACACAGTAACCCTCCCAGTAAAACACCACTATAGACCCAGTAACCCTCCCAGTAAAACATGACTATAGACACAGTAACCCTCCCAGTAAAACACGGCTATAGACACAGTAACCCTCCCAGTAAAACACGGCTATAGACACAGTAACCCTCCCAGTAAAACACCACTATAGACACAGTAACCCTCCCAGTAAAACACCACTATAGACACAGTAACCCTCCCAGTAAAACACCACTATAGACCCAGTAACCCTCCCAGTAAAACATGACTATAGACACAGTAACCCTCCCAGTAAAACACGGCTATAGACACAGTAACCCTCCCAGTAAAACACCACTATAGACACAGTAACCCTCCCAGTAAAACACCACTATAGACACAGTAACCCTCCCAGTAAAACACCACTATAGACCCAGTAACCCTCCCAGTAAAACACCACTATAGACACAGTAACCCTCCCAGTAAAACACGGCTATAGACACAGTAAAACACCACTATAGACACAGTAACCCTCCCAGTAAAACACCACTATAGACACAGTAACCCTCCCAGTAAAACACCACTATAGACACAGTAAAACACCACTATAGACACAGTAACCCTCCCAGTAAAACACCACTATAGACCCAGTAACCCTCCCAGTAAAACACCACTATAGACACAGTAAAACACCACTATAGACACAGTAACCCTCCCAGTTAAACACCACTATAGACCCAGTAACCCTCCCAGTAAAACACCACTATAGACACAGTAAAACACCACTATAGACACAGTAACCCTCCCAGTCAAGGTGTGTGTTTGAGATTGAGTAATTGCAGTCTGACTGCACAGAATCCCTGATCTACCAATCACCTTGCATCCCCAAATAATGACTCATTTTGTGATTTAGATGAGCAATTCCACGCACCGCCCTCACTCAACCTATCCCGTGAAACACTCTTTTGGCTGACCGCAGGGTAGTCAATGTACTGTACCTGTTGATGTGGTGTGTGCTGAGCAGAGAGGGGAAGAAAGTCTGGAACTCTAGGAGGGAGTGTGAGCGGGCGGTGACCCCCAGGTGTAGCAGGGTGGGGCAGGGCGGTTCAGGTCTCCTCCATACCTGGCTAGCCTCTCTCTGGGCCCTCCGCTCTGCACGGCTGGGCCTGGTACACATACCCCCAACCACGGCACTGCTGCTACAGATAGGAGGCAGAGTCTTAAAGAGAGAGAGCGAGGGGGAGAGAGAGAGAGCGAGGGGGAGAGAGAGGTAAAACACTGAATGATATGTAAAGCAGTATCTATTCTAGATTATAAACTGGGTGGTTCGAGCCCTGAATGCTGATTGGCTGACAGCCGTGGTATATCAGACTGCATACCACGGGTATGACATTTCTTTTTTACTGCTCTAATTACGTTGGTAACCTGTTTATAACAGCAATAAGGCATCTCAGGGGGGTTGTGGTATATGGCCAATATACCACGGCTAATGGCAGTATCCAGGCACTCTGCGTTGCGTCGTGCATAAGAACAGCCCTTAGCCGTGGTATATTGGCCATATACCACACCCTGCTCGGACATTATTGCTTAAAAAATATCTAACCAGATCAGTTTGTGCTGTTTTGTCATGTCAAACTTGGCAAGACCATCAGCCATAGGAGTTGGCTATACAGCACAAATCTGATCTGGGATCAGGTTTGGCTAAATCTATAACATCCAGGTGTTTCCTGTTACCCTGACTCCAGGGTCCAGGTGTTTCCTGTTACCTTGTATTTCCTGACTCCAGGGTCCAGGTGTTTCCTGTTACCTTGTATTTCCTGACTCCAGGGTCCAGATGTTTCCTGTTACCTTGTATTTCCTGACTCCAGGGTCCAGGTGTTTCCTGTTACCCTGACTCCAGGGTCCAGGTGTTTCCTGTTACCTTGTATTTCCTGACTACAGGGTCCAGGTGTTTCCTGTTACCCTGACTACAGGGTCCAGGTGTTTCCTGTTACCTTGTATTTCCTGACTACAGGGTCCAGGTGTTTCCTGTTACCCTGACTACAGGGTCCAGGTGTTTCCTGTTACCCTGACTCCAGGGTCGAGGTGTTTCCTGTTACCTTGTATTTCCTGACTCCAGGGTCCAGGTGTTTCCTGTTACCCTGACTCCAGGGTCCAGGTGTTTCCTGTTACCTTGTATTTCCTGACTACAGGGTCCAGGTGTTTCCTGTTACCTTGTACTTCCTGACTACAGGGTCCAGGTGTTTCCTGTTACCCTGACTACAGGGTCCAGGTGTTTCCTGTTACCCTGACTCCAGGGTCCAGGTGTTTCCTGTTACCTTGTACTTCCTGACTACAGGGTCCAGGTGTTTCCTGTTACCTTGTATTTCCTGACTCCAGGGTCCAGGTGTTTCCTGTTACCTTGTATTTCCTGACTACAGGGTCCAGGTGTTTCCTGTTACCCTGACTACAGGGTCCAGGTGTTTCCTGTTACCTTGTATTTCCTGACTACAGGGTCCAGGTGTTACCTGTTACCTTGTATTTCCTGACTACAGGGTTCAGGTGTTTCCTGTTACCCTGACTACAGGGTCCAGGTGTTTCCTGTTACCCTGACTCCAGGGTCCAGGTGTTTCCTGTTACCTTGTATTTCCTGACTACAGGTCCAGGTGTTTCCTGTTACCTTGTATTTCCTGACTACAGGGTCCAGGTGTTTCCTGTTACCCTGACTACAGGGTCCAGGTGTTTCCTGTTACCTTGTATTTCCTGACTCCAGGGTCCAGGTGTTTCCTGTTACCTTGTATTTCCTGACTCCAGGGTCCAGGTGTTTCCTGTTACCCTGACTCCAGGGTCCAGGTGTTTCCTGTTACCCTGACTCCAGGGTCGAGGTGTTTCCTGTTACCTTGTATTTCCTGACTCCAGGGTCCAGGTGTTTCCTGTTACCCTGACTCCAGGGTCCAGGTGTTTCCTGTTACCTTGTATTTCCTGACTACAGGGTCCAGGTGTTTCCTGTTACCTTGTACTTCCTGACTACAGGGTCCAGGTGTTTCCTGTTACCCTGACTACAGGGTCCAGGTGTTTCCTGTTACCCTGACTCCAGGGTCCAGGTGTTTCCTGTTACCTTGTACTTCCTGACTACAGGGTCCAGGTGTTTCCTGTTACCTTGTATTTCCTGACTCCAGGGTCCAGGTGTTTCCTGTTACCTTGTATTTCCTGACTACAGGGTCCAGGTGTTTCCTGTTACCTTGTATTTCCTGACTCCAGGGTCCAGTTGTTTCCTGTTACCTTGTATTTCCTGACTCCAGGGTCCAGGTGTTTCCTGTTACCCTGACTCCAGGGTCCAGGTGTTTCCTGTTACCTTGTATTTCCTGACTACAGGGTCCAGGTGTTTCCTGTTACCTTGTATTTCCTGACTACAGGGTCCAGGTGTTTCCTGTTACCCTGACTACAGGGTCCAGGTGTTTCCTGTTACCCTGACTCCAGGGTCCAGGTGTTTCCTGTTACCTTGTATTTCCTGACTCCAGGGTCCAGGTGTTTCCTGTTACCTTGTATTTCCTGACTACAGGGTCCAGGTGTTTCCTGTTACCCTGACTACAGGGTCCAGGTGTTTCCTGTTACCTTGTATTTCCTGACTACAGGGTCCAGGTGTTTCCTGTTACCCTGACTCCAGGGTCCAGGTGTTTCCTGTTACCCTGACTCCAGGGTCCAGGTGTTTCCTGTTACCTTGTATTTCCTGACTACAGGGTCCAGGTGTTTCCTGTTACCCTGACTCCAGGGTCCAGGTGTTTCCTGTTACCTTGTATTTCCTGACTCCAGGGTCCAGGTGTTTCCTGTTACCTTGTATTTCCTGACTACAGGGTCCAGGTGTTTCCTGTTACCCTGACTACAGGGTCCAGGTGTTTCCTGTTACCCTGACTCCAGGGTCCAGGTGTTTCCTGTTACCTTGTACTTCCTGACTACAGGGTCCAGGTGTTTCCTGTTACCTTGTATTTCCTGACTCCAGGGTCCAGGTGTTTGCTGTTACCTTGTATTTCCTGACTCCAGGGTCCAGGTGTTTGCTGTTACCTTGTATTTCCTGACTACAGGGTCCAGGTGTTTCCTGTTACCCTGACTACAGGTCCAGGTGTTTCCTGTTACCTTGTATTTCCTGACTACAGGTCCAGTCTTCTGTGGGGAAGGTAGAACCTCCTGCATCAGGACAACATGAAGGTGTTAGATCACCAGTAAGTTGAACCCCGAGTGTGTGTGTGTGTGTGTGTGTGTGTGTGTGTGTGTGTGTGTGTGTGTGTGTGTGTGTGTGTGTGTGTGTGTGTGTGTGTGTGTGTGTGTGTGTGTGTGTGTGTGTGTGTGTGTGTGTGTGTGTGTGTGTGTGTGTGTGTGTGTGTGTCCTAGTATAATTCTCACCTTAGTGTTGCTCTCCTGTGTTTGACCCTGGGGGTAGCTGGTCTGACTCTGTGTATGACCCTGGGGGTAGCTGGTCTGACTCTGTGTTTGACCCTGGGGGTAGCTGGTCTGACTCTGTGTTTGACCCTGGGGGTAGCTGGTCTGAATCTGTGTTTGACCCTGGGGGTAGCTGGTCTGACTCTGTGTTTGACCCTGGGGGTAGCTGGTCTGACTCTGTGTATGACCCTGGGGGTAGCTGGTCTGACTCTGCTGCAGGTCTTTGTCAGTCAGGCTAAACTCATTCCTCTGTCTGTCTCTCTCCATCTCCCACTGCTGTAGATCCTGACGGTACTGAGACAGAGCCTCCTCCAGGGTCACCTGGTAACATAGCAACAACATCTCAGTCACACATCATATGTGATTGTTTTACCAATGCACTGACTGTCTGGAGTCTTTCTGGGTCTGCTGAGATGAAATGGACAGAATGCTATTTACACTGTTCAGGGTATTGAAACATCTATAGACAAACGGACAGAATGCTATTGACACTGTTCAGGGTATTGAAACATCTATAGACAAATGGTCGTATGAGTGACCACCGTGACAAGAGTTTGTAGGCATATAAAGAGCTGTGATGAAGGTCCTCACCTCACAGATGATGTCTAGCTGGTAGAAGCTGGGGCTGCCAGAGGCCTGGAGAGTCAGGATACAGAGAGAGCTCTCCCCTGGAGACAGAGCACCATGCTCTGGGTAGATCTGGACTGACTGCAGGGACAATAATCGCAGCAAGACACACACTTAGTATTAAACAGCATTCACTGACACAAACCCCCCAAAAAACAACTCTCCCCATTCAACAAACATCCACAGAAAGAAGCACTAATTAATGTAAGCTGCAGTGTACAGTAGGCTGCAGTATGTCCAGTAGGCTGCAGTATGTCCAGTAGGCTGCAGTATGTCCAGTAGGCTGCAGTATGTCCAGTAGGCTGCAGTATGTCCAGTAGGCTGCAGCATGTCCAGTAGGCTGCAGTATGTACAGTAGGCTGCAGTATGTCCAGTAGGCTGCAGTATGTCCAGTAGGCTGCAGTATGTACAGTATGCTGCAGTATGTCCAGTATGCTGCAGTATGTCCAGTAGGCTGCAGTATGTCCAGTAGGCTGCAGTATGTCCAGTATGCTGCAGTATGTCCAGTAGGCTGCAGTATGTCCAGTAGGCTGCAGTATGTCCAGTATGCTGCAGTATGTCCAGTAGGCTGCAGTATGTCCAGTATGCTGCAGTATGTCCAGTATGCTGCAGTATGTACAGTATGCTGCAGTATGTCCAGTACGCTGCAGTATGTACAGTATGTCCAGTACGCTGCAGTATGTCCAGTATGCTGCAGTACGTACAGTAGGCTGCAGTATGTCCAGTAGGCTGCAGTATGTCCAGTAGGCTGCAGTATGTCCAGTAGGCTGCAGTATGTCCAGTACGCTGCAGTATGTCCAGTATGCTGCAGTATGTACAGTATGCTGCAGTATGTCCAGTACGCTGCAGTATGTACAGTATGTCCAGTACGCTGCAGTATGTCCAGTATGCTGCAGTACGTACAGTAGGCTGCAGTATGTCCAGTAGGCTGCAGTATGTCCAGTAGGCTGCAGTATGTCCAGTACGCTGCAGTATGTCCAGTATGCTGCAGTATGTACAGTATGCTGCAGTATGTCCAGTACGCTGCAGTATGTACAGTATGTCCAGTACGCTGCAGTATGTCCAGTATGCTGCAGTACGTACAGTAGGCTGCAGTATGTCCAGTACGCTGCAGTATGTCCAGTATGCTGCAGTATGTCCAGTATGCTGCAGTATGTTCAGTATGCTGCAGTATGTCCAGTATGCTGCAGTATGTCCAGTATGCTGCAGTATGTCCAGTTGGCTGCAGTATGTCCAGTACGCTGCAGTATGTCCAGTACGCTGCAGTATGTCCATTACGCTGCAGTATGTACAGTAGGCTGCAGTATGTCCAGTTGGCTGCAGTATGTCCAGTTGGCTGCAGTATGTCCAGTAGGCTGCAGTATGTCCAGTTGGCTGCAGTATGTCCAGTTGGCTGCAGTATGTCCAGTAGGCTGCAGTATGTCCAGTATGCTGCAGTATGTCCAGTATGCTGCAGTATGTCCAGTAGGCTGCAGTATGTACAGTATGCTGCAGTATGTCAGTAAGCTGCAGTATGTACAGTATGCTGCAGTATGTCCAGTAAGCTGCAGTATGTCCAGTATGCTGCAGTATGTACAGTAGGCTGCAGTATGTCCAGTACGCTGCAGTATGTACAGTATGTCCAGTATGCTGCAGTATGTACAGTAGGCTGCAGTATGTCCAGTAGGCTGCAGTATGTCCAGTAGGCTGCAGTATGTCCAGTATGCTGCAGTATGTACAGTAGGCTGCAGTATGTCCAGTACGCTGCAGTATGTACAGTATGTCCAGTATGCTGCAGTATGTACAGTAGGCTGCAGTATGTCCAGTATGCTGCAGTATGTACAGTAGGCTGCAGTATGTCCAGTACGCTGCAGTATGTACAGTATGTCCAGTATGCTGCAGTATGTCCAGTATGCTGCAGTATGTACAGTAGGCTGCAGTATGTCCAGTAGGCTGCAGTATGTCCAGTACGCTGCAGTATGTCCAGTATGCTGCAGTATGTCCAGTAGGCTGCAGTATGTCCAGTATGCAACACAATCATCAATATATTTTACCCCAGTATCTGTGCGTTAGACGTCGACGATGAGTATGAGGTGTCTCCTCTCTAATGCCAAATTTGAATGTAGACCTTTTTTGGAAGAACATACCGGCTGTAATGGCACCACATGACGATAGTTGCTCAGTGACGCTTGCAGAGCTGTCTAACGGGATTTGAATTGGAGCTTCCTGGGCGATGAGTACGAGGAGACACCTCATATTCCTCGACGACATCTCTAACACACAGATCCCGGGGTAAGAGCCAAGCCCAGCTGAACAACAACGCCCATATGGTCTCCTTGAAGGAGAGATATTTTGACCTCAATGGGACAACCAGGTTAAAAAGTACATTTATCAGGCATATACAGGACTAGAATAGTTAGTGGTCATTCACACATCCTTAAAAACGTAGGTGCTGAGCTAATATACTGCATGCTAACCTGGTCAGTCAGGTTCCAGGCTAATATACTGCATGCTAACCTGGTCAGTCAGGTTCCAGGCTAATATACTGCATGCTAACCTGGTCAGTCAGGTTCCAGGCTTATATACTGCATGCTAACCTGGTTAGTCAGGTTCCAGGCTAGTATACTGCATGCTAACCTGGTCAGTCAGGTCCCACGCTAATATACTGCATGCTAACCTGGTCAGCCAGGTTCCAGGCTTATATACTGCATGCTAACCTGGTTAGTCAGGTTCCAGGCTAGTATACTGCATGCTAACCTGGTCAGTCAGGTCCCACGCTAATATACTGCATGCTAACCTGGTCAGTCAGGTTCCAGGCTTATATATATGCTAACCTGCATCCCACGCTAACCTGGTCAGTCAGGTTCCAGGCTAATATACTGCATGCTAACCTGGTCAGTCAGGTTCCAGGCTAATATACTGCATGCTAACCTGGTCAGTCAGGTTCCAGGCTAATATACTGCATGCTAACCTGGTCAGTCAGGTTCCAGGCTAATATACTGCATGCTAACCTGGTCAGTCAGGTTCCAGGCTAATATACTGCATGCTAACCTGGTTAGTCAGGTTCCAGGCTAGTATACTGCATGCTAACCTGGTCAGTCAGGTTCCAGGCTAATATACTGCATGCTAACCTGGTCAGTCAGGTTCCAGGCTTATATACTGCATGCTAACCTGGTCAGTCAGGTTCCAGTTGTAGAGGACTCTGTCACTGTGGGAGACATTCGTCAGGAACAGGACCCGTGTGGAGCGAGAGCAGACTGGGATGTCTCCAAGACACAATCTCTCCTCTGACAGGAACAGCGCCTGCAGACGAGACAGAGGGCCAGGGTTATGAGTGTAGCCTCTGTCATACTTCATCACTAAAACATTGGCCAGTAGGAGCCCCAGGACAGGTAGAGGGATACAAAAGGATCCCATGGTGGCATTAGTTACAGTGGCAAGAAAAAGTATGTGAACCCCTTTGGAAAGACCTGGATTTCTGCATAAATTGGTGATAAAATCTGATCTGATCTTCATCTAAGTCACAACAACAGACCAACACAGTCTGCTTTGACTAATAATACACAAATTATTGTATTTTTCTTGTCTATATTGAATACATCATTTAAACATTCACAGTGTAGGTTGGGAAAAGTATGTGAACCCCCGAGGCTAATGACTTCTCCAAAAGATAATTGGAGTCAGGAGTCAGCTAACCTGGACGAGATTGGAGGTGTTGGTTAGAGCTGCCGGCTGCCCTGCAATATAAAAAACACTCACAAAACTAGAGTTTGCTATTCACATGAAGCATTGACTGATGTGAACCGGGCCTCAAACAAATCAGATCTCAGAAGACCTAAGATTAAGAATTGTTGACTTGCATAGAGCTGGAAAGGGTTACAAAAGTATCTCTAAAAGCCTTGATGTTCTTCAGTCCACGGTAAGACAATGTCTATAAATGGAGAAAGTTCAGCACTGTTGCTACTCTCCCTAGGAGTTGCCATCCTGCAAAGATGACTGCAAGAGCACAGCGCAGAATGCTCAATGAGGTTAAGAAGAAACCTAGAATGTCAGCTAAAGACCTACAGAAATCTCTGGAACATGCTAACATCTCTGTTGACGAGTCTACGATACATAAAACTCTAAACAAGAATGGTGTTCATGGGAGGACACCACGGAAGAAGCCACTGCTGTCCAAAAAAACATTGCTGCATGTCTGAAGTTTACAAAAGAGCACTTGGATGTTCCACAGCGCTACTAGAAAAATATTCTGTGGACAGATGAAACTAAAGTTGAGTTGTTTGGAGGGAACACACAACACTATGTGTGGAGAAAAAAAAGGCACAGCACACCAACATCAAAACCTCATCCCAACTGTAAAGCATCTCCACCCGGCACAGCCAGAAGAGGACTGGCCCACCCCTCATAGCCTGGTTCCTCTCTAGGTTTCTAATCTCCACCCGGCACAGTCAGAAGAGGACTGGCCACCCCTCATAGCCTGGTTCCTCTCTAGGTTTCTAATCTCCACCCGGCACAGCCAGAAGAGGACTGGCCACCCCTCATAGCCTGGTTCCTCTCTAGGTTTCTAATCTCCACCCGGCACAGCCAGAAGAGGACTGGCCCACCCCTCATAGCCTGGTTCCTCTCTAGGTTTCTAATCTCCACCCGGCACAGCCAGAAGAGGACTGGCCACCCCTCATAGCCTGGTTCCTCTCTAGGTTTTGAATCTCCACCCGGCACAGCCAGAAGAGGACTGGCCACCCCTCATAGCCTGCTTCCTCTCTAGGTTTCTAATCTCCACCGGCACAGCAAGAAGAGGACTGGCCACCCCTCATAGCCTGGTTCCTCTCTAGGTTTCTAATCTCCACCCGGCACAGCAAGAAGAGGACTGGCCACCCCTCATAGCCTGGTTCCTCTCTAGGTTTCTAATCTCCACCCGGCACAGCCAGAAGAGGACTGGCCACCCCTCATAGCCTGGTTCCTCTCTAGGTTTCTAATCTCCACCGGCACAGCAAGAAGAGGACTGGCCACCCCTCATAGCCTGCTTCCTCTCTAGGTTTCTAATCTCCACCGGCACAGCAAGAAGTGGACTGGCCACCCCTCATAGCCTGGTTCCTCTCTAGGTTTCTTCCTAGGTTTTGGCCTTTCTAGGGAGTTTTTCCTAGCCACCGTGCTTCTACACCTGCATTGCTGGTGTCCGCCAATTGAAGCTCAGCAAAAGTTGGGTGATGAAACAGGACAACGACCCAAAACACAGAAGTAAATCAACAGAATGGCTTCAACAGAATAAAATATGCCTTCTGGAGTGGCCCAGTCAGAGTCCTGACCTTCTGGAGTGGCCCAGTCAGAGTCCTGACCTTCTGGAGTCAGGTCCCAGTGGCCCAGTCAGTCCTGACCTTCTGGAGTGGCCCAGTCAGAGTCCTGACCTTCTGGAGTGGCCCAGTCAGAGTCCTGACCTTCTGGAGTGGCCCAGTCAGAGTCCTGACCTTCTGGAGTGGCCCAGTCAGAGTCCTGACCTTCTGGAGTGGCCCAGTCAGAGTCCTGACCTTCTGTCCTCAGAGTCCTGACCTCAACCCCACTGAGATGCTGTGGCATGACCTCAAGAGAACGTTTCACACCAGACATCCCAAGAATATTGCTGAACTGAAACAGTTTTGTAAAGAGGAACGGTCCAAAATTACTCCTGACCGTTGTGCAGGTCTGATCCACAACTACAGAAAACGTTTGGTTGAGGTTATTGCTGCCAAAGGAGGGTCAACCTGTTATTAAATCCAAGGGTTCACATACTTTCTCCCACCCTGCACTGTGAATGTTTACACGGTGTGTTCAATTTTTTTTTTTTTTTTTCACCTTTATTTAACCAGGTAGGTCTAGTTGAGAACAGGTTCTCATTTGCAACTGCGATCTGGCCAAGATAAAGCATAGCAGTGTGAACAGACAACACAGAGTTACGACTTGATTAGTGTAGTGTCAACAACGCACCCACTGCCAGCTAGCCTACTTCAGCAGTACTATATCATTTTAATCATTTTAGTCAATAAGATTCTTGCTACGTAAGCTTAACTTTCTGAACATTCGAGACGTGTAGTCCACTTGTCATTCCAATCTCCTTTGCATTAGCGTAGCCTCTTCTGTAGCCTGTCAACTATGTGTCTGTCTATCCCTGTTCTCTCCTCTCTGCACAGACCATACAAACGCTCCACACCGCGTGGCCGCGGCCACCCTAATCTGGTGGTCCCAGCGGGCACGACCCACGTGGAGTTCCAGGTCTCCGGTAGCCTCTGGAACTGCCGATCTGCGGCCAACAAGGCAGAGTTCATCTCAGCCTATGCCTCCCTCCAGTCCCTCGACTTCTTGGCACTGACGGAAACATGGATCACCACAGACAACACTGCTACTCCTACTGCTCTCTCTTCGTCCGCCCACGTGTTCTCGCACACACTGAGAGCTTCTGGTCAGCGGGGTGGTGGCACCGGGATCCTCATCTCTCCCAAGTGGTCATTCTCTCTTTCTCCCCTTACCCATCTGTCTATCGCCTCCTTTGAATTCCATGCTGTCACAGTTACCAGCCCTTTCAAGCTTAACATCCTTATCATTTATCGCCCTCCAGGTTCCCTCGGAGAGTTCATCAATGAGCTTGATGCCTTGATAAGCTCCTTTCCTGAGGACGGCTCACCTCTCACAGTTCTGGGCGACTTTAACCTCCCCACGTCTACCTTTGACTCATTCCTCTCTGCCTCCTTCTTTCCACTCCTCTCCTCTTTTGACCTCACCCTATCACCTTCCCCCCTACTCACAAGGCAGGCAATACGCTCGACCTCATCTTTACTAGATGCTGTTCTTCCACTAACCTCATTGCAACTCCCCTCCAAGTCTCCGACCACTACCTTGTATCCTTTTCCCTCTCGCTCTCATCCAACACCTCCCACACTGCCCCTACTCGGATGGTATCGCGCCGTCCCAACCTTCGCTCTCTCTCCACCGCTACTCTCTCCTCTTCCATCCTATCATCTCTTCCCTCTGCTCAAACCTTCTCCAACCTATCTCCGGATTCTGCCTCCTCAACCCTCCTCTCCTCCCTCTCTGCATCCTTTGACTCTCTATGTCCCCTATCCTCCAGGCCGGCTCGGTCCTCCCCTCCCGCTCCGTGGCTCGATGACTCATTGCGAGCTCACAGAACAGGGCTCTGGGCAGCCGAGCGGAAATGGAGGAATACTCGCCTCCCTGCGGACCTGGCATCCTTTCACTCCCTCCTCTCTACATTTTCCTCCTCTGTCTCTGCTGCTAAAGCCACTTTCTACCACGCTAAATTCCAAGCATCTGCCTCTAACCCTAGGAAGCTCTTTGCCACCTTCTCCTCCCTCCTGAATCCTCCTCCCCCCCCTCCCTCTCTGCAGATGACTTCGTCAACCATTTTGAAAAGAAGGTCGACGACATCCGATCCTCGTTTGCTAAGTCAAACGACACCGCTGGTTCTGCTCACACTGCCCTACCCTGTCCTCTGACCTCTTTCTCCCCTCTCTCTCCAGATGAAATCTCGCATCTTGTGACGGCCGGCCAACCAACAACCTGCCCGCTTGACCCTATCCCCTCCTCTCTCCTCCAGACCATTTCCGGAGACCTTCTCCCTTACCTCACCTCGCTCATCAACTCATCCCTGACCGCTGGCTACGTCCCTTCCGTCTTCAAGAGAGCGAGAGTTGCACCCCTTCTGAAAAAACCTACACTCGATCCCTCCGATGTCAACAATTACAGACCAGTATCCCTTCTTTCCTTTCTCTCCAAAACTCTTGAACGTGCCGTCCTTGGCCAGCTCTCCCGCTATCTCTCTCTGAATGACCTTCTTGATCCAAATCAGTCAGGTTTCAAGACTAGTCATTCAACTGAGACTGCTCTCCTCTGTATCACGGAGGTGCTCCGCACTGCTAAAGCTAACTCTCTCTCCTCTGCTCTCATCCTTCTAGATCTATCGGCTGCCTTCGATACTGTGAACCATCAGATCCTCCTCTCCACCCTCTCCGAGTTGGGCATCTCCCGGCGCGGCCCACGCTTGGATTGCGTCCTACCTGACAGGTCGCTCCTACCAGGTGGCGTGGCGAGAATCTGTCTCCTCACCACGCGCTCTCACCACTGGTGTCCCCCAGGGCTCTGTTCTAGGCCCTCTCCTATTCTCGCTATACACCAAGTCACTTGGCTCGGTCATAACCTCACATGGTCTCTCCTATCATTGCTATGCAGACGACACACAATTAATCTTCTCCTTTCCCCCTTCTGATGACCAGGTGGCGAATCGCATCTCTGCATGTCTGGCAGACATATCAGTGTGGATGACAGATCACCACCTCAAGCTGAACCTCGGCAAGACGGAGCTGCTCTTCCTCCCGGGGAAGGACTGCCCGTTCCATGATCTCGCCATCACGGTTGACAACTCCATTGTGTCCTCCTCCCAGAGCGCTAAGAACCTTGGCGTGATCCTGGACAACACCCTGTCGTTCTCAACCAACATCAAGGCGGTGGCCCGTTCCTGTAGGTTCATGCTCTACAACATCCGCAGAGTACGACCCTGCCTCACACAGGAAGCGGCGCAGGTCCTAATCCAGGCACTTGTCATCTCCCGTCTGGATTACTGCAACTCGCTGTTGGCTGGGCTCCCTGCCTGTGCCATTAAACCCCTTCAACTCATCCAGAACGCCGCAACCCGTCTGGTGTTCAACCTTCCCAAGTTCTCTCACGTCACCCCGCTCCTCCGTTCTCTCCACTGGCTTCCAGTTGAAGCTTGCATCCGCTACAAGACCATGGTGCTTGACTACGGAGCTGTGAGGGGAACGGCACCTCAGTACGTCCAGGCTCTGATCAGGCCCTACACCCAAACAAGGGCACTGCGTTCATCCACCTCTGGCCTGCTCGCCTCCCTACCACTGAGGAAGTACAGCTCCCGCTCAGCCCAGTCAAAACTGTTCGCTGCTCTGGCCCCCCAATGGTGGAACAAACTCCCTCACGACGCCAGGACAGCGGAGTCAATCACCACCTTCCGGAGACACCTGAAACCCCACCTCTTTAAGGAATACCTAGGATAGGATAAGTAATCCCTCTCACCCCCCCCTTTAAGATTTAGATGCACTATTGTAAAGTGACTGTTCCACTGGATGTCATAAGGTGAATGCACCAATTTGTAAGTCGCTCTGGATAAGAGCGTCTGCTAAATGACTTAAATGTAAATGTAATGTTACACATGGAGTAAACAATTAACAAGTCAATAACACAGAGAAAAAAAGGGGAGTCTATATACAATGTGTGCAAAAGGCATGAGGAGGTAGGCGAATAATTACAATATTGCAGATTAACACTGGAGTGATAAATGATCATGTACAGGTAGAGATATTGGTGTGCAAAAGAGCAGAAAAGTAAATAAATAAAAACTGTGGGGATGAGGTAGGTGAAAATGGGTGTGCTATTTACCAATAGATTATGTACAGCAGCAGCGATCGGTTAGCTGCTCGGATAGCTGATGTTTGAAGTTGGTGAGGGAGATAAAAGTCTCTAACTTCAGCGATTTTTGCAATTCGTTCCAGTCACAGGCAGCAGAGTACTGGAACGAAAGGCGGCCCAATGAGGTGTTGGCTTTAGGGATGATCAATGAGATACACCTGCTGGAGCGCGTGCTACGGATGGGTGTTGCCATCGTGACCAGTGAGCTGAGATAAGGCGGAGCTTTGCCTAGCATGGCCTTGTAGATGACCTGAAGCCAGTGGGTCTGGCGACGAATATGTAGCGAGGGCCAGCCGACTAGAGCATACAAGTCGCAGTGGTGGGTAGTATAAGGTGCTTTAGTGACAAAACGGATGGCACTGTGATAAACTGCATCCAGTTTGCTGAGTAGAGTGTTGGAAGCAATTTTGTAGATGACGTCGCCGAAGTCGAGGATCGGTAGGATAGTCAGTTTTACTAGGGTAAGCTTGGCAGCGTGAGTGAAGGAGGCTTTGTTGCGGAATAGAAAGCCGATTCTTGATTTGATTTTCGATTGGAGATGTTTGATATGGGTCTGGAAGGAGAGTTTGCAGTCTAGCCAGACACCAAGGTACTTATAGGTGTCCACATATTCAAGGTCGGAACCATCCAGTGTGGTGATGCTAGTCGGGCGTGCGGGTGCAGGCAGCGATCGGTTGAAAAGCATGCATTTGTTTTTACTAGCGTTTAAGAGCAGTTGGAGGCCACGGAAGGAGTGTTGTATGGCATTGAAGCTCGATTGGAGGTTAGATAGCACAGTGTCCAATGACGGGCCGAAAGTGTATACAATGGTGTCGTCTGCGTAGAGGTGGATCAGGGAATCGCCCGCAGCAAGAGCAACATCATTGATATATACAGAGAAAAGGGTCGGCCCGAGAATTGAACCCTGTGGCACCCCCATAGAGACTGCCAGAGGACCGGACAACATGCCCTCCGATTTGACACACTGAACTCTGTCTGCAAAGTAATTGGTGAACCAGGCAAGGCAGTCATCCGAAAAACCGAGGCTACTGAGTCTGCCGATAAGAATATGGTGATTGACAGAGTCGAAAGCCTTGGCAAGGTCGATGAAGACGGCTGCACAGTACTGTCTTTTATCGATGGCGGTTATGATGTCGGTTAGTACCTTGAGTGTGGCTGAGGTGCACCCGTGACCGGCTCGGAAACCGGATTGCATAGCGGAGAAGGTACGGTGGGATTCGAGATGGTCAGTCACCTGTTTGTTGACTTTGCTTTTGAAGACCTTAGATAGGCAGGGCAGGATGGATATAGGTCTGTAACAGTTTGGGTCCAGGGTGTCACCCCCTTTGAAGAGGGGGATGACTGCGGCAGCTTTCCAGTCCTTGCGGATCTCAGACGATATGAAAGAGAGGTTGAACAGGCTGGTAATAGGGGTTGCGACAATGGCGGCGGATAGTTTCAGAAATAGAGGGTCCAGATTGTCAAGCCCAGCTGATTTATACGGGTCCAGGTTTTGCAGCTCTTTCAGAACATCTGAATGAAGACATGAAAACGTATAATTGTTTGTGTGTTATTAGTTTAAGCAGACTGTTTGTCTGTTGTTGTGACCAAGATGAAGATCAGATCAAATTTGATGACCAATTTATAATAGAATAACGCCATTAAGCAGAGACTTAGTCATGCAGGTGGTTCTGGGAAAATCGAGCCAACTGTCTTGTCATTGCAAGAGACATGCTCTACCAACTGAGCCAAACAGGACCCGGTAAGACGATATGGGAAGAGGTAGATGGGCCACTCACCTGGTTGGGCAGGGCCATCCTCTGTGTGCTGGGGACAGACATGTAGCCATCATGAAGCTGTAGTGGTGCCGACTCTCCCAGCACACTGTTATCAAACCCACAGCCTTCAAACGTCAACAGCATGGTGTCTCCCTCCAGCACATGGATAGAGATGTCCACCTGGAAATAAACACAGGACTGTGTGAGGAGGAGGAGGAGGAGGAGGAGGAGGAGGAGGAGGAGGAGGAGGAGGAGGAGGAGGAGGAGGAGGAGGAGGAGGAGGAGGAGGAGATGGAGGATGGTACAACAGCATGGTGTCTCCCTCCAGCACATGGATAGAGATGTCCACCTGGAAATAAACACAGGACTGTGTGAGGAGGAGGAGGAGGAGGAGGAGGAGGAGGAGGAGGAGGAGGAGGAGGAGGAGGAGGAGGAGGAGGAGGAGGAGGAGGAGGAGGAGGAGGAGGATGGAACAACAGCATGGTGTCTCCCTCCAGCACATGGATAGAGATGTCCACCTAGAAATAAACACAGGACTGTGTGAGGAGGAGGAGGAGGATGAGGAGGAGGATGGAACAACAGCATGGTGTCTCCCTCCAGCACATGGATAGAGATGTCCACCTGGAAATAAACACAGGACTGTGTGAGGAGGAGGAGGAGGAGGAGGAAGATGGTACAATAAACACAGGACTGTGTGAGGAGGAGGAGGAGGAGGAGGAGGAGGAGGAGGAAGATGGTACAATAAACACAGGGCTGTGTGAGGAGGAGGAAGATGGTACAATAAACACAGGGCTGTGTGAGGAGGAGGAAGATGGTACAATAAACACAGGGCTGTGTGAGGAGGAGGAGGAGGAGGAAGATGGTACAATAAACACAGGACTGTGTGAGGAGGAGGAGGAGGAGGAGGAGGAGGAGGAGGAGGAGGAGGAGGAAGATGGTACAATAAACACAGGGCTGTGTGAGGAGGAGGAAGATGGTACAATAAACACAGGGTTGTGTGAGGAGGAGGAAGATGGTACAATAAACACAGGGCTGTGTGAGGAGGAGGAGGAGGAGGAAGATGGTACAATAAACACAGGACTGTGTGAAGATGAGGAGGAGGAGGAGGAAGATGGTACAATAAACACAGGGCTGTGTGAGGAGGAGGAGGAGGAGGAGGAGGAGGAGGAGGAGGAGGGTACAATAAACACAGGGCTGTGTGAGGAGGAGGAGGAAGATGGTACAATAGCAGGAGAGAGGAAGATGGTACAACAGCAGGAGAGAGGAAGAGGAAGATGGTACAACAGCAGGAGAGAGGAAGATGGTATAACAGCAGGAGAGAGGAAGAGGAAGATGGTACAACAGCAGGAGAGAAGAGAGGAAGATGGTACAACAGCAGGAGAGAGGAAGAGGAAGATGGTACAACAGCAGGAGAGAGATGGTAAGGAGGAAGATGATACAACAGCAGGAGAGAGGAAGAGGAAGATGGTACAACGACAGGAGAGAGGAAGAGGAAGATGATACAACAGCAGGAGAGAGATGATACAAGGAGGAAGATGGTACAACAGCAGGAGAGAGGAAAGATGGTACAACGACAGGAGAGAGGAAGAGGAAGATGGTACAACGACAGGAGAGAGGAAGAGGAAGATGGTACAACGACAGGAGGAGAGAGGAAGAGGAAGATGGTACAACGAGCAGGAGAGAGAGAGGAAGATGGTACAACAGCAGGAGAGAGGAAGATGGTAGGAAGATGGAAGATGGTACAACAGCAGGAGAGAGGAAGAGGAAGATGGTACAACGACAAGAGAGGAAGATGGGAAGATGACAGGAGAGAGGAAGAGGAAGATGGTACAACGACAGGAGAGAGGAAGAGGAAGATGGTACAACAGCAGGAGAGAGGAAGAGGAAGATGGTACAACGGCAGGAGAGAGGAAGAGGAAGATGGTACAACGACAGGAGAGAGGAAGAGGAAGATGGTACAACGACAGGAGAGAGGAAGATGGAAGATGGTACAACAGCAGGAGAGAGGAAGATGGTACAACGACAGGAGAGAGGAAGAGGAAGATGGTACAACGACAGGAGAGGAAGATGATACAACGACAGGAGAGAGGAAGAGGAAGATGGTACAACGACAGGAGAGAGGAAGATGGTACAACGACAGGAGAGAGGAAGAGGAAGATGGTACAACGACAGGAGAGAGGAGGAGGAAGATGGTACAACGACAGGAGAGAGGAGGAGGAAGATGGTACAACGACAGGAGATGGCATCTAGAATACCTAGAAGGATACCAGTTTTTCCCCTTCGGACTTCAAACTGCAAATCTAGGGTGGCATGCCCGTCTCTCTAACCTCTCGGTCACCTAACAGACGGTTGCTACTCACACTGTAAGTCTTGGCCTCCAGGGGGGAGAGGACCCACTCCAGCAGGGCTGTCCTGCCAGGCTTCACCTCTCCCTGGGGGTTGAGACACTGCATCACGGGGTGACCAAAGTTATCAGCCGTCAGCTGCTCAAGGGGCTCTGTGTCCACACGGTACCTCAGAGGGACCGCCCCTCCGTTGTACAGCTCATACACCTGCAATACAACCAGACACTGTGACGACTCTCCATGATGAAGCGATGAATGTTTACATATCTTGAATTACTCATCATATATATATATATATATATATTCTTAATTTCATTCCTTTACTTAGAGTTGCGTGTATTGGGTATTTGTTGTTAGATATTACTGCACTGTTGGTGCTAGAAACACAAGCATTTCGCTACACCCGCAACAACACTTAGCTGAAACCGAGGGTCGTAGTGAATGAATTATAACGGTCTTCAAATCAAATTTAAATTGTATTTGTCACAATTATAACTGTCTTCAAATCAAATTTAAATTGTATTTGTCACAAGTATAACTGTCTTCAAATCAAATTTAAATTGTATTTGTCATACAAATCAAATTTAAATTGTTTTGTCACAGTGAAGTGAAATACTTACTTACAAGCTCCTAACCAACAATTCAGTTTTAAGAAAATTACCTAAAAAATAGGAAATAAAAGTAACAAATTATTAAAAAGAGCAGTAAAATAAGAATAGCGAGGCAGGGAAACCACCAAGGTGGGTTCTATACATTGGTGACGGGATGAGGTGAGTTTCCCCCCTTTTACACTGTATTGTGAAGCCTGAGCAGGGAGTCTAACCTGTTTAGGGGGACTGAACCCCCCGATTGGCACTGGGGCAAAGACGTGCTTGGTGCAGGTGAAGTGCAGGTAGTGTCTGTCTCTCTCCACCGTCACTCCCATGAAGTTCAACTGCACACAGACAAACAAAACGAAGACCATCGGTATTATCAGCACGAGATACAGTTTTAGTCTATCCTCAGCCCAGACATCTAAAAATACTGGTTCCCAAGACGACATCTGGTCCTGGATTAACAAACCCAGACATCTAAAATACTGGTTCCCAAGACACATCTGGTCCTGGATTAACAAACCCAGACATCTAAAATCCTGGTTCCCAAGACGACATCTGGTCCTGGATTAACAAACCCAGACATCTAAAAATCCTGGTTCCCAAAACGACATCTGGTCCTGGTTTAACAAACCCAGACATCTAAAATCCTGGTTCCCAAGACGACATCTGGTCCTGGATTAACAAACCCAGACATCTAAAAATCCTGGTTCCCAAGACGACATCTGGTCCTGAATTAACAAACCCAGACATCTAAAATACTGGTTCCCAAGACGACATCTGATCCTGAATTAACAAGCAGGTTCAACGGAGAGGTCTAGACTAGAATCTGTTTCCTAGGAAACATAAAATATGACTGTGCTGTCTCACCAGAATCTCTCTGCCGTGAGACAGCTTGAACAGGACTGGGAGACGGTCAGTACCAGCAAAGTCATGTCTGTGAAGAAGAACGACAACAACAAGACGGACGGTTTATGTGTGAAGAATATTACATCTCGTTATTTTCTTGAACGATTTATTATTAAGGGCTATTCTTTTTTGTTGTGTCTGTGTATCCAACCTCAATAGCCGAGTAATTTGGAAGTAGTGCAACATGAGACTAGAGCAGGGAGTGGAGGGGATATGTAGAGATAATAATGGACCTACAGTATTTGACAATAACCGCCCTTCTTCTCGCTTACTGATTGATTTTAACGACTAAAATCGCCCCCCCCCCCAATGTCCAAAATCAGTTTGGACATTGAATTTCTAAATCCTGATGTGGCCCTAAAGCCCCCAAAATGTTGCCCACCCCTGTATTAGGGCATACCTGTAGCTAAATGTCACTGCCTTCTGCTGTCCTGGGTGTAGTTTACCAGAGCGGGGTGCTATATTAAACAGCCTGTTATCCTGCACCTTCATGTGGTGGAGCTCTGTAGTGCTGAACTCCCCAGTCTCAGCCCAGTACTCAAGCTCTATCTGCTGGTCTTCTGGGAACAGGAACGACCTGGCGGGAGTGGAGGTTAGCATAGAATAGCATAGCTTAGTTTAGAGCATAGCCTAACATAGAATAGCATAGCTTAGTTTAGAGCATAGCCTAACATAGAATAGCATAGCTTAGTTTAGAGCATAGCCTAACATAGAATAGCATAGCATAGTTTAGAGCATAGCCTAACATAGAATAGCATAGCTTAGTTTAGAGCATAGCCTAACATAGAATAGCATAGCTTAGTTTAGAGCATAGCCTAACATAGAATAGCATAGCTTAGTTTAGAGCATAGCCTAACATAGAATAGCATAGCTTAGTTTAGAGCATAGCCTAACATAGAATAGCATAGCATAGTTTAGAGCATAGCCTAACATAGAAAAGCATAGCATAACATAGAAAAGCAAAGCATAACATAGGATAGAAAAGCATAGCATGACATAGTATAACATAGAATAGAAAAGCATAGCACAACATAACATAGCATAGCATAACATAGAATAGAAAAGCATAGCACAACATAACATAGCATAGCATAACATAGCATAGCATAACATAGAATAGAAAAGCATAGCACAACATAACATAGAACAGAAAAGCATTGCACAACATAACATAGCATAGCATAGCATAACATAGAATAGAAAAGCATAGCACAACATAGCAAAGCATAACATAGCATAGGACAGAAACGCATAGAAACACATAGAAAAACATAGCATAGAAAAGCATAGCACATCATAACATTGCATAACATAGCATAGAAAAGCATAGCACAACATAGCATAGCATAACATAGCATAGCATAGCAAAGCATAACATAGCATATTAGCATAGCATAACAGATACTGACCACTCGACAGGGATGCTCCCAGTGTTCTCAAACATCAGCAGCACATTGGAGGGGTCTGAGCCCAGCGGAGCAGCGCTGAAGTTGAAATCCAACATGGCCGACGTGAAGATGGAGGGACAGCGACGTAGACTGGAGGAGGTGGGGGACAGACACACCTCAACTACACATTGTATATAACTCCAGGCCAAATCCATTCACTGATATTACAAATGTCACAACAGTTCATAGATGGGTGGATAGGGGTTGGTGTAAATTCACATTTCTATTGAGTGTTTTTGGGGGGATTTTCAGTTTGTTCTCTGAATTGACTGAATTGAAAAGGATTTGAATGACTGACTTGAAAAGGATTTGAATGACTGACTTGAAAAGGATTTGAATGACTGACTTGAAAAGGATTTGAATGACTGACTTGAAAAGGAATCGAATGACTGACTTGAAAAGGAATTGAATGACTGACTTGAAAAGGAATCGAATGACTGACTTGAAAAGGAATTGAATCCAATCCTAAAATGGACTAACCCACCTGTGTCTGGTGGGCACCCGGTAGGTGAGCTCCGGGGGGGCGGGGTCTCTCTGCAGGTGGGCGTTGAGGTGTCCCAGAGAAAAGAAGCTCCAGATCTGCAGCTTGCTGAGCCCCTCCACGCTGCCGCTGCAACGCACATCTGTCACCTCCAGGGTGGGGAACACCCCTTCACCCTGCACCTGGCACAGAGCCTGGGGAGCATCCAGCACAGAGCCTGGAGGCAGAGAGAGGGGAAAGAGACAGACAGTCAAGGACCACAGTCGAGCAGCACAGCCAACCACCGGGAGGGAGAGGAGAGACAAACAGTCAAGGACCACAGTCCAGCAGCACAGCCAACCACCGGGAGGGAGAGTGAGGGGAAAGAGACAGACAGTCAAGGACCACAGTCGAACAGCACAGCCAACCACCGGGAGGGAGAGGGAGGGGAAAGAGACAGACAGTCAAGGACCACAGTCCAGCAGCACAGCCAACCACCGGGAGGGAGAGGAGAGAGACAAACAGTCAAGGACCACAGTCCAGCAGCACAGCCAACCACCGGGAGGGAGAGGGAGGAGAGAGACAAACTGTCAAGGACCACAGTCCAGCAGCACAGCCAACCACCGGGAGGGAGAGGGAGGAGAGAGACAAACTGTCAAGGACCACAGTCGAACAGCACAGCCAACCACCGGGAGGGAGAGGGAGGAGAGAGACAAACTGTCAAGGACCACAGTCGAACAGCACAGCCAACCACCGGGAGGGAGAGGGAGGAGAGAGACAAAAAGACAAGGGGAGAGGGAAAGGTTAGGAAAATTCTTAAAAACAACCATTACATCACAGTTAATCATTAAAATCCTGATGCTGGGGACCTACCTGCAGAGCTGAGTGTATACTGTCTATCAGGGGAACCTACCTGCAGAGCTGAGTGTCTGCTGTCTATCAGGGGACCTACCTGCAGAGCTGAGTGTCTGCTGTCTATCAGGGAACCTACCTGCAGAGCTGAGTGTCTGCTGTCTATCAGGGGACCTACCTGCAGAGCAGAGTGTCTGCTGTCTATCAGGGGGACCTACCTGCAGAGCAGAGTGTCTACTGTCTATCAGGGGGACCTACCTGCAGAGCTGAGTGTCTGCTGTCTATCAGGGGGACCTACCTGCAGAGCTGAGTGTCTGCTGTCTATCAGGGGGACCTACCTGCAGAGCAGAGTGTCTGCTGTCTATCAGGGGACCTACCTGCAGAGCTGAGTATCTGCTGTCTATCAGGGGACCTACCTGCAGAGCTGAGTGTCTGCTGTCTATCAGGGGGACCTACCTGCAGAGCTGAGTGTCTGCTGTCTATCAGGGGACCTACCTGCAGAGCTGAGTATCTGCTGTCTATCAGGGGACCTACCTGCAGAGCTGAGTGTATACTGTCTATCAGGGGGACCTACCTGCAGAGCTGAGTGTCTGCTGTCTATCAGGGGACCTACCTGCAGAGCTGAGTATCTGCTGTCTAATAGGGGACCTACCTGCAGAGCTGAGTGTCTGCTGTCTATCAGGGGACCTACCTGCAGAGCTGAGTGTCTACTGTCTATCAGGGGGACCTACCTGCAGAGCTGAGTGTCTGCTGTCTATCAGGGGACCTACCTGCAGAGCTGAGTATCTGCTGTCTAATAGGGGACCTACCTGCAGAGCTGAGTATCTGCTGTCTAATAGGGGACCTACCTGCAGAGCTGAGTATCTGCTGTCTAACAGGCGAACCTACCTGCAGAGCTAAGTGTCTGGTATGTGAGGTCCCAGCAGTATCTGGTCCTCCTGGCAGGCCTCACGGTGGAGCGGATCAGCAGCCTGGAGCGAGCTGGGATGGTGCCTCTCTCAGAGTCCAGCTCCAGGGCTTTAATACACAGAACAGGATAAAGCTATTAACCACTGAACCTAGAGGAGATTGAGGAGATGGGTCTGTTATGGGACAGTGAACCAGGAGGAGATGGGTCTGTTATGGGACAGTGAACCAGGAAGAGATGGGTCTGTTATGGGACAGTGAACCTGGAGGAGAAGGGTCTGTTATGGGACAGTGAACCAGGAAGAGATGGGTCTGTTATGGGACAGTGAACCTGGAGGAGATGGAGGAGATGGGTCTGTTATGGGACAGTGAACCTGGAGGAGATGGGTCTGTTATGGGACAGTGAACCTAGAGGAGATGGGTCTGTTATGGGACAGTGAACCAGGAGGAGATGGGTCAGTTATGGGACAGTGAACCTGGAGGAGAAGGGTCTGTTATGGGACAGTGAACCAGGAAGAGATGGGTCTGTTATGGGACAGTGAACCTGGAGGAGATGGAGGAGATGGGTCTGTTGTGGGACAGTGAACCTAGAGGAGATGGGTCTGTTATGGGACAGTGAACCTAGAGGAGATGGGTCTGTTATGGGACAGTGAACCAGAAGGAGATGGGTCTGTTATGGGACAGTGAACCTGGAGGAGATGGAGGAGATGGGTCTGTTATGGGACAGTGAACCTGGAGGAGTTGGGTCTGTTATGGGACAGTGAACCTGGAGGAGAAGGGTCTGTTATGGGACAGTGAACCAGGAGGAGAAGGGTCTGTTATGGGACAGTGAACCAGGAGGAGATGGGTCTGTTATGGGACAGTGGAGATGGAGGAGATGGGTCTGTTATGGGACAGTGAACCTGGAGGAGATGGAGGAGATGGGTCTGTTATGGGACAGTGAACCTGGAGGAGATGGGTCTGTTATGGGACAGTGAACCTGGAGGAGATGGAGGAGATGGGTCTGTTATGGGACAGTGAACCTGGAGGAGAAGGGTCTCCACTGGGATTCTCTGCCTCTAACCCTGTTACGGGGGCTGAGTCACTGGCTTGCTGGGGCTCTCTCGTGCCGTCCCTGGGGGGGGATGCGTCACCTGGGTGGGTTGATTCACTGTTGTGGTCGGCCTGTCTGGGTTCCCCCCACCCCTTGGGTTGTACCGTGTCGGAGATCTTTGTGGGCTATACCTTGTCTCAGGATGGTAAGTTGGTGGTTGAAGATTTCCCTCTAGTGGTGTGGGGGCTGTGCTTTGGCAAAGTGGGTGGGGTTATATCCTTCCTGTTTGGCCCTGTCCGGGGTGTCCTCGGATGGGGCCACAGTGTCTCCTGACCCCTCCTGTCTCAGCCTCCAGTATTTATGCTGCAGTAGTTTATGTGTCGGGGGCTAGGGTCAGTTTGTTTATCTGGAGTACTTCTCCTGTCCTATTCGGTGTCCTGTGTAAATCTAAGTGAATTCTCTCCTTCTCTCTTTCTTTCTCTCTCTCGGAGGACCTGAGCCCTAGAACCATGCCCCAGGACTACCTGACATGATGACTCCTTGCTGTCCCCAGTCCACCTGGCCATGCTGCTGCTCCAGTTTCAACTGGCCTGCCTTATTATTATTTGACCATGCTGGTCATTTATGAACATTTGAACATCTTGGTCATGTTCTGTTATAATCTCTACCCGGCACAGCCAGAAGAGGACTGGCCACCCCACATAGCCCGGTTCCTCTCTAGGTTTCTTCCTAGGTTTTGGCCTTTCTAGGGAGTTTTTCCTAGCCACCGTGCTTTTACACCTGCATTGTTTGCTGTTTGGGGTTTTAGGCTGGGTTTCTGTACAGCACTTTGAGATATCAGCTGATGTACGAAGGGCTATATAAATAAATTTGATTTGATTTGATTTGATTTGTTATGGGACAGTGAACCTGGAGGAGATGGAGGAGATGGGTCTGTTATGGGACAGTGAACCAGGAAGAGATGGGTCTGTTATGGGACAGTGAACCTGGAGGAGATGGGTCTGTTATGGGACAGTGAACCTAGAGGAGATGGGTCTGTTATGGGACAGTGAACCAGGAAGAGATGGGTCTGTTATGGGACAGTGAACCTAGAGGAGATGGGTCTGTTATGGGACAGTGAACCAGGAGGAGATGGGTCTGTTATGGGACAGTGAACCAGGAAGAGATGGGTCTGTTATGGGACAGTGTACCAGGAAGAGATGGGTCTGTTATGGGACAGTGAACCTGGAAGAGATGGGTCTGTTATGGGACAGTGAACCAGGAAGAGATGGGTCTATTATGGGATAGTGTACCAGGAGGAGATGGGTCTGTTATGGGACAGTGAACCAGGAGGAGATGGGTCTGTTATGGGACAGTGAACCAGGAGGAGATGGGTCTGTTATGGGACAGTGAACCTAGAGGAGATGGGTCTGTTATGGGACAGTGAACCAGGAGGAGATGGGACAGTGAACCAGGAGGAGATGGAGGAGATGGGTCTGTTATGGGACAGTGAACCTGGAGGAGATGGAGGAGATGGGTCTGTTATGGGACAGTGAACCTGGAGGAGATGGAGGAGATGGGTCTGTTATGGGACAGTGAACCTGGAGGAGATGGAGGAGATGGGTCTGTTATGGGACAGTGAACCTGGAGGAGATGGGTCTGTTATGGGACAGTGAACCTGGAGGAGGTGGAGGAGATGGGTCTGTTATGGGACAGTGAACCTGGAGGAGATGGAGGAGATGGGTCTGTTATGGGACAATGAACCTGGAGGAGATGGAGGAGATGGGTCTGTTATGGGACAGTGAACCTGGAGGAGATGGAGGAGATGGGTCTGTTATGGGACAGTGAACCTGGAGGAGATGGAGGAGATGGGTCTGTTATGGGACAGTGAACCTGGAGGAGATGGAGGAGATGGGTCTGTTATGGGACAGTGAACCTGGAGGAGATGGAGGAGATGGGTCTGTTATGGGACAGTGAACCAGGAGGAGATGGGTCTGTTATGGGACAGTGAACCTGGAGGAGATGGAGGAGAAGGGTCTGTTATGGGACAGTGAACCTGGAGGAGATGGAGGAGAAGGGTCTGTTATGGGACAGTGAACCTGGAGGAGATGGAGGAGAAGGGTCTGTTATGGGACAGTGAACCTGGAGGAGAAGGGTCTGTTATGGGACAGTGAACCTGGAGGAGAAGGAGGAGATGGGTCTGTTATGGGACAGTGAACCTGGAGGAGAAGGGTCTGTTATGGGACAGTGAACCTAGAGGAGATGGGTCTGTTATGGGACAGTGAACCTGGAGGAGATGGGTCTGTTATGGGACAGTGAACCTGGAGGAGATGGAGGAGATGGGTCTGTTATGGGACAGTGAACCTGGAGGAGATGGGTCTGTTATGGGACAGTGAACCAGGAAGAGATGGGTCTGTTATGGGACAGTGAACCAGGAAGAGATGGGTCTGTTATGGGACAGTGAACCTGGAGGCGTTTTGGCCAAAGACAGACTCCAGTGGCAGATGATGTTTGTGGCTTAATGAAGAGGGTTTAGTAAAGTAAGTAAGTAAGCTGAACAAAAACAGAACAGAATCACAGTGTGGTGTGACCGGGGAGTTTCAAGCCAATCACGTCGCCTCTCAGCTGCACTAGCGAGCTCGGCTACACTGCCATACTCCCCATCCCCCTACAGCAGTGGTACATACGGTGGAGAACGCAGGTATACCACCGCCCCACCACACACGGTGGCACCACCAGTATGTAGTAACGGTAGTAGTCTCAGCAGCATGTCCACGTTGGCACGATGCGGGCTATAATATCGGTCCTGTGTAGGCTGCCAACATCATGGTCAATGCACCTGTGATATGAGGTTGTATCGTCTGGCTGAATGCACCACAGATAAGTCGCTACGGATAAGTCACTACGGATAAGTCACTACGGATAAGTCGCTACAGGTAAGTTGCTACGGATAAGTCGCTACGGATAAGTCACTACGGATAAGTCACTACAGATAAGTCGCTACGGATAAGTCGCTACGGATAAGTCACTACGGATAAGTCGCTACGGATAAGTCGCTACGGATAAGTCACTACAGATAAGTCACTAGAGATAAGTCACTAGAGATAAGTCACTACAAGTAAGTCACTACAAGTAAGTCACTACAGATAAGTCACTACAGATAAGTCACTACAGATAAGTCACTACAAATAAGTCACTACAGATAAGTCACTACAGATAAGTCACTACGGATAAGTCACTACGGATAAGTCACTACGGATAAGTCACTACAGATAAGTCGCTACGGATAAGTCGCTACGGATAAGTCACTACGGATAAGTCGCTACGGATAAGTCGCTACGGATAAGTCACTACAGATAAGTCACTAGAGATAAGTCACTACAAGTAAGTCACTACAAGTAAGTCACTACAGATAAGTCACTACAGATAAGTCACTACAGATAAGTCACTACAAATAAGTCACTACAGATAAGTCACTACAGATAAGTCACTACGGATAAGTCACTACAGATAAGTCACTAGAGATAAGTCGCTATGGATAAGTCACTACGGATAAGTCACTACGGATAAGTCACTACGGATAAGTCACTACGGATAAGTCACTACAAGTAAGTCACTACAAGTAAGTCACTACAGATAAGTCACTACAAATAAGTCACTACAGATAAGTCACTACAGATAAGTCACTACAGATAAGTCACTACGGATAAGTCACTAGAGATAAGTCGCTATGGATAAGTCACTACGGATAAGTCACCACAGATAAGTCTCTACAGATAAGTCACTACAGATAAATCACTACAGATAAGTCACTACAGATAAGTCACTACGGATAAGAGCATCTGCTAAATGACTCAATGATTGAAGATAAACTGTGAAGTCATGTGGCGAAACACTTATTCGTCATTGGAAGTGTACAATAGCACCAAACTGGGCATCACACAACAAAAGACTGGAACGACACTTTCAGTAAGTCAGTAAGTCAGTAACTCAGTAAGTCAGTAACTCAGTAAGTCAGTAAGTCAGTAAGTCAGTAAATCAGTAACTCAGTAAGTCAGTAACTCAGTAAGTCAGTAAGTCAGTAACTCAGTAAGTCAGTAAGTCAGTAAGTCAGTAACTCAGTAACTCAGTAACTCAGTAAGTCAGTAACTCAGTAAGTCAGTAAGTCAGTAAGTCAGTAAGTCAGTAAGTCAGTAAGTCAGTAACTCAGTAACAGTTACACAAAACAGTACAAATATTCTAATGAGCCCCCCGCCTCTAGCTGGGCTTGGTGTGGGCTGGCCGTGCTGGGCTTGGTGTGGGCTGGCCGTGTTGGGCTTGGTGTGGGCTGGCCGTGCTGGGCTTGGTGTGGGCTGGCCGTGTTGGGCTTGGTGTGGGCTGGCCGTGTTGGGCTTGGTGTGGGTTGGCCGTGCTGGGCTTGGTGTGGGCTGGCCGTGCTGGGCTTGGTGTGGGCTGGCCGTGCTGGGCTTGGTGTGGGCTGGCCGTGCTGGGCTTGGTGTGGGCTGGCCGTGCTGGGCTTGGTGTGGGCTGGCCGTGCTGGGCTTGGTGTGGGCTGGCCGTGCTGGGCTTGGTGTGGGCTGGCCGTGCTGGGCTTGGTGTGGGCTGGCCGTGTTGGGCTTGGTGTGGGCTGGCCGTGCTGGGCTTGGTGTGGGCTGGCCGTGCTGGGCTTGGTGTGGGCTGGCCGTGTTGGGCTTGGTGTGGGCTGGCCGTGCTGGGCTTGGTGTGGGCTGGCCGTGCTGGGCTTGGTGTGGGCTAGCCGTGCTGGGCTTGGTGTGGGCTAGCCGTGTTGGGCTTGGTGTGGGCTGGCCGTGCTGGGCTTGGTGTGGGCTGGCGTGGGCTGGCCGTGTTGTGCTTGGTGTGGGCTGGCCGTGTTGTGCTTGGTGTGGGCTGGCCGTGTTGGACTTAGTGTGGGCTGGCCGTGTTGGACTTAGTGTGGGCTGGCCGTGTTGGGCTTGGTGTGGGCTGGCCGTGCTGGGCTTGGTGTGGGCTGGCGTGGGCTGGTCGTGCTGTGCTTGGTGTGGGCTGGCCGTGCTGGGCTTGGTGTGGGCTGGCCGTGTTGGGCTTGGTGTGGGCTGGCCGTGCTGGGCTTGGTGTGGGCTGGCCGTGCTGGGCTTGGTGTGGGCTAGCCGTGCTGGGCTTGGTGTGGGCTAGCCGTGTTGGGCTTGGTGTGGGCTGGCCGTGCTGGGCTTGGTGTGGGCTGGCGTGGGCTGGCCGTGTTGTGCTTGGTGTGGGCTGGCCGTGTTGGACTTAGTGTGGGCTGGCCGTGTTGGACTTAGTGTGGGCTGGCCGTGTTGGACTTAGTGTGGGCTGGCCGTGTTGGGCTTGGTGTGGGCTGGCCGTGCTGGGCTTGGTGTGGGCTGGCGTGGGCTGGTCGTGTTGTGCTTGGTGTGGGCTGGCTGTGCTAGGCTTGGTGTGGGCTGGCCATGCTGGGCTTGGTGTGGTTTGGTTGTGTTGGGCAGGCCGTGTTGTGCTTGGTGTGGGCTGGTGGTGTTGGGCTTGGTGTGGGCTGGCCGTGTTGGGCTTGGTGTGGGCTGGCCGTGTTGTGCTTGGTGTGGGCTGGCCGTGTTGGACTTAGTGTGGGCTGGCCGTGTTGGACTTAGTGTGGGCTGGCCGTGTTGGGCTTGGTGTGGGCTGGCCGTGCTGGGCTTGGTGTGGGCTGGCGTGGGCTGGTCGTGCTGTGCTTGGTGTGGGCTGGCCGTGCTGGGCTTGGTGTGGGCTGGCCGTGTTGGGCTTGGTGTGGGCTGGCCGTGCTGGGCTTGGTGTGGGCTGGCCGTGCTGGGCTTGGTGTGGGCTAGCCGTGCTGGGCTTGGTGTGGGCTAGCCGTGTTGGGCTTGGTGTGGGCTGGCCGTGCTGGGCTTGGTGTGGGCTGGCGTGGGCTGGCCGTGTTGTGCTTGGTGTGGGCTGGCCGTGTTGGACTTAGTGTGGGCTGGCCGTGTTGGACTTAGTGTGGGCTGGCCGTGTTGGACTTAGTGTGGGCTGGCCGTGTTGGGCTTGGTGTGGGCTGGCCGTGCTGGGCTTGGTGTGGGCTGGCGTGGGCTGGTCGTGTTGTGCTTGGTGTGGGCTGGCTGTGCTAGGCTTGGTGTGGGCTGGCCATGCTGGGCTTGGTGTGGTTTGGTTGTGTTGGGCAGGCCGTGTTGTGCTTGGTGTGGGCTGGTGGTGTTGGGCTTGGTGTGGGCTGGCCGTGTTGGGCTTGGTGTGGGCTGGTTGTGTTGGGCTGGTTGTGTTGGGCTGGCCATGTTGGGCTTGGTGTGGGCTGGCCGTGTTGGGCTTGGTGTGGGCTGGTTGTGTTGGGCTGGTTGTGTTGGGCTGGCCGTGTTGGGCTTGGTGTGGGCTGGCCGTGTTGGGCTTGGTGTGGGCTGGTTGTGTTGGGCTTGGTGTGGGCTGGACCGTGTGGGTTGGTGTGGACTGGTTGTGTTGGGCTGGTTGTGTTGGGCTTGGTATGGACGGGTTGTGTTGGACTTGGTGTGGGCTGGACCGTGTGGGTTGGTGTGGACTGGTTGTGTTGGGCTGGGTGTGGGCTGGCCCGTGTTGGCTTGGTGTGGGCTGGTTGTTGGCTTTGTGTGGGATGGTTGTGTTGGGCTTGGTGTGGGCTGGTTGTTGGCTTGGTGTGGGATGGTTGTGTTGGGCTTGGTGTGGGCTGGTTGTTGGCTTGGTGTGGGATGGTTGTGTTGGGCTTGGTGTGGGCTGGTTGTTGGCTTGGTGTGGGATGGTTGTGTTGGGCTTGGTGTGGGCTGGTTGTTGACTTGGTGTGGGATGGTTGTGTTGGGCTTGGTGTGGGTTGGTTGTTGGCTTGGTGTGGGATGGTTGTGTTGGGCTTGGTGTGGGATGGTTGTGTTGGGCTTGGTGTGGGATGGTTGTGTTGGGCTTGGTGTGGGATGGTTGTGTTGGGCTTGGTGTGGGATGGTTGTGTTGGGCTTGGTGTGGGCTGGTTGTTGGCTTGTTGTGGGATGGTTGTGTTGGGCTTGGTGTGGGATGGTTGTGTTGGGCTTGGTGTGGTCTGGTTGTGTTGGGCTTGGTCTTGACTTGGCGTGGGCTAGCCCGTGCCCACCTTGCCCACTGAATACCTACATGGGGCCAATGGGGTCATGTTGGCTGGGAGGAGTATGTAGCTTGGTCTGGGTAGGATAGCTCAAATAGTATATTGATTCTGTCTCTGATTGGTTGTCTTCGCGGAGGGGGAGGAGCATGGTTGAGAAGGCATTTGTGTAAAGTAACAGAGATGTGGAAGTAGAGGTTCAATACATGGAGAGAGAGAGAGAAGATTTCAGGATGTTGTACCAACTCTGTGAGATCTCAGGGGTATCTCATACGTACCAACGGGGTCTTTCTTCTCAGGCAAACCCGGGTCTAGCAGGCTCTGTTGTACAGCCAAACAGAAGCTGACAGAACAGGAACCGTTATTGATGAGAGGCACCTCGAAGGACCTACAGTCTCCCACCAACACCTCCCCCAGATTCAGCACCCCATGCTCTGCCTGGAGAGAGAAATAACCAATTACAGAGTTTCCACCCTAACACAGACACTAACACAATTCACCTGGGGGGGTCTGAGGAGACTAACACCTGGATGGATCCTTTGGAGGCCATGCCCACTACTTTCAGGGGGAGGCGGGACTTCCTGCATCCGGGCGTCTGGATTGGCCAGAAGGTCAGGTTGGGCTTCAGATTGTAAACCATTTCCTCAAATGGGGTGAAGGACCACGTCTGCACCTGGGAGGAGGAAAATCACAACCTCTACTTAACCTCTACTTAACCAACACTCAACCTCTACTTAACCAACACTCAACCTCTACTTAACCAACACTCAACCTCTACTTAACCAACACTCAACCTCTACTTAACCTCTACTTAACCAACACTCAACCTCTACTCAACACTCAACCTCCACTAACCTCTAACCAACACTCAGCCTCTACTTAACCTCTACTTAACCAACACTCAACCTCTACTCAACCTCTACTTAACCAACACTCAACCTCCACTCAACCTCTACTTAACCAACACTCAACCTCTACTTAACCAACACTCAACCTCTACTTAACCAACACTCAACCTCTACTCAACCTCTACTTAACCAACACTCAACCTCCACTCAACCTCTACTTAACCAACACTCAACCTCTACTTAACCTCCACTCAACCTCTACTTAACCAACACTCAACCTCTACTCAACCTCTACTTAACCAACACTCAACCTCCACTCAACCTCTACTTAACCAAAACTCAACCCTACTGCCTAAACCTACCCTTAACCACTCTGCTAACCCTACTGCCTAAACTTAACCCCTCTGCTAACCCTACTGACTAAACCTACCCACTCTGCTAACCCTACTGCCTAAACCTAACCCCTCTGCTAACCCTACTGCCTAAACCTACCCTTAACCCACTCTGCTAACCCTACTGCCTAAACCTACCCTTAACCACTCTGCTAACCCTACTGCCTAAACCTAACCCCTCTGCTAACCCTACTGACTAAACCTAACCCCTCTGCTAACCCTACTGCCTAAACCTACCCTTAACCACTCTGCTAACCCTACTGCCTAAACCTAACCCCTCTGATAACCCTACTGACTAAACCTAACCACTCTGCTATATATATATATATTTAGCCAATTTGACTTATATATTTAACCAATTTGATTTCTAGCAGAAATCACCCAGTTCTGCCTGCAGAGAAAGATTCTTGACAATAAAGGTCAACCTGCGTCCCCACCGGCCCCTCTCTTTCTCTCACCATGGTCTCATTGGGCTGCAGGACTCCCGTGTCAGGCGCCACAGAGATGACCCGTTGGTCAGGTCCAGAGATCCTCCAGTGGAACCTCAGAGGTAACCTGGTCAGGTTCCTGACCCTGTAGGGGCTTTGGGAGCGGGAGCCCACCGCCGTGGGTTTGAAGAACAGACTACCTTCTCCTTCCAGAGACAGACGAGGCTTCTCTACCACACTCACCACCGACAGCTCCTACAAGGCAGTACAGACAGCCACACACACACACACACACACACACCCCCAGAGCAACACTTTGTTAACGGGGATCCAGCCATATTGTACCAAGGCGTTTCTAAAGCAGATTTATTCATGTTGATCACATACTGGAGTCGTCATTGTGGATCCAAGGTGCTTTATAGATCAGTGATTCTGTACAGAAACGTGCTCAGGTTGATCCCCCTCGAACACACCAACTGTCTGAAAAAGATCTATGGTACAAGCCTGCTGTGACTAGGACTGTGGTACCTGGGTGTGCTTGGGACTGGCATTGAAGTGCAGGGTGAGGGGTAGCTTGGCAGGGCAGTCTTCTGCCGGGGTGGTCCTGAGGGTGAGAATCTGGTGGTGTCCAGGTTGGACCAGGCCGCTGGTGGGCTGAACAGACACCGAAGGACACTCCTCTGGGTCCAACCTGAACACCAGGGGTAGGTCTCCCGTGTTCTCCAGGAGCACAGTCCTGTAGGAGACCAGGCTCAGAGCAGGGAAGACCTGGAAAGAGAGGAAGAGGAGGATGAAGATGACGAAGAAAATGCCTTTATTCCAGACTGAACGTTCGTTCTGAACAAGAACTTGGGAGTACGCTAGCGTGAGACGAATGGAGATATGATTGTGTGAGGGCAGTTGACGGTGCTATGTCTGTACTCACCACTAGGGGGCGATGCAAGGAGAACCGGGGGATGAAGTGCTCCCGGCCAGGCTGGAAGGAGTGTCCAATGACCCGGACTGTGACACACCAGGGAGGGCACAAGGTACGGTCCTCTACCTGCCGATGGTCCCTCAACACCTGGAGAAAGAGGTGGGGCAAAAACAGAGCTGTTTCACTACCTGTACAGGTCTGTCTTGAAAATAAATATTTAAAAAATAAAGAGTTTATCTTAATAAGATCAAAGCAGGGAATAAGAAAAACCTAAACCGAAATAATTAATAAATAAAACATTTTATTTTATTTTTTATTACCTTGTAGAGAGCGAAGCACTCTAGCTGTGCCCCATGGAAGGTGTTGTGTTGCTTGGGCGTGTAGCTGACTCTGAAAGCAGTCGACTTCAGGGGTCCCAGATCACATGACGAGGGTGTGACGGAGAAGGAGGAGTTAGGAGCCGGGGTCCAGATCAAGCTGAGCTTGCCCTTGGTGTGATTGGAGAGAGTCACAGACTGCGAGGTAGAGACGGAGCCATTGTAGAACAGCAACTCTGGGGGATCCACTGTGACGTGGGAACTGGTGGCCCCCTCACCGCTGCCTCCTAGCTCAGCCTCCACCTTGCCCCCTGCACAGCCTTGGTAATATTCCTCCATAGGGCTCTTCTCTGGCACAGCAGCAGGATCCTAGAAACACACTTGTTTTATTAGTCCTATGTACAGGATACACATTGTCCAATGAAAGGCTTACTGCAGGTTCAGCATCAGTATAACACAGGAAGGACAATATTTACACGTGTTTTTGGGGGATGGGAGGGTTAGGGAACAAGTGAATACACTGTGTAGTGTGTGTGTGTGCGTGTGCGTGTGCGTGTGTGTGTGTGTGTGTGTGTGTGTGTGTGTGTGTGTGTGTGTGTGTGTGTGTGTGTGTGTGTGTGTGTGTGTGTGTGTGCGTGCGTGCGTGCGTGCGTGTGGAGATTCAGAGCAGGTGGTCAGTCCAGTTCAGGTGTTCAGCAGTCTGATGGTTTGTAGATAGAAACTGTCTCTGGACCTGTTGGTATCAGACCTCATGCTCTGATACAGTCTGATGGTTTGTAGACAGAAACTAGGGTCGGCAGGTAGCCTAGTGGTTAGAGTGTAGGGTCGGCAGGTAGCCTAGTGGTTAGAGGGGAGGCAGGTAGCCTAGTGGTTAGAGTGTAGGGGAGGCAGGTAGCCTAGTGGTTAGAGTGTAGGGGCGGCAGGTAGCCTAGTGGTTAGAGGGGAGGCAGGTAGCCTAGTGGTTAGAGTGTAGAGGCGGCAGGGTAGTCTAGTGGTTAGAGTGTAGGGTCGGCAGGTAGCCTAGTGGTTAGAGTGTAGGGGAGGCAGGTAGCCTAGTGGTTAGAGTGTAGGGGCGGCAGGTAGCCTAGTGGTTAGAGGGGAGGCAGGTAGCCTAGTGGTTAGAGTGTAGGGGAGGCAGGTAGCCTAGTGGTTAGAGTGTAGGGTCGGCAGGTAGCCTAGTGGTTAGAATGTAGGGTCGGCAGGTAGCCTAGTGGTTAGAGTGTAGGGGAGGCAGGTAGCCTAGTGGTTAGAGGGGAGGCAGGTAGCCTAGTGGTTAGAGTGTAGGGGAGGCAGGTAGCCTAGTGGTTAGAGTGTAGAGGAGGCAGGTAGCCTAGTGGTTAGAGTGTAGGGGTGGCAGGTAGCCTAGTGGTTAGAGTGTAGAGGAGGCAGGTAGCCTAGTGGTTAGAGTGTAGGGGAGGCAGGTAGCCTAGTGGTTAGAGGGGAGGCAGGTAGCCTAGTGGTTAGAGTGTAGGGGAGGCAGGTAGCCTAGTGGTTAGAGTGTAGGGGAGGCAGGTAGCCTAGTGGTTAGAGGGGAGACAGGTAGCCTAGTGGTTAGAGTGTAGGGGTGGCAGGTAGCCTAGTGGTTAGAGTGTAGGGGTGGCAGGTAGCCTAGTGGTTAGAGTGTAGGGGCGGCAGGTAGCCTAGTGGTTAGAGTGTAGGGGTGGCAGGTAGCCTAGTGGTTAGAGTGTAGGGGCGGCAGGTAGCCTAGTGGTTAGAGTGTAGGGTAGGCAGGTAGCCTAGTGGTTAGAGTGTAGGGGAGGCAGGTAGCCTAGTGGTTAGAGGGGAGGCAGGTAGCCTAGTGGTTAGAGTGTAGGGGCGGCAGGTAGCCTAGTGGTTAGAGGGGAGGCAGGTAGCCTAGTGGTTAGAGTGTAGGGGAGGCAGGTAGCCTAGTGGTTAGAGTGTAGGGGAGGCAGGTAGCCTAGTGGTTAGAGTGTAGGGGCGGCAGGTAGCCTAGTGGTGTAGGGGTGGCAGGTAGCCTAGTGGTTAGAGTGTAGAGGAGGCAGGTAGCCTAGTTGTTAGAGTGTAGGGGAGGCAGGTAGCCTAGTGGTTAGAGGGGAGGCAGGTAGCCTAGTGGTTAGAGTGTAGAGGAGGCAGGTATTCTAGTGGTTAGAGTGTAGGGGAGGCAGGTAGCCGAGTGGTTAGAGTGTAGAGGAGGCAGGTAGCCTAGTGGTTAGAGTGTAGGGGAGGCAGGTAGCCTAGTGGTTAGAGTGTAGGGGAGGCAGGTAGCCTAGTGGTTAGAGGGGAGGCAGGTAGCCTAGTGGTTAGAGTGTAGGGGAGGCAGGTAGCCTAGTGGTTAGAGTGTAGGGGAGGCAGGTAGCCTAGTGGTTAGAGTGTAGGGGAGGCAGGTAGCCTAGTGGTTAGAGGGGAGGCAGGTAGTCTAGTGGTCAGAGTGTTGGGGCGGCAGGTAGCCTAGTGGTTAGAGTGTAGGGGAGGCAGGTAGCCTAGTGGTTAGAGGGGAGGCAGGTAGCCTAGTGGTTAGAGTGTAGAGGAGGCAGGTAGCCTAGTGGTTAGAGTGTAGGGGTGGCAGGTAGCCTAGTGGTTAGAGTGTAGGGGCGGCAGGTAGCCTAGTGGTTAGAGTGTAGGGACGGCAGGTAGCCTAGTGGTTAAAGTGTAGGGGCGGCAGGTAGCCTAGTGGTTAGTGTGTAGGGACGGCAGGTAGCCTAGTGGTTAGAGTGTAGGGACGGCAGGTAGCCTAGTGGTTAGAGGGGAGGCAGGTAGCCTAGTGGTTAAAGTGTAGGGGCGGCAGGTAGCCTAGTGGTTAGAGTGTAGGGACGGCAGGTAGCCTAGTGGTTAGAGGGGAGGCAGGTAGCCTAGTGGTTAGAGTGTAGGGGCGGCAGGTAGCCTAGTGGTTAGAGTGTAGGGGCGGCAGGTAGTCTAGTGGTTAGAGTGTAGGGGAGGCAGGTAGCCTAGTGGTTAGAGGGGAGGCAGGTAGCCTAGTGGTTAGAGTGTAGAGGAGGCAGGTAGCCTAGTGGTTAGAGTGTAGGGGTGGCAGGTAGCCTAGTGGTTAGAGTGTAGGGGCGGCAGGTAGCCTAGTGGTTAGAGTGTAGGGGAGGCAGGTATACTAGTGGTTAGAGTGTAGGGTCGGCAGGTAGCCTAGTGGTTAGAGTGTAGGGGAGGCAGGTAGCCTAGTGGTTAGAGTGTAGGGGCGGCAGGTAGCCTAGTGGTTAGAGGGGAGGCAGGTAGCCTAGTGGTTAGAGTGTAGGGGAGGCAGGTAGCCTAGTGGTTAGAGTGTAGGGTCGGCAGGTAGCCTAGTGGTTAGAATGTAGGGTCGGCAGGTAGCCTAGTGGTTAGAGTGTAGGGGAGGCAGGTAGCCTAGTGGTTAGAGGGGAGGCAGGTAGCCTAGTGGTTAGAGTGTAGGGGAGGCAGGTAGCCTAGTGGTTAGAGTGTAGGGGAGGCAGGTAGCCTAGTGGTTAGAGGGGAGACAGGTAGCCTAGTGGTTAGAGTGTAGGGGTGGCAGGTAGCCTAGTGGTTAGAGTGTAGGGGTGGCAGGTAGCCTAGTGGTTAGAGTGTAGAGGAGGCAGGTAGCCTAGTGGTTAGAGTGTAGGGGAGGCAGGTAGCCTAGTGGTTAGAGGGGAGGCAGGTAGCCTAGTGGTTAGAGTGTAGGGGAGGCAGGTAGCCTAGTGGTTAGAGTGTAGGGGAGGCAGGTAGCCTAGTGGTTAGAGTGTAGGGGAGGCAGGTAGCCTAGTGGTTAGAGGGGAGGCAGGTAGCCTAGTGGTTAGAGTGTAGGGGAGGCAGGTAGCCTAGTGGTTAGAGTGTAGGGGAGGCAGGTAGCCTAGTGGTTAGAGGGGAGACAGGTAGCCTAGTGGTTAGAGTGTAGGGGTGGCAGGTAGCCTAGTGGTTAGAGTGTAGGGGAGGCAGGTAGCCTAGTGGTTAGAGTGTAGGGGCGGCAGGTAGCCTAGTGGTGTAGGGGTGGCAGGTAGCCTAGTGGTTAGAGTGTAGAGGAGGCAGGTAGCCTAGTTGTTAGAGTGTAGGGGAGGCAGGTAGCCTAGTGGTTAGAGGGGAGGCAGGTAGCCTAGTGGTTAGAGTGTAGAGGAGGCAGGTATTCTAGTGGTTAGAGTGTAGGGGAGGCAGGTAGCCGAGTGGTTAGAGTGTAGAGGAGGCAGGTAGCCTAGTGGTTAGAGTGTAGGGGAGGCAGGTAGCCTAGTGGTTAGAGTGTAGGGGAGGCAGGTAGCCTAGTGGTTAGAGGGGAGGCAGGTAGCCTAGTGGTTAGAGTGTAGGGGAGGCAGGTAGCCTAGTGGTTAGAGTGTAGGGGAGGCAGGTAGCCTAGTGGTTAGAGTGTAGGGGAGGCAGGTAGCCTAGTGGTTAGAGGGGAGGCAGGTAGTCTAGTGGTCAGAGTGTTGGGGCGGCAGGTAGCCTAGTGGTTAGAGTGTAGGGGAGGCAGGTAGCCTAGTGGTTAGAGGGGAGGCAGGTAGCCTAGTGGTTAGAGTGTAGAGGAGGCAGGTAGCCTAGTGGTTAGAGTGTAGGGGTGGCAGGTAGCCTAGTGGTTAGAGTGTAGGGGCGGCAGGTAGCCTAGTGGTTAGAGTGTAGAGGCGGCAGGGTAGCCTAGTGGTTAGAGTGTAGAGGTGGCAGGTAGCCTAGTGGTTAGAGTGTAGGGGAGGCAGGTAGGCTAGTGGTTAGAGTGTAGAGGTGGCAGGTAACCTAGTGGTTAGAGTGTAGAGGAGGCAGGTAGCCTAGTGGTTAGAGTGTAGGGGCGGCAGGTAGCCTAGTGGTTAGAGTGTAGGGACGGCAGGTAGCCTAGTGGTTAGAGGGGAGGCAGGTAGCCTAGTGGTTAAAGTGTAGGGGCGGCAGGTAGCCTAGTGGTTAGAGTGTAGGGACGGCAGGTAGCCTAGTGGTTAGAGTGTAGGGACGGCAGGTAGCCTAGTGGTTAGAGGGGAGGCAGGTAGCCTAGTGGTTAAAGTGTAGGGGCGGCAGGTAGCCTAGTGGTTAGAGTGTAGGGACGGCAGGTAGCCTAGTGGTTAGAGTGTAGGGGAGGCAGGTAGCCTAGTGGTTAGAGTGTAGGGGAGGCAGGTAGCCTAGTGGTTAGAGGGGAGGCAGGTAGCCTAGTGGTTAGAGTGTAGGGGAGGCAGGTAGCCTAGTGGTTAGAGTGTAGGGGAGGCAGGTAGCCTAGTGGTTAGAGTGTAGGGGAGGCAGGTAGCCTAGTGGTTAGAGGGGAGGCAGGTAGTCTAGTGGTCAGAGTGTTGGGGCGGCAGGTAGCCTAGTGGTTAGAGTGTAGGGGAGGCAGGTAGCCTAGTGGTTAGAGGGGAGGCAGGTAGCCTAGTGGTTAGAGTGTAGAGGAGGCAGGTAGCCTAGTGGTTAGAGTGTAGGGGTGGCAGGTAGCCTAGTGGTTAGAGTGTAGGGGCGGCAGGTAGCCTAGTGGTTAGAGTGTAGAGGCGGCAGGGTAGCCTAGTGGTTAGAGTGTAGAGGTGGCAGGTAGCCTAGTGGTTAGAGTGTAGGGGAGGCAGGTAGGCTAGTGGTTAGAGTGTAGAGGTGGCAGGTAACCTAGTGGTTAGAGTGTAGAGGAGGCAGGTAGCCTAGTGGTTAGAGTGTAGGGGCGGCAGGTAGCCTAGTGGTTAGAGTGTAGGGACGGCAGGTAGCCTAGTGGTTAGAGGGGAGGCAGGTAGCCTAGTGGTTAAAGTGTAGGGGCGGCAGGTAGCCTAGTGGTTAGAGTGTAGGGACGGCAGGTAGCCTAGTGGTTAGAGTGTAGGGACGGCAGGTAGCCTAGTGGTTAGAGGGGAGGCAGGTAGCCTAGTGGTTAAAGTGTAGGGGCGGCAGGTAGCCTAGTGGTTAGAGTGTAGGGACGGCAGGTAGCCTAGTGGTTAGAGGGGAGGCAGGTAGCCTAGTGGTTAGAGTGTAGGGGCGGCAGGTAGCCTAGTGGTTAGAGTGTAGGGGCGGCAGGTAGTCTAGTGGTTAGAGTGTAGGGGCGGCGGGTTACCTAGTAGTTAGAGTATAGGGCCAGTAACCGAAAAGTTGCTAGATCGAATCCCCGAGCTGACAAGGTAAAAATCTGTTGTTCTGCCCCTGAACAAGGCAGTTAACCCGCTGTTCCTACGCTTCCTACTGTTTGGCCGAAGACTCAAACCCAGGACTTCTGCCTTGCAAACACACATGACCGCCCGCCTGAAGCGTTGTTCCACTAGAGCCGAGATTTCACAGATCAACCGTCTGCCGCACATACCTCTTGTAACATCAGAGCTCCCTCCGGGTCCACTTGGATCTTGTCCTCTGCCAGCATGGCGCCCAGTACATCAGGAGGGTAGCAGGTGAGTCCCCGGGCCAGGTGATGCCGGTACAGGACCAGGTGTCTGGGGTGAAGGATGGCTGGTTTCAGCTGCTCAGAGTGACAGGTCCCTATCAGGTCCAGGAACAGAGGCTCCTGAACAGGGAAGATACAAACACGATTGGTAGTATAGCTGTGTGTGTGTGTGTGTGTGTGTGTGTGTGTGTGTGTGTGTGTGTGTGTGTGTGTGTGTGTGTGTGTGTGTGTGTGTGTGTGTGTGTGTGTGTGTGTGTGTGTGTGTGTGTGTGTGTGTGTGTGTGTGTGTGTGTGTGTGTGCGTGTGCGTACTGAACATACAGCTGTTGGTATGTCGTCTTAACACTTAACGGCATTCTCATGTTCATTCTGAACGAGACATGGAAGCCTAGTTAATGTTACTCACAAAACATACTCTACATTTTGAAAAGCTTTGACTGAAATTAACTGCTGCTGTATAAACCCTAAACGTCTCCTGTCGGCTATAAGACATCGGTGTTCTGCAGCTGGTCAGAGTCTGAGCCCCAGTCCCTCACTCTCCTGTCCCTCACCCTCCTGCCCCTCACCCTCCTGTCCCTCACCCTCACCCTCCTGTCCCTCACCCTCCTGTCCCTCACTCTCCTGTCCCTCACTCTCCTGTCCCTCACTCTCCTGTCCCTCACCCTCCTGCCCCTCACCCTCCTGTCCCTCACCTTCCTGTCCCTCACCCTCCTGCCCCTCACCCTCCTGCCCCTCACCCTCCTGTCCCTCACCCTCCTGTCCCTCACTCTCCTGTCCCTCACCCTCCTGTCCCTCACCCTCCTGTCCCTCACCCTCATCCTCCTGTCCCAGTCCCTCACCATCCTGTCCCCACCCTGTGTAGCAGCAGACAGACCACCCTCCAGTCCCTCACCCTGTGTAGCAGCAGACAGACCACCCTCCTGTCCCTCACCCTCCTGCCCCTCACCCTCCTGTCCCTCACCCTCCTGTCCCTCACCCTGTGTAGCAGCAGACAGACCACCCTCCTGTCCCTCACCCTCCTGCCCCTCACCCTCCTGTCCCTCACCCTCCTGCCCCTCACCCTCCTGCCCTTCACCCTCCTGTCCCTCACCCTCCTGTCCCTCACCCTCACCCTCCTGTCCCAGTCCCTCACCCTCCTGTCCCTCACTCTCCTGTCCCTCACCCTCCTGTCCCTCACCCTCCTGTCCCTCACCCTCCTGTCCCTCACCCTGTGTAGCAGCAGACAGACGACCCTCCTGCCCCTCACCCTCATGTCCCTCACCCTCCTGTCCCTCACCCTGTGTAGCAGCAGACAAACGACCCTCCTGTCCCCTCACCCTCTCCTGTCCCTCACCCTCCTCCTGTCCCTCACCCTGTCCCTCAGCAGCAGACAGACGACCCTCCTGTCCCTCACCCTCATGTCCCTCACCCTCCTGTCCCTCACCCTGTGTAGAAGCAGACAGACGACCCTCCTGTCCCTCACCCTGTGTAGCAGCAGACAGACCACCCTCCTGTCCCTCACCCTGTGTAGCAGCAGACAGACGACCCTCCTGCCCCTCACCCTCATGTCCCTCACCCTCCTGTCCCTCACCCTGTGTAGCAGCAGACAGACGACCCTCCTGTCCCTCACCCTGTGTAGCAGCAGACAACCCTCCTGTCCCTCACCCTCCTGTCCCTCACCCTCCTGTCCCTCACCCTCATCCTCCTGTCCCAGTCCCTCACCATCCTGTCCCCACCCTGTGTAGCAGCAGACAGACCACCCTCCAGTCCCTCACCCTGTGTAGCAGCAGACAGACCACCCTCCTGCCCCTCACCCTCCTGTCCCTCACCCTCCTGTCCCTCACCCTGTGTAGCAGCAGACAGACCACCCTCCTGTCCCTCACCCTCCTGCCCCTCACCCTCCTGTCCCTCACCCTCCTGCCCCTCACCCTCCTGCCCTTCACCCTCCTGTCCCTCACCCTCCTGTCCCTCACCCTCACCCTCCTGTCCCAGTCCCTCACCCTCCTGTCCCTCACTCTCCTGTCCCTCACCCTCCTGTCCCTCACTCTCCTGTCCCTCACCCTCATGTCCCTCACCCTCCTGTCCCTCACCCCCTCACCCTCCTGTCCCTCACCCTGTGTAGCAGCAGACAGACGACCCTCCTGTCCCTCACCCTCCTGTCCCTCACCCTGTGTAGCAGCAGACAGACGACCCTCCTGTCCCTCACCCTCCTGTCCCTCACCCTCCTGTCCCTCACCCTATGTAGCAGCAGACAGACGACCCTCCTGCCCCTCACCCTCATGTCCCTCACCCTCCTGTCCCTCACCCTGTGTAGCAGCAGACAGACGACCCTCCTGTCCCTCACTCTCCTGTCCCTCACCCTCCTGTCCCTCACCCTGTGTAGCAGCAGACAGACGACCCTCCTGTCCCTCACCCTGTGTAGCAGCAGACAGACGACCCTCCTGTCCCTCACCCTCCTGTCCCTCACCCTCCTGTCCCTCACCCTGTGTAGCAGCAGACAGACGACCCTCCTGCCCCTCACCCTCATGTCCCTCACCCTCCTGTCCCTCACCCTGTGTAGCAGCAGACAGACCCTCCTGTCCCTCACCCTCCTGTCCCTCACCCTCCTGTCCCTCACCCTGTCCCTCACTCTCCTGTAGCAGCAGACAACCCTCCTGTCCCTCACCCTCCTGTCCCTCACCCTCCTGTCCCTCACCCTCATCCTCCTGTCCCAGTCCCTCACCATCCTGTCCCCACCCTGTGTAGCAGCAGACAGACCACCCTCCAGTCCCTCACCCTGTGTAGCAGCAGACAGACCACCCTCCTGTCCCTCACCCTCCTGCCCCTCACCCTCCTGTCCCTCACCCTCCTGTCCCTCACCCTGTGTAGCAGCAGACAGACCACCCTCCTGTCCCTCACCCTCCTGCCCCTCACCCTCCTGTCCCTCACCCTCCTGCCCCTCACCCTCCTGCCCTTCACCCTCCTGTCCCTCACCCTCCTGTCCCTCACCCTCCTGTCCCAGTCCCTCACCCTCCTGTCCCTCACTCTCCTGTCCCTCACCCTCCTGTCCCTCACTCTCCTGTCCCTCACCCTCATGTCCCTCACCCTCCTGTCCCTCACCCTGTGTAGCAGCAGACAGACGACCCTCCTGTCCCTCACCCTCCTGTCCCTCACCCTGTGTAGCAGCAGACAGACGACCCTCCTGTCCCTCACCCTCCTGTCCCTCACCCTCCTGTCCCTCACCCTGTGTAGCAGCAGACAGACGACCCTCCTGCCCCTCACCCTCATGTCCCTCACCCTCCTGTCCCTCACCCTGTGTAGCAGCAGACAGACGACCCTCCTGTCCCTCACTCTCCTGTCCCTCACCCTCCTGTCCCTCACCCTGTGTAGCAGCAGACAGACGACCCTCCTGTCCCTCACCCTCATGTCCCTCACCCTCCTGTCCCTCACCCTGTGTAGAAGCAGACAGACGACCCTCCAGTCCCTCACCCTGTGTAGCAGCAGACAGACCACCCTCCTGCCCCTCACCCTCCTGTCCCTAACCCTGTGTAACAGCACACAGACCACCCTCCTGTCCCTCACCCTGTGTAACAGCAGACAGACCACCCTCCTGCCCCTCACCCTCCTGTCCCTCACCCTGTGTAACAGCAGACAGACCACCCTCCTGCCCCTCACCCTCCTGTCCCTCACCCTGTGTAGCAGCAGACAGACGACCCTCCTGTCCCTCACCCTATGTAGCAGCAGACAGACCATCCTCCTGCCCCTCACCCTCCTGTCCCTCACCCTGTGTAACAGCAGACAGACCACCCTCCTGCCCCTCACCCTCCTGTCCCTCACCCTGTGTAACAGCAGACAGACCACCCTCCTGCCCCTCACCCTCCTGTCCCTCACCCTGTGTAACAGCAGACAGACCACCCTCCTGTCCCTCACCCTGTGTAGCAGCAGACAGACCACCCTCCCCCCTCACCCTGTGTAGCAGCAGACAGACCACCCTCCCCCCTCACCCTGTGTAGCAGCAGACAGACCACCCTGCCCCCTCACCCTGTGTAGCAGCAGACAGACCACCCTCCTGTGATGTCCCATGGGGTGGTGTGGTCTGAAGAGCAGGCGTAGGCGCTGGTGGCTGTTGGGTGGCAGGGTACCACAGGCTGGCTCCAAGGTGAAGACACTATGCCCTGTGGCGTCCAAGTCAAACTGATACTGGGCCTCCACAGAGGAGGAGTTGATGATGTCGAAGGTGCGCAAGGCCTCCTCACCCTCATCCACACAGCCAAAGTCCAGCATGGAGGAGGACAGGGACACCTGAGGACCTGCAGAGGAGGAGGGAGGATCAAGATGGAGGAGGACAGAGAACCTGAGGAGCTGCAGAGGAGGAGGGAGGATAGAGATGGAGGAGGACAGGGACACCTGAGGACCTGCAGAGGAGGAGGGAGGATAGAGATGGAGGAGGACAGAGAACCTGAGGACCTGCAGAGGAGGAGGGAGGATAGAGATGGAGGAGGACAGGGACACCTGAGGACCTGCAGAGGAGGAGGGAGGATAGAGATGGAGGAGGACAGAGAACCTGAGGACCTGCAGAGGAGGAGGGAGGATCAAGATGGAGGAGGACAGAGGACCTGAGGAGCTGCAGAGGAGGAGGAGGGAGGATCAAAATGGAGGAAGACAGATAACCTGAGGACCTGCAGAGGAGGAGGAGGGAGGATCAAAATGGAGGAAGACAGATAACCTGAGGACCTGCAGAGGAGGAGGAGGGAGGATCAAGATGGAGGAGGACAGAGAACCTGAGGACCTGCAGAGGAGGAGGAGGGAGGATCAAGATGGAGGAGGACAGAGACACCTGTGATTTCCTTCGTATTGCTTACTGTACTGTACCTATGCAGGTGCCGGTGACTTTGAGCAGGGTTTTGCTGAGCGCCCCGGGGCATGTGAGTGACAGGTAGTCCACAGTGGTAATGTCCACAGTTCCAGGAGAGAAAATCACAGGTACCCTGATGGAGGTACGTGGAGCCACCTCTCCCTTCTGGATACCACACTGGAACACTGACTCTGACAGCAGCGGGCGCTGCATCCTGGACAGACTAAAGGAAGTCGTTATCTGGGAGAAAATGAAAGAGAGACAGGGAGAGAGAGAGATGGGGGTTGGGGGGGGGAGACCATAAACAGAGAGGCAGTGTGAAGTTGATGAAGAAATGTATCCCATGCAGGCTAATGCTGATGACAATCTCTGATTGAAGAAGCTAGGAGGAAGGAACTGAGGATGGATTGAGAATCAGAAGCTAGGAGGAAGGAACTGAGGATGGATTGAGAATCAGAAGCTAGGAGGAAGGAACTGAGGATAGATTGAGAATCAGAAGCTAGGAGGAAGGAACTGAGGATGGATTGAGAATCAGAAGCTAGGAGGAAGGAACTGAGGATAGATTGAGAATCAGAAGCTAGGAGGAAGGAACTGAGGATAGATTGAGAATCAGAAGCTAGGAGGAAGGAAGGAACTGAGGATAGATTGAGAATCAGAAGCTAGGAGGAAGGAACTCACTGAGGATAGATTGAGAATCGGAAGCTAGGAGGAAGGAACTCACTGAGGATGGATTGAGAATCAGAAGCTAGGAGGAAGGAACTCACTGAGGATGGATTGAGAATCAGAAGCTTGGAGGAAGGAACTCACTGAGGATGGATTGAGAATCAGAAGCTAGGAGGAAGGAACTCACTGAGGATGGCTTGAGAATCAGAAGCTAGGAGGAAGGAACTCACTGAGGATGGAATCAGAAGCTAGGAGGAAGGAACTCACTGAGGATGGATTGAGAATCAGAAGCTAGGAGGAAGGAACTCACTGAGGATGGAATCAGAAGCTAGGAGGAAGGAACTCACTGAGGATGGATTGAGAATCAGAAGCTAGGAGGAAGGAACTCACTGAGGATGGATTGAGAATCAGAAGCTAGGAGGAAGGACATCACTGAGGATGCAATCAGAAGCATGGAGGAAGGAACTCACTGAGGATGGATTGAGAATCAGAAGCTAGGAGGAAGGAACTCACTGAGGATGGAATCAGAAGCATGGAGGAAGGAACTCACTGAGGATGGATTGAGAATCAGAAGCTAGGAGGAAGGAACTCACTGAGGATGGAATCAGAAGCATGGAGGAAGGAACTCACTGAGGATAGATTGAGAATCAGAAGCTAGGAGAAAGGAACTCACTGAGGATGGATTGAGAATCAGACGCTAGGAGGAAGGAACTCACTGAGGATGGATTGAGAATCAGAAGCTAGAAGGAAGGACATCACTGGGGATGCAATCAGAAGCTAGGAGGAAGGAACTCACTGAGGATGGAATCAGAAGCATGGAGGAAGGAACTCACTGAGGATGGATTGAGAATCAGAAGCTAGGAGGAAGGAACTCACTGAGGATGGATTGAGAATCAGAAGCTAGGAGGAAGGAACTCATTGAGGATGGATTGAGAATCAGAAGCTAGGAGGAAGGAACTCACTGAGGATGGATTGAGAATCAGACCCTAGGAGGAAGGAACTCACTGAGGATTGATTGAGAATCAGAAGCTAGGAGGAAGGAACTCACTGAGGATGGATTGAGAATCAGAAGCTAGGAGGAAGGAACTCACTGAGGATGGATTGAGAATCAGAAGCTAGGAGGAAGGAACTCACTGAGGATGGAATCAGAAGCTAGGAGGAAGGAACTCACTGAGGATGGATTGAGAATCAGAAGCTAGGAGGAAGGAACTCACTGAGGATGGATTGAGAATCAGACGCTAGGAGGAAGGAACTCACTGAGGATGGATTGAGAATCAGAAGCTAGAAGGAAGGACATCACTGAGGATGCAATCAGAAGCTAGGAGGAAGGAACTCACTGAGGATGGAATCAGAAGCATGGAGGAAGGAACTCACTGAGGATGGATTGAGAATCAGAAGCTAGGAGAAAGGAACTCACTGAGGATGGATTGAGAATCAGACGCTAGGAGGAAGGAACTCACTGAGGATGGATTGAGAATCAGAAGCTAGAAGGAAGGACATCACTGGGGATGCAATCAGAAGCTAGGAGGAAGGAACTCACTGAGGATGGAATCAGAAGCATGGAGGAAGGAACTCACTGAGGATGGATTGAGAATCAGAAGCTAGGAGGAAGGAACTCACTGAGGATGGATTGAGAATCAGAAGCTAGGAGGAAGGAACTCATTGAGGATGGATTGAGAATCAGAAGCTAGGAGGAAGGAACTCACTGAGGATGGATTGAGAATCAGACCCTAGGAGGAAGGAACTCACTGAGGATTGATTGAGAATCAGAAGCTAGGAGGAAGGAACTCACTGAGGATGGATTGAGAATCAGAAGCTAGGAGGAAGGAACTCACTGAGGATGGATTGAGAATCAGAAGCTAGGAGGAAGGAACTCACTGAGGATGGATTGAGAATCAGAAGCTAGGAGGAAGGAACTCACTGAGGATGGATTGAGAATCAGACGCTAGGAGGAAGGAACTCACTGAGGATGGATTGAGATTCAGAAGCTAGGAGGAAGGAACTCACTGAGGATAGATTGAGAATCAGAAGCTAGGAGGAAGGAACTCACTGAGGATGGATTGAGAATCAGAAGCTAGGAGGAAGGAACTCACTGAGTATGGATTGAGAATCAGAAGCTAGGAGGAAGGAACTCACTGAGGATGGATTGAGAATCAGACGCTAGGAGGAAGGAACTCACTGAGGATGGATTGAGAATCAGAAGCTAGGAGGAAGGAACTCACTGAGGATGGATTGAGAATCAGAAGCTAGGAGGAAGGAACTCACTGAGGATGGATTGAGAATCAGAAGCTAGGAGGAAGGAACTCACTGAGGATGGATTGAGAATCAGAAGCTAGGAGGGAGGAACTCACTGAGGATGGAGTCAGAAGCTAGTAGGAAGGAACTCACTGAGGATGGATTGAGAATCAGAAGCTAGGAGGAAGGAACTCACTGAGGATGGATTGAGAATCAGAAGCTAGGAGGAAGGAACTCACTGAGGATGAATTGAGAAGCTAGGAGGAAGGAACTCACTGAGGATGGAATCAGAAGCTAGGAGGAAGGAACTCACTGAGGATGGATTGAGAAGCTAGGAGGAAGGAACTCACTGAGGATGGATTGAGAATCAGGAGGAAGGAACTAGGAGGAAGGAACTCACTGAGGATGGATTGAGAATCAGAAGCTTGGAGGGAGGAACTCACTGAGGATGGAGTCAGAAGCTAGGAGGAAGGAACTCACTGAGGATGGATTGAGAATCAGAAGCTAGGAGGAAGGAACTCACTGAGGATGAATTGAGAAGCTAGGAGGAAGGAACTCACTGAGGATGGAATCAGAAGCTAGGAGGAAGGAACTCACTGAGGATGGATTGAGAAGCTAGGAGGAAGGAACTCACTGAGGATGGATTGAGAATCAGAAGCTAGGAGGAAGGAACTCACTGAGGATGGATTGAGAATCAGAAGCTTGGAGGAAGGAACCCACTGAGGATGGATTGAGAATCAGAAGCTAGGAGGAAGGAACTCACTGAGGATGGATTGAGAATCAGAAGCTAGGAGGAAGGAACTCACTGAGGATGGATTGAGAATCAGAAGCTAAGGGTAAGGAACTCTCTGAGGATGGAATCAGAAGCTAGGAGGAAGGAACTCACTGAGGATGGATTGAGAATCAGAAGCTAGGAGGAAGGAACTCACTGAGGATGGATTGAGAATCAGAAGCTAGGAGGAAGGAACTCACTGAGGATGGATTGAGAATCAGAAGCTAGGAGGAAGGAACTCACTGAGGATGGATTGAGAATCAGAAGCTAGGAGGAAGGAACTCACTGAGGATGAATTGAGAATCAGAAGCTAGGAGGAAGGAACTCACTGAGGATGGAATCAGAAGCTAGGAGGAAGGAACTCACTGAGGATGGATTGAGAATCAGACGCTAGGAGGAAGGAACTCACTGAGGATGGATTGAGAATCAGAAGCTAGGAGGAAGGAACTCACTGAGGATTAATTGAGAATCAGAAGCTAGGAGGAAGGAACTCACTGAGGATGGAATCAGAAGCTAGGAGGAAGGAACTCACTGAGGATGGATTGAGAAGCTAGGAGGAAGGAACTCACTGAGGATGGATTGAGAATCAGAAGCTAGGAGGAAGGAACTCACTGAGGATGGATTGAGAATCAGAAGCTAGGAGGAAGGAACTCACTGAGGATGGATTGAGAATCAGAAGCTAGGAGGAAGGAACTCACTGAGGATGGATTGAGAATCAGAAGCTAAGGGTAAGGAACTCTCTGAGGATGGAATCAGAAGCTAGGAGGAAGGAACTCACTGAGGATGGATTGAGAATCAGAAGCTAGGAGGAAGGAACTCACTGAGGATGGATTGAGAATCAGAAGCTAGGAGGAAGGAACTCACTGAGGATAGATTGAGAATCAGAAGCTAGGAGGAAGGAACTCACTGAGGATGGATTGAGAATCAGAAGCTAGGAGGAAGGAACTCACTGAGGATGGATTGAGAATCAGAAGCTAGGAGGAAGGAACTCACTGAGGATGAATTGAGAATCAGAAGCTAGGAGGAAGGAACTCACTGAGGATGGAATCAGAAGCTAGGAGGAAGGAACTCACTGAGGATGGATTGAGAATCAGACGCTAGGAGGAAGGAACTCACTGAGGATGGATTGAGAATCAGAAGCTAGGAGGAAGGAACTCACTGAGGATGGATTGAGAATCAGAAGCTAGGAGGAAGGAACTCACTGAGGATGATTTGAGAATCAGAAGCTAGGAGGAAGGAACTCACTGAGGATGGATTGAGAATCAGAAGCTAGGAGGAAGGAACTCACTGAGGATGGATTGAGAATCAGAAGTTTGGAGGAAGGAACTCACTGAGGATGGATTGAGAATCAGACGCTAGGAGGAAGGAACTCACTGAGGATGGATTGAGAATCAGAAGCTAGAAGGAAGGAACTCACTGAGGATGGCTTGAGAATCAGAAGCTAGGAGGAAGGAACTCACTGAGGATGGATTGAGAATCAGAAGCTAGGAGGAAGGAACTCACTGAGGATGGATTGAGAATCAGAAGCTAGGAGGAAGGAACTCACTGAGGATGGATTGAGAATCAGAAGCTAGGAGGAAGGAACTCACTGAGGATGGATTGAGAATCAGAAGCTAGGAGGAAGGAACTCACTGAGGATGGATTGAGAATCAGAAGCTAGGAGGAAGGAACTCACTGAGGATGGATTGAGAATCAGAAGCTAGGAGGAAGGAACTCACTGAGGATGGATTGAGAATCAGAAGCTAGGAGGAAGGAACTCACTGAGGATGGATTGAGAATCAGAAGCTTGGAGGGAGGAACTCACTGAGGATGGAATCAGAAGCTAGGAGGAAGGAACTCACTGAGGATGGATTGAGAATCAGAAGCTTGGAGGAAGGAACTCACTGAGGATGGATTGAGAATCAGAAGCTAGGAGGAAGGAACTCACTGAGGATGGATTGAGAATCAGACGCTAGGAGGAAGGAACTCACTGAGGATGGATTGAGAATCAGAAGCTAGGAGGAAGGAACTCACTGAGGATGGATTGAGAATCAGAAGCTAGGAGGAAGGAACTCACTGAGGATGGAATCAGAAGCTAGGAGGAAGGAACTCACTGAGGATGGATTGAGAAGCTAGGAGGAAGGAACTCACTGAGGACGGATTGAGAATCTCAAAGTGTCTTTCCATGTTGCAGCCGACAGGCACATTGCCAAATTCCAGCACCTTACATCCCTCCTCCTGACCCGGAGCACTGATCTGAAGGAATGGGTACTTTGCTGTGGAAAATATAAACCCATTACCATACAATAAATATATGGGCCAAGTTCTGAAACATTTAAATCCTTTAGACAGTGTGTGAGGTCCAGAACACACAACTGAAACAATGTGTGTCATCCTTGCTTTATCGTTGTTTAATGTTCTTGGCTTTGATCAATCAATATATGTATCACTTACATAGGCCCTGTAGGAGCACAGTACAGCTGTTCTCTCCCTCGTCCCCGAAGGCACAGCTAGCCTGGACCTGGTAGGCCAACGCCTCCCATGGTCTGAAGAGCACCGTGACTCTACACTCCTGACCCGGCTCCAGCATCCCGCTCTCTGGACACAGCTGGAACGGAGAGGGCACCTCCCACCGGAAACCTGTCTGTAGCTTACTGAGGACAGAGAAACACAGTACGTTCCATTGATCAATACGTTGATAACAGTTTTACTGACAGAACCTACCATTGATCAATACTTTGATAACAGTTTTACTGACAGAACCTACCATTGATCAATACTTTGATAACAGTTTTACTGACAGAACCTACCATTGATCAATACGTTGATAACAGTTTTACTGACAGAACCTATCATTGATCAATACTTTGATAACAGTGAGTGTATCTAACTGTACTGACAGACTAGAGACAATAGAAGCACAGCATGTGTGTTGATGATGGGTGGGCGTGGCACTAGAACCACCAGGTGTATCTAAACTACCTGTGGGATGGATTCAACTGGCAACAACTGTTCCCCTGACACCCAGACAACCTTTATTTCCCCTCAATTTACGGTGTGATTAGTCAACCTACCTTTAACCACCATTAACTAACCTACCTTTATCCACCATTAACTAACCAACCTACCTTGAACTAATATTAACCAGCCTACCTTTAACCACCATTAACTAACCAACCTACCTTTAACCACCATTAACTAACCAACCTGTCACGCCTTGGTCATTGTATTTTGTGTTTTGTTATATGTTTGGGTAGGCCAGGGTGTGACATGGGTTTATATGTTGTATTCGTATTGGGGTTTGTATTATTTGGGATCGCGGCTGATTAGGGGTGTGGTATAGGTTTGGCTGCCTGAGGCGATTCTCAATTAGAGTCAGGTGCTTATCGTTGTCTCTGATTGGGAACCGTATTTAGGCAGCCTGAGTTTCGCTTTGTATTTCGTGGGTGTTTGTACCTGTCTCTGTGTTGTAGTCACCAGATAGGCTGTAATTAGTTTCACGTTCCGTTCTGTTGTTTTTGTATTTAGATTCAGTTATTTCATGTACCGCGATTCCTTCATTAAAGTCATGAATAACCTACACGCTGCATTTCGGTCCGACTCTCTTTTTTCAACAGACGAACGCCGTTACAGAAACACCCACCTCTCACGGACCGAGCAGCGTGTAACTGGCAACGACGTAGATAACTGGCAGGAGCTAAAGGAGGACGTTATGGAAGGTAAAGGCATGGAGTATACGACGTGGGAAGAAATCGACAGGTGGGCGGCCGACCCGGACAGAGTGCAGGAGCCCGCCTGGGATTCCCTACAGCAATGCGAAGAGGGCTACAGGCTAATGGAGTCTAAAAGGAAAACACGGCGACGCAGAGCGAAAACCGAAAGTAACCCCCAAATATTTATTGGGGGAGGGCGCAGAGAGAGAGTGGCTGAGTCAGGGTTCAGACCTGAGCCTACTCTCCCTGTTAATTGTGAGGAGCAGCAATATAAGGACTTCTGGTCTTGGGAGATGATATTAGACGGAAAAGGACCCTGGGCGCAGCCGGGAGAATTTCGCCGTCCCAAGGAAGAAATAGATGCAGATAAAGCGGAGAGGCGCTGGTATGAGGAGGCAGCACGGCGACGCGGTTGGAAGCCGGAAAAGCAGCCCAAAAAAATGATTGGGGGGAGGCTAGAAGGGAGAATAGTTATGCCAGGTAGGAGACCTGCGCAAACTCCCTGTGCTCACCGTTGGGCTAGAGACCGGGCAGGCACCGTGTTATGCTATGGAGCGCACGGTGTTTCCAGTGCGGGTGCAGAGCCAGGTGCGGCACATACCAGCCCTTCCTATTGGCCGGGCTAGAATGGGCATCGAGCCAGTTAAGCTTGGGCAGGCTCGGTGCTTAAGAGCTCCAGTGCGCCTGCACGGTCCGGTCTATCCAGAGCCACCTCTACACACCAGTCCTCCGGTAGCAGCTCCCCGCACCAGGCTTCCTGTGCGTGTCCTCGATCCAGTACCACCAGTTCCAGCACCATGCACCAGGCCTCCAGTGCGCCTCGCCTGTTAAGCGCAGCCAGCACTTTTCTCCTCTCCTGCGCTGTCGGAGTCTCCCGCCTGTTTAGCGCAGCCAGAGCCTTTCTCCTCTCCTGCGCTGCCGGAGTCTCCCGTCTGCCCAGCGCCGCCAGTGCTCCCAGTCTGCCCAGCGCCGCCAGTGCTCCCAGTCTGCCCAGCGCCGCCAGTCTGCCCAGCGCCGCCAGTGCTCCCAGTCTGCCCAGCGCCGCCAGTGCTCCCAGTCTGCCCAGCGCCGCCAGTGCTCCCAGTCTGCCCAGCGCCGCCAGTGCCGCCAGTCAGCCCAGCGCCGCCAGACAACCAGTCTCTTCCAGATCTGCCAGACAACCAGTCTCTTCCAGATCTGCCCGACAACCAGTCTCTTCCAGATCTGCCAGCCAGCCAGGATTTACCGGAGCCTACTACCTGCCTGAGCTTCATCTCAGTACTGGGCTTCCTCTCAGTACTGGGCTTCCTCTCAGTACTGGGCTTCCTCTCAGTACTGGGCTTCCCCTCAGTCCTGGGCTTCCCCTCAGTCCCGGGCTGCTTCTGTCCCGAGCTGCCCCTCTGTCCCGAGCTGCCCCTCTGTCCCGAGCTGCCCCTCTGTCCCGAGATGCCCCTCTGTCCTGAGATGTCCCTCTGTCCTGAGATGTCCCTCTGTCCTGAGATGCCCCTCTGTCCCGAGCTGCCCCTCTGTCCCGAGCAGCCCCTCTGTCCCGAGCTGCTCCTCTGTCCCGAGCTGCTCCTCAGTTCAGTGGGGTTCTGGGTGAGGACTATTAGGCCATGGTCGGCGGAGAAGGTGGATTATCCCAGGACGCGAAGGGAAGGAAATAGGACATTAATGGAGTGGAGTCCACGTCCCGAGCCAGAACCGCCACCATGGACAGACGCCCACCCGGACCCTCCCTATGCTCTTGAGGTGCGTCCGGGAGTCCGCACCTTAGGGGGGGGGGGTTCTGTCACGCCTTGGTCATTGTATTTTGTGTTTTGTTATATGTTTGGGTAGGCCAGGGTGTGACATGGGTTTATATGTTGTGTTTCGTATTGGGGTTTGTATTATTTGGGATCGCGGCTGATTAGGGGTGTGGTATAGGCTTGGCTGCCTGAGGCGATTCTCAATTAGTCAGGTGCTTATCGTTGTCTCTGATTGGGAACCGTATTTAGGCAGCCTGAGTTTCGCTTTGTATTTCGTGGGTGTTTGTACCTGTCTCTGTGTTGTAGTCACCAGATAGGCTGTAATTAGTTTCACGTTCCGTTCTGTTGTTTTTGTATTTAGATTCAGTTATTTCATGTACCGCGATTCCTTCATTAAAGTCATGAATAACCTACACGCTGCATTTCGGTCCGACTCTCTTTTTTCAACAGACGAACGCCGTTACACAACCTACCTTTAACCACTATTAACCAACCTACCTACAAGCAGTATTAACCAGCTCTAACCAATATTAACCAACATATCTCTAACCAATATTAACCAGCATACCTTTAACCGCTATTAACCAACCTATCTATAACCAATATTAACCAGCCTATCTCTAACCACTATTAACCAGCCTAACTATAACCACTATTAACCAACCCATCTCTAACCACTATTAACCAACCCATCTCTAACCACTATTAACCAACCTATCTCTAACCAATATTAACCAACCCATCTCTAACCACTATTAACCAGCCTATCTCTAACCACTATTAACCAACCCATCTCTAACCACTATTAACCAACCCATCTCTAACCACTATCAACCAACCCATCTCTAACCAATATTAACCAGCCTAATTATAACCGCTGCTGTGATAATAGTGAGTGTAGCTTGCCTGGCGTTGCGGAACATGAAGACGGTCTGTGATTGGTGGAGAACAGCACAGGGGGGTAGGAGGACAGACTCGGGTACGTCCAGAGCATGGTGAGGTATGGTCGCCCTCAGAGACACCTGGAACAACCCATCTTTACTGTGGAACTCTATGGTGTCCTGGTACTCACACTGCTCAACACACAACAGACACACGTTATTACCAGGCCAGTGTCCAGTCTGGATTATACATGTGTTATTACCAGGCCAGTGTCCAGTCTGGATTATAGATGTTATTACCAGGCCAGTGTCCAGTCTGGATTATAGATGTGTTATTACCAGGCCAGTGTCCAGTCTGGATTATAGATGTTATTACCAGGCCAGTGTCCAGTCTGGATTATACATGTTATTACCAGGCCAGTGTCCAGTCTGGATTATACATGTGTTATTACCAGGCCAGTGTCCAGTCTGGATTATAGATGTTATTACCAGGCCAGTGTCCAGTCTGGATTATAGATGTGTTATTACCAGGCCAGTGTCCAGTCTGGATTATAGATGTTATTACCAGGCCAGTGTCCAGTCTGGATTATACATGTTATTACCAGGCCAGTGTCCAGTCTGGATTATACATGTGTTATTACCAGGCCAGTGTCCAGTCTGGATTATAGATGTTATTACCAGGCCAGTGTCCAGTCTGGATTATAGATGTTATTACCAGGCCAGTGTCCAGTCTGGATTATACATGTTATTACCAGGCCAGTGTCCAGTCTGGATTATAGATGTTATTACCAGGCCAGTGTCCAGTCTGGATTATAGATGTGTTATTAACCAGGACCCCAAGTCACGAGCTCTGCTGGTCGGTACTGCTTAGAAACCTAGTTGTGCCAAAAGCCCTGCTCTGCCCTCAAACCAATCACGAGCCGGCAGGCTACAAGTAGGCTCTCTCAGGCAGGATGAAAATGACTACATAGACCACGATCCTTAGCAAATTCGATCCTGCGTCAAATTCAAATAGTTCCGGCTTCATGCGCCATCGACAGTTTTCCATAGGAATACGTGGATGGCGTCAGCGCTGTCAGTACCCACTGGTGTTAATGTCTGTGGATATTACCCTATCAAGGGGGCGGAAGGTAACAGGAAGAGAAAAAGACGTTCCAGGACTCAGAGTGATGATCTGAGGAAACAGGGTGGTGAAGAACTTTGACGCAGGAGGCCTGGGAAAAAAACAAACAAAATGTTACTACACATTATGATGTTTCATCAAACATCCAGGAAGATGATACAGTGCCTTTAGGGGAAAGTACTCCGACTCCCTCGACTTTTCCCACATTTTGTTAGGTTACAACCTTATTCTAAAATGGATTCAATTGATTCAATTTTTTTCATCAACACCCCATAATGACAAAGCAAAAACACGTTTTTTTGGAAACTACATTTCCATAAGTATTCAGACCCTTTACTCTGTACTTTGTTGAAGCACCTTTGGCAAGAGATTACAGCCTCAAGTCCTCATGGGTAGGACGCTACAAGCTTGGTACACCTGTATTTGTGGAGTTTCTCCCATTCCTAATAATATAATAATAATATATGCCATTTAGCAGACGCTTTTATCCAAAGCGACTTACAGTCATGTGTGCATACATTCTACGTATGGGTGGTCCCGGGGATCGAACCCACTACCCTGGCGTTACAAGCGCCATGCTCTACCAACTGAGCTACAGAAGGACCACATTCCTCTCTGCAGATCCTCTCAAGCTCTGTCAGGTTGGATGGGGAGCGTTGCTGCCCAGCTATTTTCAGGTCTCTCCAGAGATGTTTGATCGGGTTCAAGTCCGGGCTCTGACTGGGCCACTCAAGGACATTCAGAGACTTGTCCTGAAGCCACTCCTGCATTGTCTTGGCTGTGTGCTTAGGGTTGTTGTCCTGTTGGAAGGTGAACCTTCACCCCAGTCTGAGGTCCTGAGCACTGGAGCAGGCTTTCATCAAGAATCTCTCTGTACTTTGCTCCGCTCATCTTTCCCTCAATCCTGACTAGTCTCCCAGTCCCTGCCGCTGAAAAACATCCCCACAGCATGATGCTGCCACCACCATGCTTCACCGTAGGGATGGTACCAATTTTCCTCCAGACATGACGCTTGGGATTCAGGCCAAATAGTTCAATCTTGGTTTCATCAGACCAGAGAATATTGTGTCTCATGGTCTGAGTCTTTAGGATTCTCTACCTCCTCTTTATCCCCCTCATTCTCTACCTCCTCTTTATCCCCCTCATTCTCTACCTCCTCTTTATCCCCCTCATTCTCTACCTCCTCTTTATCCCCCTCATTCTCTACCTCCTCTTTATCCCCCTCATTCTCTACCTCCTCTTTATCCCCCTCATTCTCTACCTCCTCTTTACCCCCTCATTCTCTACCTCCTCTTTACCCCCTTCATTCTCTACCTCCTCTTTATCCCCCTCATTCTCTACCTCCTCTTTATCCCCCTCATTCTCTACCTCCTCTTTATCCCCCTCATTCTCTACCTCCTCTTTACCCCCTCATTCTCTACCTCCTCTTTACCCCCTTCATTCTCTACCTCCTCTTTACCCCCTCATTCTCTACCTCTTCTTTGTCCTCCTCATTCTCTACCTCCTCTTTATCCCCCTCATTCTCTACCTCCTCTTTATCCCCTTCATTCTCTACCTCCTATTTATCCCCTTCACTCTCTACCTCTTTACCCCCCATTCTCTACCTCCTCTTTATCCCCCTCATTCTCTACCTCCTCTTTACCCCCCATTCTCTACCTCTTTATCCCCTTCATTCTCTACCTCCTCTTTACCCCCTCATTCTCTACCTCTTCTTTGTCCTCCTCATTCTCTACCTCCTCTTTATCCCCCTCATTCTCTACCTCCTCTTTATCCCCTTCATTCTCTACCTCCTCTTTATCCCCCTCATTCTCTACCTCCTCTTTATCCCCCTCATTCTCTACCTCCTCTTTACCCCCTTCATTCTCTACCTCCTCTTTACCCCCTCATTCTCTACCTCTTCTTTACCTCCTCATTCTCTACCTCCTCTTTTTTAATGATAATGAGTTGGTCATTTAGTATACTGTGAACGATAATGGGTTGGTCATTTAGTATACTGTGAACGATAATGGGTTGGTCATTTAGTATACTGTGTATGATAATGAGCTTGTCATTTAGTATACTGTGTATGATAATGGGCTGTCATTTAGTATACTGTGTATGATAATGGGCTGTCATTTAGTATACTCTGTATGATAATGGACTGTCATTTAGTATACTGTGAACGATAATGAGTTGGTCATTTAGTATACTGTGTATGATAATGGGCTGTCATTTAGTCTCTAGCCTAAAGGGAAAGGGGGAAACGTGTTATAAACGTCCAGAGAACTTTTAGAAACGTCCAGAGAACGTGTTATAAAGGTCCAGAGAACGTGTTATAAAGGTCCAGGGAACGTGCTATAAAAGGTCCAGGGAATGTGCTATAAAGGTCCAGAGAACGTGTTATAAAGGTCCAGAGAATGTGTTATAAACGTCCAGAGAACGTGTTATAAAGGTCCAGAGAACGTGTTATAAACGTCCAGAGAACCTGCTATAAACGTCCAGAGAACGTGCTATAAAGGTCCAGAGAACGTGCTATAAACGTCCAGAGAACGTGCTATAAACGTCCAGAGAACTTTTAGAAACGTCCAGAGAACTTTTAGAACTGTACAGAGAACGTGTTATAAACGTCCAGAGAACGTGTTCTAAAAGTTCTCTGGACAATTCTAAAAGTTCTCTGGACCTTTATAATTGTCCAGAGAACTTTTAGAAACGTCCAGAGAACGTGTTATAAAGGTCCAGAGAACGTGTTATAAAGGTCCAGAGAACTTGCTATAAAGGTCCAGAGAACGTGCTATAAAGGTCCAGAGAACGTGCTATAAAGGTCCAGAGAACGGGCTATAAAGGTCCAGAGAACGGGCTATAAAGGTCCAGAGAACGTTTTATAAAGGTCCAGAGAACGTGCTATAAAGGTCCAGAGAACGTGCTATAAAGGTCCAGAGAACGTGCTATAAACGTCCAGAGAACGTGCTATAAAGGTCCAGAGAACGTGCTATAAACGTCCAGAGAACGTGCTATAAACGTCCAGAGAACTTTTAGAAACGTCCAGAGAACTTTTAGAACTGTACAGAGAACGTGTTATAAACATCCAGAGAACGTGTTATAAAGGTCCAGAGAACTTTTAGAATTGTCCAGAGAACTTTTAGAAACGTCCAGAGAACGTGTTATAAAGGTCCAGAGAACGTGTTATAAAGGTCCAGAGAACTTGCTATAAAGGTCTAGAGAACGTGCTATAAAGGTCCAGAGAATGTGCTATAAAGGTCCAGAGAACGTGCTATAAAGGTCCAGAGAACGTTTTATAAAGGTCCAGAGAACGTGCTATAAAGGTCCAGAGAACGTGCTATGAAGGTCCAGAGAACGTTTTATAAAGGTCCAGAGAACGTGCTATAAAGGTCCAGAGAACGTGTTATAAAGGTCCAGAGAACGTTTTATAAAGGTCCAGAGAACGTGCTATAAAGGTCCACGGAACGTGTTATAAAGGTCCAGAGAACATGTTATAAAGGTCCAGAGAACATGTTATAAAGGTCCAGAGAACGTGCTATAAACGTCCAGAGAACGTGTTATATTAATCCTGTAACCACGTGGAATTAACCCTGTTTCCATGCGGAATTAACCCTGTAACCACGCGGAATTAACCCTGTCACCACGCGGAATTAACCCTGTAACCACGCGGAATTAACCCTGTCACCACGCGGAATTAACCCTGTCACCACGCGGAATTAATCCTGTCACCACTGGGAATTAATCCTGTCACCACGCGGAATTAATCCTGTCACCACGCGGAATTAATCCTGTCACCACGCGGAATTAATCCTGTCACCACGCGGAATTAACCCTGTCACCACGCGGAATTAACCCTGTCACCACGCGGAATTAATCCTGTAACCATGCGGAATTAACCCTGTAACCATGCGGAATTAACCCTGTAACCATGCGGAATTAACCCTGTAAACACGCAGAATTAACCCTGTAACTACACAGAATTAATGCATCTAAAAAAATAATGTTCATCATAACATGTTACATTTCTAAGAGAAACTCTGAAATCCTGCTGAGCATGTAGTGTACTACATCTGGCTCTGGCCCTACGGGTCTCTAGCCAAAAGAAGTGCACTACATAGGGAATAGGGTGCCACTTCAGATCCAACTCTAGAGGAATAATCCCCGACACCAGACTCACCTGAAACGTAGTTTCTGAAGTTTACTATGGATGTTCTTCAGCAGCAGGGTCTTCGTGAACTCCCCTCCCAGCTCCCAGTCCTCCCACTTCAGCTCTTCCCAGGTCTCTACCCCGAGGAAGCAGCAACGCTGGGAGGGCATCTTCCTCTGGGCATCCCCAGACCGCTGCAGGGTTAGGCCTGGGCGCTGGGGGCACAGAGAGGGAGACACTGAGACAAATGGACTAAAGATAACTGCAGACATTACACTACAATAACTCAGTAAAATGGGGATCTCCTGGCAAGAGGTAAAAGCCCACGGCAGAATAAGAGTGACTTGGATGCCATACACAGGGGGGCCAACTATAAAGATTGGGAAGGAGTGTCCCTACCTGCTGTGTGTGCATATTGCCACCAGAGGGAGCTGTTTGACTAGCTGTAAATCTGACTCATTGGCTATCAATTAATTTAAAAAACAAATATGGTATTAAGAGCAACTAATTGCTCTTAAACTAATTTAGGGGCGGCAGGTAGTCTAGTGGTTAGAGTGTAGGGGCGGCAGGTAGTCTAGTGGTTAGAGTGTAGGGGCTGCAGGTAGCCTAGTGGTTAGAGTGTAGAGGAGGCAGGTAGCCTAGTAGTTAGAGTGTAGAGGAGGCAGGTAGCCTAGTGGTTAGAGTGTAGGGGCTGCAGGTAGCCTAGTAGTTAGAGTGTAGGGGTGGCAGGTAGTCTAGTGGTTAGAGTGTAGGGGGGGGGCAGGGTAGCCTAGTGGTTAGAGTGTAGAGGAGGCAGGTAGCCTAGTGGTTAGAGTGTAGGGGTGGCAGGTAGCCTAGTGGTTAGAGTGTAGGGGGGGCAGGGTAGCCTAGTGGTTAGAGTGTAGGGGTGGCAGGTAGCCTAGTGGTTAGAGTGTAGGGGGGGCAGGGTAGCCTAGTGGTTAGAGTGTAGGGACGGCAGGGTAGCCTAGTGGTTAGAGTGTAGAGGTGGCAGGTAGCCTAGTGGTTAGAGTGTAGGGACGGCAGGGTAGCCTAGTGGTTAGAGTGTAGAGGTGGCAGGTAGCCTAGTGGTTAGAGTGTAGAGGTGGCAGGTAGCCTAGTGGTTAGAGTGTAGGGACGGCAGGTACCCTAGTGGTTAGAGTGTAGGGACGGCAGGTAGCCTAGTGGTTAGAGTGTAGGGACGGCAGGTAGCCTAGTGGTTAGAGTGTAGGGGCGGCAGGTAACCTAGTGGTTAGAGTGTAGGGGGGGGCAGGGTAGCCTAGTGGTTAGAGCGTTGGGCCAGTAAGCGAAAGGTTGCAAGTTCAAACCCCCGAGTTGACATGGTACAAATCTGTCGTTCTGCCCCTGAACAAGTCAGTTAACCCACTGTTCCTAGACTACCTGGTTCCCAGGCTGACATTGTAAATAAGATGTTGTTCTTAACTGACTTCGCTAGTTAAATAACATTTAAAAAAATGTATTACCACAATAGTTGAATGAAGGTTTTATTACTTCCTACCTTTTCATCTTTACCACGGGTGGCTGTCCAGAGGAGGCCAGAGCTTAGAGGGTTCCCTGGAACCTCAGCCAACATCTCTGGGGAATAAAAGGTATAATGACCAGAGCTTAGAGGGTTCCCTGGAACCTCAGCCAACATCTCTGGGGAAGAAAAGGTATAATGACCAGAGCTTAGAGGGTTCCCTGGAACCTCAGCCAACATCTCTGGGGAAGAAAAGGTATAATGACCAGAGCTTAGAGGGTTCCCTGGAACCTCAGCCAACATCTCTGGGGAATAAAAGGTATAATGACCAGAGCTTAGAGGGTTCCCTGGAACCTCAGCCAACATCTCTGGGGAATAAAAGGTATAATGACCAGAGCTTAGAGGGTTCCCTGGAACCTCAGCCAACATCTCTGGGGAATAAAAGGTATAATGACCAGAGCTTAGAGGGTTCCCTGGAACCTCAGCCAACATCTCTGGGGAAGAAAAGGTATAATGACCAGAGCTTAGAGGGTTCCCTGGAACCTCAGCCAACATCTCTGGGGAAGAAAAGGTATAATGACCAGAGCTTAGAGGGTTCCCTGGGGTGGGGAGGGGAGGGGTGGGGAGGCAAATCGGCATGGGGGTGGGGTGGGGTGGCAAATCGGCATGATGGTGGGGTGGGGAGGCAAATCGGCATGAGGGTGGGGTGGGGAGGCAAATCGGCATGAGGGTGGGGTGGGGAGGCAAATCGGCATGAGGGTGGGGTGGGGTGGGGAGGCAAATCGGCATGAGGGTGGGGTGGGGTGGGGAGGCAAATCGGCATGAGGTGGGGTGGGGTGGGGAGGCAAATCGGCATGAGGGTGGGGTGGGGAGGCAAATCGGCATGAGGGTGGGGTGGGGAGGCAAATCGGCATGAGGGTGGGGAGGCAAATCGGCATGAGGGTGGGGTGGGGAGGCAAATCGGCATGAGGGTGGGGTGGGGAGGCAAATCGGCATGAGGGTGGGGTGGGGAGGCAAATCGCATGAGGGTGGGGTGGGGAGGCAAATCGGCATGAGGGTGGGGTGGGGTGGGGAGGCAAATCAGCATGAGGGTGGGGGGTGGGGTGGGGTGGGGAGGCAAATCGGCATGAGGGTGGGGTGGGGAGGCAAATTGGCATGAGGGTGGGGGGAATAAACTGTAGGAGTGTTTCATGTTATCTATGCAGTCAACAGTCTGTCCACATTTCAATAACTAATGACTGTAATTTGCTGATTGGTCAAACCACAAGGTGTTTTACAGCGTAATGCTGCCGATGGTACAAAACAAACTAATTGTTGACAAACACCCAAGACGATAGTATTTGTATATTTCCGTCCCCAAGCTTGTCAGCTAGACAAAATAGCAGCACATAACCCCCCCCCCATCAGTACATTTGTAAACATGACAAAACTTCTATTCGATCAAATAAGCCTCAAGTAATTTGACAATCTCTAATAGACCTCCATGCCAAAAAGGGCTTATCTCACACAGGCAGATGATTTTTGGCCAGAGTAAATAACTGTAGTGTTGAAAACCGGATGCATCCGATTGTTGATATTAGTGCCACGTTCACAACTGGGAAATCTCAAGACTTTCGACTTCAGTGTGTTCAAGACAACTGGGAACTAGGGGGGAAACGGTAATCCGATTTATAATTCCAAATTGGATTACCTTTCAAACCCCCCCAGTCGGAGCTTGTTTTTTTCCGGACATCTTTCTTGAGCTCCGGTCTTTCCGACCTGAATATCACGGGAGTCATGACTTTTCCCGAGTTCCCGGTTGTCTTGAAAGCACCATATGAGTGAACTGTGGGGGCGAGGATATACTGAATTACGGATATAACCTTATACGAGCTGACCTGATATAATGTAAATTAATTTAGCATGGTTCGAACGAGGCTAAAACATACGCTTGGTGGCCACCCGGTTTAGTCGTCCGGATGAGCTCTTCCCAATTTACTATGTTGACGCTTATGGATAGAAACTTCAGACAAATGTTTGAACTTTTCTGCCGAAATTTGGACTTTGTGTGTTCAGAATCATTCCGTTTTTTTTATCGGAGTAATTGTTCGTTTATATATATATATATATTGTTTTAAAAACATGTGCCAATAGACGTTAATACCGTAGCTGTCGCCCTGGTATTATAATATCGACACTATCTAATTGCTTCCCTCTCCTTACTGCGGTAAACGGGACTGAAAGACCGTGGACTGTATCACCGTGACCAATATTAGGTTACAAGTTATCAGGCTCGGTACGCTACTCGACATAACAATCCAATAGGAAGGAACAAATTAGACACGGTGACCTATAACCTACAAGTTATTTCGACCTCGCCCATTGAAATAAATATCACTTTACTTTTACAAGTTTTAACTAGTGCCATGCTGCTTTTATTGCCAGCTATCCAACATAAACTAGCTGGGAAGGGCTCATCGGGACGACTGACTCCAGTTGCGCAACATCCTGTCTGTAGTTCGTCAATTTGGCCACTAAGATTGAGATGGGCGAATGCAGCATTCAAAACAACTGGGAAATCTACAACTTTCGACTTCCGGTGCGTTCAAGACAACTGGGAAACTCACTTTTTTTATTTTTAAACGAGCTCCGACTGGGAAAGATCGTTTTTAAACGGTTGTCCAATTCGGAACTACAAGTAAGAGTTCCGTATTTCCAACCTAAAGATCACTGAAATCATGATTTGTGACCTCGTTTTTATCCGACTTCCCAGTGGTCTTGAAAGCACCATAACCTCAAAGCTTAGCTAACGTTAGGAAGTAAGAATCGAACAACTAGCTACATATGTGATTGAGAATTACAGTCATTTTGCTCGTCGTGTTATCTTAAATATCACACTGCCTTACCTCATTCAAATGTAATACTATGAAATAAACATCAGTTTAGACATTTCATTCACTATTTATCCAGTGCTAAGAACAACAGTAGTCATCCATGCTCCAGTTTCCATAGAAATAATTGTTTCTGTCTCTATGGTAACGAAGGCAAATGGAGAGGGACAATTTTCATTCGTTTACGACACGCGTTAGTCGTTTTTTTAGCACAGTTTCTGCTGCGGGTCATACGGAATCTCTGATACATAGGCATTTGCAGGTCTTCATATAGACACAGCCTATTTATTTATTTTTATTTATTTATTTCACCTTTATTTAACCAGGTCGCAATTGCGACCTGGCCAAGATAAAGCAAAGCAGTTCGACAGATACAAGGACACAGAGTTACACATGGAGTAAAACAAACATACAGTCAATAATACAGTATAAACAAGTCTATATACGATGTGAGCAAATGAGGTGAGATAAGGGAGGTAAAGGCAAAAAAGGCCATGGTGGCAAAGTAAATACAATATATCAAGTAAAACACTGGAATGGTAGATTTGCAGTGGAAGAAAGTGCAATGTAGAGATAGAAATAATGGGGTGCAAAGGAGCAAAATAAATGAAATAAATACAGTAGGGAAAGTGGTAGTTGTTTGGGCTAAATTATAGGTGGGCTATGTACAGGTGCAGTAATCTGTGAGCTGCTCTGACAGTTGGTGCTTAAAGCTAGTGAGGGAGATAAGTGTTTCCAGTTTCAGAGATTGTTGTAGTTCGTTCCAGTCATTCCAGGCAGCAGAGAACTGGAAGGACAGAGAGATATACCTGCTGGAGCGCGTGCTACAGGTGGGTGATGCTATGGTGACCATAATAGATATAAGGGATAGGGGTATAGATAAAGGTATATAGGTGCAATTGAAAAAAAGTCAACTTTCCTTATGTATTGAGGGAAAAAATATATATATGAATGAGTTGACAACTCATGACCTCCATATGTGAGGAAAAACAAGGAAAGCATTCAATCTCATATGTATATACTGTACTCTATACTGTACTCTATACTGTACTCTATACTGTACTCTATACTGTACTCTATACTGTACTCTATACTGTACTCTATACCATCTACTGCATCTTGCCTATGCCGTTCTGTACCATCACTCATTCAAATATTTTGTTATGTACATATTCTCATTCATTCCTTTACACTTCTGTGTATAAGGTAGTTGTTGTGAAATTGTTAGGTTAGATTAGTTATATATTACTGCATTGTCGGAACTAGAAGCACAAGCATTTCGCTACACTCGCATTAGCATCTGCTAACCATGTGTATGTGACAAACAAAATTGGATTTGATTTGATGTGGAGCTATTCAGCTTCAGTGTGCTTTCATTTAATCACTGGGGAACATTTACAGTATACCTGGCTTTTACAGTATATTAACAAATCACTGGGGAACATTTACAGTATACCTGGCTTTTACAGTATATTAACAAATCACTGGGGAACATTTACAGTATACGTGGCTTTTACAGTATATTAACAAATCACTGGGATACATCCCAAATGGTACTCTATTCCTAGTAGTGAACCCTATTCCTAGTAGTGTACCCTATTCCTAGTAGTGTACCCTATTCCTAGTAGTGTACCCTATTCCTAGTAGTGAACCCTATTCCTAGTAGTGTACCCTATTCCTAGTAGTGTACCCTATTCCTAGTAGTGTACCCTATTCCTAGTAGTGTACCCTATTCCTAGTAGTGAACCCTATTCCTAGTAGTGAACCCTATTCCTAGTAGTGAACCCTATTCCTAGTAGTGTACCCTATTCCTAGTAGTGTACCCTATTCCTAGTAGTGAACCCTATTCCTAGTAGTGTCCTAGTAGTGTACCCTATTCCTAGTAGTGTACCCTATTCCTAGTAGTGTACCCTATTCCTAGTAGTGAACCCTATTCCTAGTAGTGTACCCTATTCCTAGTAGTGCACTCTATTCCTAGTAGTGCACTCTATTCCTAGTAGTGCACTCTATTCCTAGTAGTGTACCCTATTCCTAGTAGTGTCCTAGTAGTGTACCCTATTCCTAGTAGTGTACCCTATTCCTAGTAGTGTACCCTATTCCTAGTAGTGCACTCTATTCCTAGTAGTGTCCTAGTAGTGTACCCTATTCCTAGTAGTGTACCCTATTCCTAGTAGTGTACCCTATTCCTAGTAGTGTACCCTATTCCTAGTAGTGTCCTAGTAGTGTACCCTATTCCTAGTAGTGTACCCTATTCCTAGTAGTGAACCCTATTCCTAGTAGTGCACTCTATTCCTAGTAGTGAACCCTATTCCTAGTAGTGTACCCTATTCCTAGTAGTGTACCCTATTCCTAGTAGTGCACTCTATTCCTAGTAGTGTACCCTATTCCTAGTAGTGCACTCTATTCCTAGTAGTGAACCCTATTCCTAGTAGTGCACTCTATTCCTAGTAGTGTCCTAGTAGTGTACCCTATTCCTAGTAGTGTACCCTATTCCTAGTAGTGAACCCTATTCCTAGTAGTGTACCCTATTCCTGTCATGCAGGTGAAAGAGGACCCAAAAGCGACTTGGCGAAAACAGAGTCTTTAATCCAGTAAAGTAAATACAAACAAAAAACACAACTTTCACTCGAAATGACGAGGACAAACTGGAGACTCGATCTTGAACAGCAGGTGAACAGCAGGTTGCCTCGGGAAGGCACTTGAACCAGACAGACTCAGACACCTGCTCACCACGCAGCATCTGAGGAAAACATGACACGACAGGGCGATACACAAACACAGCACGGTGAATTCTAGACAAGGAACCGACAGGACAGGAACGGAACACAAAGGAAGAAATAGGGACTCTAATCAGGGAAAAGGATCGGGAACAGGTGTGGGAAGACTAAATGATTGATTAGGGGAATAGGAACAGCTGGGAGCAGGAACGGAACGATAGAGAGAAGAGAGAGCGAGAGAGTGAGAGAGGGAGGGGGAGAGAGAGGGATAGAAAGAGGGAAAGAACCTAATAAGACCAGCAGAGGGAAACGAATAGAATGGGAAGCACAGGGACAAGACAAGATAATAAATGACAAAACATGACAGTACCCCCCCACTCACCGAGCGCCTCCTGGCGCACTCGAGGAGGAATCCTGGCGGCAACGGAGGAAATCATCAATGAGTGAACGGTCCAGCACGTCCCGAGACGGAACCCAACTCCTCTCCTCAGGACCGTAACCCTCCCAATCCACTAAGTATTGGTGACCCCGTCCCCGAGAACGCATGTCCATGATCTTATGTACCTTGTAAATAGGTGCGCTCTCGACAAGGACGGGAGGGGGGGAGGGAAGACGAACGGGGGTGCGAAGAAAGGGCTTAACCTGTCTTTCAATTCCCCAGACTGTTAACCCGACAACACGCCCATAAGGAAGAATCCCCTCGGGATCAGTAGAAGCCACAGAAGAACTAAACAGACGGGATAAGGCATCAGGCTTGGTGTTCTTGCTACCCGGACGGTAAGAAATCACAAACTCGAAACGAGCGAAAAACAACGCCCAACGAGCTTGACGGGCATTAAGTCGTTTGGCAGAACGGATGTACTCAAGGTTCTTATGGTCTGTCCAAACGACAAAAGGAACGGTCGCCCCCTCCAACCACTGTCGCCATTCGCCTAGGGCTAAGCGGATGGCGAGCAGTTCACGGTTACCCACATCATAGTTGCGCTCAGATGGCGACAGGCGATGAGAAAAATAAGCGCAAGGATGAACCTTATCGTCAGACTGGAAGCGCTGGGATAGAATGGCTCCCACGCCTACCTCTGAAGCGTCAACCTCGACAATGAATTGTCTAGTGACGTCAGGAGTAACGAGGATAGGAGCGGACGTAAAACGTTCTTTTAGAAGATCAAAAGCTCCCTGGGCGGAACCGGACCACTTAAAACACGTCTTGACAGAAGTAAGAGCTGTGAGAGGGGCAGCAACTTGACCGAAATTACGAATGAAACGCCGATAGAAATTAGCGAAACCTAAAAAGCGCTGCAACTCGACACGTGACCTTGGAACGGGCCAATCACTGACAGCTTGGACCTTAGCGGAATCCATCTGAATGCCTTCAGCGGAAATAACGGAACCGAGAAAAGTAACGGAGGAGACATGAAAAGAGCACTTCTCAGCCTTTACGTAGAGACAATTCTCTAAAAGGCGCTGTAGAACACGTCGAACGTGCTGAACATGAATCTCGAGTGACGGAGAAAAAATCAGGATATCGTCAAGATAGACAAAAACAAAGATGTTCAGCATGTCTCTCAGAACATCATTAACTAATGCCTGAAAAACAGCTGGCGCATTGGCGAGACCAAACGGCAGAACCCGGTACTCAAAATGCCCTAACGGAGTGTTAAACGCCGTTTTCCACTCGTCCCCCTCTCTGATGCGCACGAGATGGTAAGCGTTACGAAGGTCCAACTTAGTAAAGCACCTGGCTCCCTGCAGAATCTCGAAGGCTGATGACATAAGGGGAAGCGGATAACGATTCTTAACCGTTATGTGATTCAGCCCTCGATAATCCACGCAGGGGCGCAGAGTACCGTCCTTCTTCTTAACAAAAAGAACCCCGCCCCGGCCGGAGAGGAAGAAGGCACTATGGTACCGGCGTCAAGAGACACAGACAAATAATCCTCGAGAGCCTTACGTTCGGGAGCCGACAGAGAGTATAGTCTACCCCGAGGAGGAGTGGTCCCCGGAAGGAGATCAATACTACAATCATACGACCGGTGAGGAGGAAGGGAGTTGGCTCGGGACCGACTGAAGACCGTGCGCAGATCATGATATTCCTCCGGCACTCCTGTCAAATCGCCAGGTTCCTCCTGAGAAGTAGGGACAGAAGAAACGGGAGGGATGGCAGACATTAAACACTTCACATGACAAGAAACGTTCCAGGATAGGATAGAATTACTAGACCAATTAATAGAAGGATTATGACATACTAGCCAGGGATGACCCAAAACAACAGGTGTAAACGGTGAACGAAAAATCAAAAAGAAATAGTCTCACTGTGGTTACCAGATACTGTGAGGGTTAAAGGTAGTGTCTCAAATCTGATACTGGGAAGATGACTACCATCTAAGGCGAACATGGGCGTAGGCTTCTCTAACTCTCTGAAAGGAATGTCATGTTTCCGAACCCATGCTTCGTCCATGAAACAACCCTCAGCCCCAGAGTCTATCAAGGCACTACATGTAGCACCCGAACCGGTCCAGCGTAGATGGACCGACAAAGTAGTACAGGATCTTGATGGAGAGACTTGAGTAGTTGCGCTCACCTGTAGCCCTCCGCTTACAGATGAGCTCTGGCTTTTACTGGACATGAATTAACAAAATGTCCAGCAACTCCGCAATAGAGGCACAGGCGGTTGGTGATCCTCCGTTCCCTCTCCTTAGTCGAGATGCGAATCCCTCCCAGCTGCATGGGCTCAGACTCTGAGCCAGAGGAGGGAGATGGTTGCGATGCGGAGCAGGGAAACACCGTTGATGCGAGCTCTCTTCCACGAGCCCGGTGACGAAGATCTACCCGTCGTTCTATGCGGATGGCGAGAGCAATCAAAGAGTCCACATCTGAAGGAACCTCCCGGGAGAGAATCTCATCCTTAACCACTGCGTGGAGTCCCTCCAGAAAACGAGCGAGCAGCGCCGGCTCGTTCCACTCACTAGAGGCAGCAAGAGTGCGAAACTCAATAGAATAATCCGTTATGGACCGTTCACCTTGGCATAAGGAAGCCAGGGCCCTAGAAGCCTCCCTACCAAAAACTGAACGGTCAAAAACCCGAATCATCTCCTCTTTAAAGTTCTGGAACTTGTTAGAGCAATCAGCCCTTGCCTCCCAGATAGCTGTGCCCCATTCTCGAGCCCGGCCAGTAAGGAGTGAAATGACGTAAGCAACCCGAGCTCTCTCTCTAGAGTATGTGTTGGGTTGGAGAGAGAACACAATCTCACACTGCGTGAGAAAGGAGCGGCACTCAGTGGGCTGCCCGGAGTAGCAAGGTGGGTTATTAACCCTAGGTTCTGGAGGCTCGGCAGGCCAGGAAGTAACAGGTGGCACGAGACGTAGACTCTGGAACTGTCCAGAGAGGTCGGAAACCTGAGCGGCCAGGTTCTCCACGGCATGGCGAGCAGCAGACAATTCCTGCTCGTGTCTGCCGAGCATGGCTCCTTGGATCTCGACGGCAGTGTAACGAGCGTCTGAAGTCGCTGGGTCCATTCCTTGGTCGGTTCCTTCTGTCATGCAGGTGAAAGAGGACCCAAAAGCGACTTGGCGAAAACAGAGTCTTTAACCCAGTAAAGTAAATACAAACAAAAAACACAACTTTCACTCGAAATGACGAGGACAAACTGGAGACTCGATCTTGAACAGCAGGTGAACAGCAGGTTGCCTCGGGAAGGCACTTGAACCAGACAGACTCAGACACCTGCTCACCACGCAGCATCTGAGGAAAACATGACACGACAGGGCGATACACAAACACAGCACGGTGAATTCTAGACAAGGAACCGACAGGACAGGAACGGAACACAAAGGAAGAAATAGGGACTCTAATCAGGGAAAAGGATCGGGAACAGGTGTGGGAAGACTAAATGATTGATTAGGGGAATAGGAACAGCTGGGAGCAGGAACGGAACGATAGAGAGAAGAGAGAGCGAGAGAGTGAGAGAGGGAGGGGGAGAGAGAGGGATAGAAAGAGGGAAAGAACCTAATAAGACCAGCAGAGGGAAACGAATAGAATGGGAAGCACAGGGACAAGACAAGATAATAAATGACAAAACATGACAATTCCTAGTAGTGTACCCTATTCCTAGTAGTGAACCCTATTCCTAGTAGTGAACCCTATTCCTAGTAGTGTCCTAGTAGTGTACCCTATTCCTAGTAGTGAACCCTATTCCTAGTAGTGTCCTAGTAGTGTACCCTATTCCTAGTAGTGTACCCTATTCCTAGTAGTGAACCCTATTCCTAGTAGTGCACTCTATTCCTAGTAGTGTACCCTATTCCTAGTAGTGTACCCTATTCCTAATAGTGTACCCTATTCCTAGTAGTGCACTCTATTCCTAGTAGTGTACCCTATTCCTAGTAGTGTACCCTATTCCTAGTAGTGTACCCTATTCCTAGTAGTGAACCCTATTCCTAGTAGTGAACCCTATTCCTAGTAGTGAACCCTATTCCTAGTAGTGTCCTAGTAGTGTACCCTATTCCTAGTAGTGTACCCTATTCCTAGTAGTGAACCCTATTCCTAGTAGTGCACTCTATTCCTAGTAGTGTACCCTATTCCTAGTAGTGAACCCTATTCCTAGTAGTGTACTCTATTCCTAGTAGTGTACCCTATTCCTAGTAGTGTACCCTATTCCTAGTAGTGCACTCTATTCCTAGTAGTGTACCCTATTCCTAGTAGTGTACCCTATTCCTAGTAGTGCACTCTATTCCTAGTAGTTTACCCTATTCCTAGTAGTGTACCCTATTCCTAGTAGTGCACTCTATTCCTAGTAGTGTACCCTATTCCTAGTAGTGAACCCTATTCCTAGTAGTGCACTCTATTCCTAGTAGTGTCCTAGTAGTGTACCCTATTCCTAGTAGTGTACCCTATTCCTAGTAGTGAACCCTATTCCTAGTAGTGTACCCTATTCCTAGTAGTGTACCCTATTCCTAGTAGTGAACCCTATTCCTAGTAGTGAACCCTATTCCTAGTAGTGTCCTAGTAGTGTACCCTATTCCTAGTAGTGTACCCTATTCCTAGTAGTGAACCCTATTCCTAGTAGTGCACTCTATTCCTAGTAGTGTACCCTATTCCTAGTAGTGTACCCTATTCCTAATAGTGTACCCTATTCCTAGTAGTGCACTCTATTCCTAGTAGTGTACCCTATTCCTAGTAGTGTACCCTATTCCTAGTAGTGTACCCTATTCCTAGTAGTGTCCTAGTAGTGTACCCTATTCCTAGTAGTGTACCCTATTCCTAGTAGTGAACCCTATTCCTAGTAGTGCACTCTATTCCTAGTAGTGTACCCTATTCCTAGTAGTGAACCCTATTCCTAGTAGTGTACTCTATTCCTAGTAGTGTACCCTATTCCTAGTAGTGTACCCTATTCCTAGTAGTGCACTCTATTCCTAGTAGTGTACCCTATTCCTAGTAGTGTACCCTATTCCTAGTAGTGCACTCTATTCCTAGTAGTTTACCCTATTCCTAGTAGTGTACCCTATTCCTAGTAGTGCACTCTATTCCTAGTAGTGTACCCTATTCCTAGTAGTGCACTCTATTCCTAGTAGTGCACTCTATTCCTAGTAGTGTCCTAGTAGTGTACCCTATTCCTAGTAGTGTACCCTATTCCTAGTAGTGAACCCTATTCCTAGTAGTGTACCCTATTCCTAGTAGTGTACCCTATTCCTAGTAGTGAACCCTATTCCTAGTAGTGAACCCTATTCCTAGTAGTGTCCTAGTAGTGTACCCTATTCCTAGTAGTGTACCCTATTCCTAGTAGTGAACCCTATTCCTAGTAGTGCACTCTATTCCTAGTAGTGTACCCTATTCCTAGTAGTGTACCCTATTCCTAATAGTGTACCCTATTCCTAGTAGTGCACTCTATTCCTAGTAGTGTACCCTATTCCTAGTAGTGTACCCTATTCCTAGTAGTGTACCCTATTCCTAGTAGTGAACCCTATTCCTAGTAGTGAACCCTATTCCTAGTAGTGAACCCTATTCCTAGTAGTGTCCTAGTAGTGTACCCTATTCCTAGTAGTGTACCCTATTCCTAGTAGTGAACCCTATTCCTAGTAGTGCACTCTATTCCTAGTAGTGTACCCTATTCCTAGTAGTGAACCCTATTCCTAGTAGTGCACTCTATTCCTAGTAGTGTACCCTATTCCTAGTAGTGTACCCTATTCCTAGTAGTGCACTCTATTCCTAGTAGTGTACCCTATTCCTAGTAGTGTACCCTATTCCTAGTAGTGCACTCTATTCCTAGTAGTGTACCCTATTCCTAGTAGTGTACCCTATTCCTAGTAGTGCACTCTATTCCTAGTAGTGTACCATATTCCTAGTAGTGAACCCTATTCCTAGTAGTGCACTCTATTCCTAGTAGTGTACCCTATTCCTAGTCGTGTACCCTATTCCTAGTAGTGCACTCTATTCCTAGTAGTGTACCCTATTCCTAGTAGTGTACCTTATTCCTAGTAGTGCACTCTATTCCTAGTAGTGCACTCTATTCCTAGTAGTGTCCTAGTAGTGTACCCTATTCCTAGTAGTGCACTCTATTCCTAGTAGTGCACTCTATTCCTAGTAGTGTACCCTATTCCTAGTAGTGCACTCTATTCCTAGTAGTGTACCCTATTCCTAGTAGTGCACTCTATTCCTAGTAGTGCACTCTATTCCTAGTAGTGTACCCTATTCCTAGTAGTGCACTCTATTCCTAGTAGTGCACTCTATTCCTAGTAGTGTCCTAGTAGTGTACCCTATTCCTAGTAGTGCACTCTATTCCTAGTAGTGTACCCTATTCCTAGTAGTGCACTCTATTCCTAGTAGTGCACTCTATTCCTAGTAGTGTCCTAGTAGTGTACCCTATTCCTAGTAGTGTACCCTATTCCTAGTAGTGAACCCTATTCCTAGTAGTGCACTCTATTCCTAGTAGTGTACCCTATTCCTAGTAGTGTACCCTATTCCTAGTAGTGTACCCTATTCCTTATAGTGTACCCTATTCCTAGTAGTGTACCCTATTCCTAGTAGTGTACCCTATTCCTAGTAGTGTAACCTATTCCTGGTAGTGTATCCTATTCCTGGTAGTGCACCCTATTCTTTATAGTGTACCCTATTCCTTATAGTGTGCTCTATTCCTAATGGTGTACCCTATTCCGAGTAGTGCACCCTATTTCTTATAGTGTACCCTATTCCTTATAGTGCATCCTATTCCTAGTTGTGCACCCTATTCCTTATAGTGCACCCTATTCATTATAGTGCATCCTATTCCTAGTTGTGTACCCTATTTCTGTCCTAATGTATTCCCCTGGGCCATGTGTTCATGTGCCATACGAAAACTTCATTCAGTTACCAAGTGAGACCCACTGCACATAATAAAAGTATGAGTAAAGTATTTTTTTAAATCCTGGGCACACACTGCTTGAATTAACGTTGTTTCAACATAATTTCAACATCATTTTGTCAAGGTACTGTGATATGGAATCAATATGGAATCAACGTGGAAAATACATTGGATTTGAAAAAAAGTCCTCGACCAGTAGGCTGCTATTTTCATCCAATTTCAACCAACGTTGTAAAAATTGAAATTAGGGTAAAACACTTCAACTTAAATATATTGACTTAACCTGATTTAACCAACCTAACAGGTTGTTACATCAATCTAATTTCAACATACATTTCAGTTGATTATTAAAGCCCTCCACACGACCTATCCAATCGGAAAAAGGACAGAGCCCTCCACACGACCTATCCAATCAGAAAAAGGACAGACCCCTCCACACGACCTATCCAATCAGAAAAAGGACAGAGCCCTCCACACGACCTATCCAATCAGAAAAAGGACAGAGCCCTCCACACGACCTATCCAATCAGAAAAAGGACAGACCCCTCCACACGACCTATCCAATCAGAAAAAGGACAGAGCCCTCCACACGACCTATCCAATCAGAAAAAGGACAGAGCCCTCCACACGACCTATCCAATCAGAAAAAGGACAGAGCCCTCCACACAACCTATCCAATCAGAAAAAGGACAGAGCCCTCCACACGACCTATCCAATCAGAAAAAGGACAGAGCCCTCCACACGACCTATCCAATCAGAAAAAGGACAGAGCCCTCCACACGACCTATCCAATCAGAAAAAGGACAGAGCCCTCCACACGACCTATCCAATCAGAAAAAGGACAGAGCCCTCCACACGACCTATCCAATCAGAAAAAGGACAGAGCCCTCCACACGACCTATCCAATCAGAAAAAGGACAGAGCCCTCCACACGACCTATCCAATCAGAAAAAGGACAGAGCCCTCCACACAACCTATCCAATCAGAAAAACTACAGAGCCCTCAACATGATCTCTCCAATCAGTCTTGAGAGAGAGAGCTTGGTGACAGCATGGTGACAGCTTGGTGACTGCTTGGTGCGTAAGTTCTCTCTCGTTGACTGCTGGGTGACTGCTTGGTGACAGCTTGGTGACTGCTTGGTGACAGCTTGGTGACAGCTTGGTGACTGCTTGGTGACAGCATGGTGACAGCATGGTGACAGCTTGGTGACAGCATGGTGACAGCACGGTGACAGCTTGGTGACAGCACGGTGACAGCATGGTGACAGCACGGTGAATAAGTTCTGTCTCGTATGATGGCTGGGTGAATAAGTTCTGTCTCGTATGATGGCTGGGTGTGTAATTTCTGTCTCGTATGATGGCTGGGTGAATAAGTTCTGTCTCGTATGATGGCTGGGTGTATAAGTTCTGTCTCGTATGATGGCTGGGTGTATAAGTTCTGTCTCGTATGATGGCTGGGTGACAGCTTGGTGAATAAGTTCTGTCTCGTATGATGGCTGGGTGTATAAGTTCTGTCTCGTATGATGGCTGGGTGAATAAGTTCTGTCTCGTATGATGGCTGGGTGAATAAGTTCTGTCTCGTATGATGGCTGGGTGAATAAGTTCTGTCTCGTATGATGGCTGGGTGTATAAGTTCTGTCTCGTATGATGGCTGGGTGAATAAGTTCTGTCTCGTATGATGGCTGGGTGAATAAGTTCTGTCTCGTATGATGGCTGGATGAATAAGTTCTGTCTCGTATGATGGCTAAGTCTCGTATGATGGCTGGGTGTATAAGTTCTGTCTCGTATGATGGCTGGGTGTATCACTAACCATGATTTAAACAAGACAACAGTTAACATGTAGTCCCCCACGAATGATGCAGAGTCCCCACTTTGGGCCAATCGGTGTAATTTAGTAAAGGATCTCTATGGCAAAACTCATCTTTAATCCAAGTTTGGTCGAAATCTGTCCAGTGGCGTCTGAGATATCGCATGACTATCGTACTTACAGTCGATTACTATAACGCCGCCCCCCCCCTCCCCACCCCCCCTTCGACCAATCAGTGTAATTTCGTAATATCCGGATCTCTATGGTAAGACGCAACATGCACTTCGTCAAAATTAGTGGTGTCTGGGGTATCGCTTGGGTTATCTAGACTCATATCACTGAGCATGTGTGCCAAATTTCAGCACTCTGAGTCAAACAGATCAAGCGAGATTAACATGTGTCCGGTATAGCGCCACCGTGTGGTCGATATGAATGTTCTTGCATACGTTGAGTCTTGACAGTTTTTGCAACATGTGTACCAAATTGTGTTAACAGTACGAATATCCTTGACTGATTTATATACATTTATGTGCCAGGCCACACCCACATGAATGATTTGTTAGTCAATAGCAGTCCTGTTTTTTTATGTACTAGTCTGGAAAATACTGCTTTGAGAGACCTTGGTCCATAGATGCCACATATCACGTTTGGTGCAGATTGGTCATTCGGTGCCAGAAGAGTAGCAATTTAAGTGTTTTTCACTAAATCCATCATGGCAGACTTTATGGCTCATCATGGCAGACTTTATGGGTCTCAACCTTTGGTTGTGATTGAGAAAGCCTGAATGGGAGACTAAATGATAACTGTATATCAATTCTCCAGTAGGAGGTGCTGTCCAGCCTCTAGTCTGTCTTGCCCGCTATCCCTATATAACATTATACTGTATCACTTTACAGTGTCATTAAGATGGTTTTGGACAATTTAACTTTTTTTTGTAGTAGATGGTTGTTTAAAAGTGAATTTTGAATCATGTTTTAATTTGATTGAAACTTTAATTAATTTGAAACTTAAATATTGAAAAAAATTAATCCATTAATATTGCTAATAACACCAAGAGGAACAAACAAATAAAACAGATGATTGGGACGGCAGGGTAGCCTAGTGGTTAGAGTGTTGGACTAGTAACCGGAAGGTTGCGAGTTCAAACCCCCGAGTTGACAAGGTACAAATCTCTCGTTCTGCCCCTGAACAGGCAGTTAACCCACTATTCCCAGGCTGTCATTGAAAATAAGAATATGTTCTTAACTGACTTGCCTGGTTGAATAAAGGTAAAATTAAATTGAAGATGTGGCTTTGCTATAAAACCACAGGAATGCAAAGTCATTGTCATGACAGTTTGTAGTTTTTTTTCTTTTTCTTCTGCTCGTTGATATAACATTGTCTGACATTGTTTTAAAGGTACAAATTCAACATGTTTTATACAAGGTTTGGATATGAAAGAACATTGGTTACGATGCTAACATAATCCTGCGGGTTGAAAATCCACCGTCCAAAAAAAAACAAGATACTTAACCCTTGAATGCTGTTATTAGAATGAAGGATGAAGGCCCACTTTGATACATTATTTACATTATTTATTATTATTATTTACATTTGATACGTTATTTATTTACATGTATTTATTTATCTTCTATGTAGATTCCACGTCACAATACATTGACAAATTACATTGGACACAACATTGATTCAACCAGTGTGTGGCCAGTGGGAAATTACAGGGCCGTAAATGAAGCAAGAAGTTCATTCATGATCAGTTACAGAGATCAACTTATATATTGGAGCATTATATCCATGAGGCAATGGGTTTTTTAGTGTTAAATACCTCTATGGCAGCAGGTGGCGACAGGGTAGCCTAGTGGTTCGAGTGTTTGACTAGTAACCGGAATGGTTGCAAGTTCAAATCCCAGAGTTGACAAGGTACGAATCTGTCGTTCTGCTCCTGAACAGGCAGTTAACCCACTGTTCCTAGGTCAACATTGAAAATGAGAATTTGTTCCTAACTCACTTGCCTAGTTAAATAAAATATGGCAACAGGCAGAATATAAAAAAATCTTTTTTTAAAAGATCAATGTTAGTTTTTTTGATAGACTGCTCTAATATTTTAAAATAGTTTTCAAATTATATTTAAAAAAAAACAGAAATGTGGCTAATGGTTAGCCTCAGTTACAGCCCTGTTCTAAATTGTAAATGTAAAACAAATATATTTAACTTGTTTGCCCCTTGTCAAGTAAAAGGTGAAGGAAAGTGATAGGCTGGGCTGTAATGATCTCCTTGCGTTCACCATGAGCCATATCTGTAAAGTCTGTGAAGTAGGCTTATCACTGCACTGTGGGAACAGGAAAGCTGAAAGATAGCCAGATAGACAAAGTGCTTTAACACACATCATTACCTGGCCATTTACAGGAATTAGAGCAGGGGTAGTGGTAGATCAGGTACACAGAATCGAGAGTGAGGCCTTACCTCGGGGTCAAGGTGTAATAAGGTATTTAGTGACATATCAACAGAGCCCAAACCATGGGTGTTCATGAAATATATAGTCTGAAAAGGGTTTCTGGTTTTGCAACGATTCCAATCCTCCCAGATGCGCCATGGTCCTGCATCCTTCATTCTAATAACGCCATTCAAGGGTTAAGTATCCCGATGAATAGTTGATGCCACACTAAACACTGGTGGTTAGTCATGTCCACAGTCAGTTTAACCCCTGTCCTCCCCGCCTGTCAGTCCCTGTGGGATCAGCTTGTTAGAGGCTGAATGAGAGACTTGTCCAAACAAGCCTCTATTATCTGCCTGATTGAGCAGAAGGGCCCAGGACTAGGAAGGGAAGAAGGGCCCAGGACTAGGAAGGGAAGAAGGGCCCAGGACTAGGAAGGGAAGAAGGGCCCAGGACTAGGAAGGGAAGAAGGGCCCAGGACTAGGAAGGGAAGAAGGGCCCAGGACTAGGAAGGGAAGAAGGGCCCAGGACTAGGAAGGGAAGAAGGACCCAGGACTAGGAAGGGAAGAAGTACCCAGGACTAGGAAGGGAAGAAGGGCCCAGGACTAGGAAGGGAAGAAGGACCAAGGACTAGGAAGGGAAGAAGTACCCAGGACTAGGAAGGGAAGAAGTACCATGGACTAGGAAGGGAAGAAAGGCCCAGGACTAGGGAGGGAAGAAGGGCCCAGGACTAGGAAGGGAAGAAGGGCCCAGGACTAGGAAGTGAAGAAGGGCCCAGGACTAGGAAGGGAAGAAGGGCCCAGGACTAGGAAGGGAAGAAGGGCCCAGGACTAGGAAGGGAAGAAGGGCCCAGGACTAGGAAGGGAAGAAGGGCCCAGGACTAGGAAGGGAAGAAGGGCCCAGGACTAGGAAGGGAAGAAGGGCCCAGGACTAGGAAGGCAAGAAGGCAAGCCCATGGACTAGGAAGGGAAGAAGGGCCCAGGACTAGGAAGGGAAGAAGGGCCCAGGACTAGGAAGGGAAGAAGGACCCAGGACTAGGAAGGGAAGAAGTACCCAGGACTAGGAAGGGAAGAAGGGCCCAGGACTAGGAAGGGAAGAAGTACCATGGACTAGGAAGGGAAGAAGGGCCCAGGACTAGGAAGGGAAGAAGGGCCCAGGACTAGGAAGGGAAGAAGGACCCAGGACTAGGAAGGGAAGAAGTACCCAGGACTAGGAAGGGAAGAAGGGCCCAGAACTAGGAAGGGAAGAAGGGCCCAGGACTAGGAAGGGAAGAAGGGCCCAGGACTAGGAAGGGAAGAAGGGCCAAGGACTAGGAAGGGAAGAAGGGCCCAGAACTAGGAAGGGAAGAAGGGCCCAGGACTAGGAAGGGAAGAAGGGCCCAGGACTAGGAAGGGAAGAAGTGCCAAGGACTGGAAGGGAAAAAGGACCCAGGACTAGGAAGGGAAGAAGGGCCCAGGACTAGGAAGGCAACCCATGGACTAAAGGGAAGAAGGGCCCAGGACTAGGAAGGGAAGAAGGACCAAGGACTAGGAAGGGAAGAAGTTTATGGACTAGGAAGGGAAGAAGTACCATGGACTAGGAAGGGAAGGGGCCCAGGACTAGGGAGGGAAGAAGGGCCCAGGACTAGGAAGGGAAGAAGGGCCCAGGACTAGAAATTCAGAAGGGCCCAGGACTAGGAAGGGAAGAAGGGCCCAGGACTAGGAAGGGAAGAAGGCCCAGGACTAGGAAGGGAAGAAGGGCCAAGGACTAGGAAGGGAAGAAGGGCCCAGGACTAGGAAGGGAAGAAGGGCCCAGGACTAGGAAGGGAAGAGGGGCCCAGGACTAGGAAGGGAAGAAGGGCCAAGGACTAGGAAGGGAAAAAGGACCCAGGACTAGGAAGGGAAGAAGGGCCCAGGACTAGGAAGGCAAGAAGTACCATGGACTAGGAAGGGAAGAAGGGCCCAGGACTAGGAAGTGAAGAAGGACCAAGGACTAGGAAGGGAAGAAGTACCCAGGACTAGGAAGGGAAGAAGTACCATGGACTAGGAAGGGAAGAAGGGCCCAGGACTAGGGAGGGAAGAAGGGCCCAGGACTACGAAGGGAAGAAGGGCCCAGGACTAGAAAGGGAAGAAGGGCCCAGGACTCCAAGGGAAGAAGGGCCCAGGACTAGGAAGGGAAGAAGGGCCCAGGACTCCAAGGGAAGAAGGGCCCAGGACTAGGAAGGGAAGAAGGGCCCAGGACTAGGAAGGGAAGAAGGGCCCAGGACTAGGAAGGGAAGAAGGGCCCAGGACTAGGAAGGGAAGAAGGGCCAAGGACTAGGAAGGGAAGAAGGACCCAGGACTAGGAAGGGAAGAAGGGCCCAGGACTAGGAAGGGAAGAAGTACCATGGACTAGGAAGGGAAGAAGGGCCCAGGACTAGGAAGGGAAGAAGGGCCCAGGACTAGGAAGGGAAGAAGGGCCCAGGACTAGGAAGGGAAGAAGGGCCCAGGACTACGAAGGGAAGAAGGGCCCAGGACTAGGAAGGGAAGAAGGGCCCAGGACTAGGATCCAAGAATCCCCAGGACTAGGAAGGGAAGAAGGGCCAAGGACTAGAAAGGGAAGAAGGGCCCAGGACTAGGAAGGGAAGAAGGGCCCAGGACTAGGAAGGGAAGAAGGGCACCAGGACTAGGAAGGGAAGAAGGGCCCAGGACTAGGAAGGGAAGAAGGGCCCAGGACTAGGAAGGGAAGAAGGGCCCAGGACTAGGAAGGGAAGAAGGGCCCAGGACTCGGAAGGGAAGAAGGACCCAGGACTAGGAAGGGAAGAAGGACCAGAATAGCACCCTCGTGCTACATCTGGTTAACATAAAAATGAAATGGTCATCTCAAATTGTCTCCATTTTGGTTTTGAGTGGCTGTCCCTTGGTAATCTCTTGAGACAGAGTGTTAAAATAAATGTTGGGTTAATGCCCCCCAAATTTTGGGGGGGGGCATTAGGGGGATCGGTCAAATTAAGTAGTTGGTCAGTGGGCACACAAGATTTGGTTGTGAATTCGCGATTCCATGCCTTGGGAACCCAATGTCCAAATCAAACGTCCTGGTTACCCTGATGTAACTGCAGCAACAGATTTATGCTATGGGTTGACCTTTTAATTAGGCCATGTGGTGGCCTATCTTAGCTGTCAAACTCGGCAAAAGTGCAACCTTAGGCATTCATTCCGTGTGGTTAAGTTGAGGGTTAAGGTTTGGGACAGGCTTAAACAAACCAGTGCCTAGCACTGAGATTGAACACGTGACCCTTGGAGCCAGATTCTGCCGCTTAAAGGCCTATCTCCCACCCACCATCCATCCACACACCATCCATCCACCATCCATCCACCATCCATCCACCCACCCACCATCCATCCACACACCATCCATCCACCATCCATCCACCATCCATGCATCCATCCACCCACCATCCATCCATCCATCCATCCATCCATCCATCCATCCATCCACCCTCCATCCATCCATCCATCCATCCATCCACCCACCCTCCATCCACCCACCCACCCTCCATCCATCCATCCATCCATCCATCCATCCATCCATCCACCCACCCTCCATCCATCCATCCATCCATCCATCCACCCACCCTCCCCATCCACCACCCACCCATCCATCCACCCACCCTCCATCCATCCACCCACCCTCCACCCACCCACCCACCCACCCTCCACCACCTCCACCCACCCACCCACCCACCCACCCACCATCCATCCATCCATCCACCCACCCTCCATCCATCCACCCCCACCACCCACCCACCCACCCATCCATCCACCCACCCTCCATCCATCCACCCACCCTCCATCCATCCACCACCCACCCACCATGCATCCACCCACCCACCATGCATCCACCCACCCACCCTCCATCCATCCATCCATCCACCCACCCACCCACCCACCCACCCACCCACCCACCCACCCACCCACCATCCACCCACCCACCATCCACCATGCATCCACCCACCATCCACCCACCCACCATCCACCCACCCTCCATCCATCCACCCACCATCCACCCCCCATCCATCCACCCACCAGGTGATCAAACCCAGAACAAGTGTGACCTTATCAGCTGTGACTCCTGTTCTGTTACGGTTGTGTCTCTATTCCCCTCCATAAATCATCCATCTTAATTAAACATCCCCTCTGTCCTCCTCTCCTTCCCCGTTAATACCACAGCTAGGTCATCTCTGCACTGCTCCTACACAACGAGCCTGATGGAACTAGTTGTCCTCATGACGCTGCATTGTTGCCACTGCTGTTGGGCTAGCTGGTGGTAGAGAGACGCCTGAGAGGGGAAGAGAAGGGAAGGAGGGAAAGAGAAGGGAAGGAGGGGAAGAGAAGGGAAGGAGGGGAAGAGAAGGGAAGGAGGGGAAGAGAAGGGAAGGAGGGGAAGAGAAGGGAAGGAGGGGAAGAGAAGGGAAGGAGGGAAAGAGAAGGGAAGGAGGGGAAGAGAAGGGAAGGAGGGGAAGAGAAGAGAAGGAGGGAAAGAGAAGGGAAGGAGGGGAAGTCAGAGAGAAAGAGGCGGGAAGGTGGATTCTTATTAGTGAATTCAATTTCATAAATTATCCGTTGACAGATCCACCCTCTCATCCTTTCAGAGATCCTCCTGACAAAACAGCCAATGAACAGATTGATAATTCCCCCATTAGCCCCTTGGGCCGTCCAGTCCTGGCTCTGACCGACCACTTCCTAAAGGAGATGTGTGTTTTGTTTAGGAGCTGGCAGGGGTCAGAGTGCTACTCGGAGGGTGGGTGTACACAGTCACACAGAAAGTTCTGGAACGTTTGGTCGGTTTAAACAGAAACGTGAAAAGAAGAGAGTCTTTAGTTTAGCGTTTCAGAAAAAAATGACCCGCTTCAAGAAAAAAAAATCATTACGCTTAATGTTTCTCCCTCATAGTGCTAGCTGGGTTGTGGTTCTGCTATTTGTTGTTGTTAGATGCCAAGAAATGTCCTTGAGAAATATATGTAGAGGAGCTTGAACAGCAGAGAGGCCTGTGTTTGTCCCCTGGCCTTGGGTTAGAGCACATAGATCATCTCTTCCCAGGTCATTTAAATACTAGACAGGTCCTCCTTTCACAGAGTCCTCCGTTCACAGTGTCCTCCTTTCAGAGTGTCCTCCTTTCAGAGTGTCCTCCTTTCACAGAGTCCTCCGTTCACAGTGTCCTCCTTTCACAGAGTCCTCCGTTCACAGTGTCCTCCTTTCACAGTGTCCTCCTTTCACAGTGTCCTCCTTTCACAGTGTCCTCCTTTCACAGTGTCCTTTCACAGTGTCCTCCTTTCACAGTGTCCTCCTTTCACAGAGTCCTCCTTTCAGAGTGTCCTCCTTTCACAGTGTCCTCCTTTCACAGTGTCCTCCTTTCACAGTGTCCTCCTTTCACAGAGTCCTCCTTTCACAGAGTCCTCCGTTCACAGGGCAGGGGATTCAGGAGATTACCTGTTTTACAGGCAGGCTCCCTGTTTAAGACAGCCAGCACCTACAATACAGGCAGGCTCTCCTGTTTAAGACAGCCAGCACCTACAATACAGGCAGACTCTCCTGCTTAAGACAGCCAGCACCTACAATACAGGCAGGCTCTCCTGCTTAAGACAGCCAGCACCTACAATACAGGCAGACTCTCCAATTTAAGACAGCCAGCACCTACAATACAGGCAGACTCTCCTGCTTAAGACAGCCAGCACCTACAATACAGGCAGGCTCCCCTGTTTAGGACAGCCAGCACCTACAATACAGGCAGGCTCCCCTGTTTAAGACAGCCAGCACCTACAATACAGGCAGGCTCCCCTGTTTAATCCCACTTGTGTGTCTTACTGTAGGTCCCATGTCAACATGTTAGGTTGAAGCGCCTCACAGGCATCGGTTTGCAACATTTAGGAGACAAGATTTTATGTTATTGTCAACTTGTGTTTCGAAAAGGGGGGGGGGATAAATACATTGTACCCATCTCACACAGAGGAGAGGAACATCTGATTAGAAAACGCCAGTTCTATTGGTGGGCGTGTCCGCTCATTAGCTAGCAGAGCAGAAGGCAGGGGGGGGGGGGGGGACACATAGCTAATTCAACTGTTTACTTTCATGTCCTTTCTCTCTGCTGCAGGGAGGAGAGCTGGGACAGATAGACAGAGAATGGATGAGACCTCAGTTACAAAACCCTGGCTAAGATAACCTACTTGAAGTGACTGGGATGCTCTTGAGGATAAACAGAAGTTATGTAACTAGAATAGAAGAAATAGAAATAGAAATAGAAATAGAAAAAAAATACACAGCTATTTATATGATGGTTTGTATGAATTGATGCCAACAAGATGCCTACTCCCTCCTTTGTTCATTCTTACTAAATGTCCAGAGAGAAGTGTACAGATGCTCAACAATTCCTAAAGAAATGATGCAGACTGTGGACACCCTGTCGCGCTGGAGGGAGGAGAGCTGGGGCCTTAGGGCAAGGTCTACACCAGGCAGTAAGAAGAGCCATTCAGCCCTCAGCCATTCATACACAAATGTGACACAGAGGGGTATCCCCTGCTGACACTGTCTGACCCCTGGATTACACTGGAGACGGTAGGAAGGTTTTGAACGCAAACACAACACTGACATCGAAAAGCTAGAAAGCTTACAGTAGAAGATGAACCACAGGGCTGCACCAAAAAATAAACACACTAAAATGTGACTTTTGTATCTTTTCTCATTTTAAATCTGAGTTCTGTTTATGAGTCTATGCCTCAGAGAAATTTTGTTCCGATGCTGGACGGTGTACACTAGTCTAGACACTGATTGTATGTCACAACTTGACCTACAGAGACCAGGGAGGTTTTCGAATGCCTCGCAAAGAAGGGTACCTATTGGTAGATGGGTAAAAAATAAAATAAAAAATCAGACATTGAATATCCCTTTGAGCATCGTGAATTATTAATTATACTACGGATGGTTTATCAATACACCCAGTCACTACAAAGATACAGGAGTCCTTCCTAACTCAGTTGCCGGAGAGGAAGGAAACCACCAAGGGATTTCACCATGAGGCCAATGGTGACTTTAAAACAGTTACAGAGTTTAATTACTGTGATAGGAGAAAACTGAGGATGGATCAACAACATGGTAGTTACTCCACAATACCAACCTAAATGACAGAGTTTAATTACTGTGATAGGAGAAAACTGAGGATGGATCAACAACATGGTAGTTACTCCTCAATACTAACCTAATTGACACAGTGAAATGAAGGAAGGCTGTACAGAATAACAAATATTCCAAAACATGCATCCTGTTTGCAAAAAGGCACTAAAGTAAAACTGCAAAAAATGTGGCAAAGAAATTACCTTCATGTCCTGAATACAAAGCATTATGTTTGGGGAAAATCCAATACAACACAATACCACTCTTCATATTTTCAAGCATGGTGGTGGCTGCATCATGTTATCGGTATGCTTGTTATCGGCAAAGACTGGGGAGATTTCTAGGATAAAAAGAATTGGAATAGAGCTAAGAACAGGCAAAATCCTAAAGGAAAACCTGCTTCAGTCTGCGTTCCACCAGACCATGGGAGACTAAATCACCTTTCAGCAGGACAATAACCTAAAACACATGACCAAATCTACACTGGAGTTGCTTACCAAGATGACATTGAATGGTCCTGAGTGGCCAAGTTACTGTATTGAATTAAATCGGCATGAAAATCTATGGCAAGACTTGAAAATAGCTGTCTAGCAATGATCAACAACCAATTTGACAGAGCATGAAGAATAAAAACATAAAAAAACAATGTATAAATACTGTAGAATCCAGGTGTGCAAAGCTCTTAAGAGACTTGCAGCTGTGAGTCTTTCTGGGTAACCGCTGCCAAAGGTGATTCTAACATGTATTGACTCTGAATACTTACAGCATATAAATGAGACATTTCTGTATTTAATTTTTTATAAAATCTGCAAAAAGTTATTAAAAAAAACACGTTTTCATTTTGTCGTTATGCGGTATTGTATATCGATCGGGGAATAAATAAAAAAATATTCGATCCATTTTGAATTCAGGCTGTAACATATCAAAATGTGGAATAAGTCAAGGGGTATGAACACTTTCTGAAGGCACTATGAGAGAATCTCTCTCGATTTCCGCACGTCTTTTGTTGTGTCCTTGTGTCTCTCTGATTGAACGGAGGAGGGATTGAACATTGAACATTTCCTCACCAACCAGCAGTGGGCGGAGGGGCGGTCCAGGGTCTCTGGGTTCAGCTCCATCCTAAATGGCTTGATTAACGATGGCTGTAGTTGAGACGACAACACAATAAAGAGGGCTGGAGGGGTGTAGAGAGGGGTGTAGAGGGGGAGTAGAGGGGCGTGTAGAGGGGGTGTAGAGGGGTGTAGAGGGGGTGTAGAGGGGGAGTAGAGGGGGTGTAGAGGGGGGTGTAGAGGGGGAGTAGAGGGGGGTGTAGAGGGGGTGTAGAGGGGAGTGTAGAGGGGGTGTAGAGGGGGTGTAGAGGGGGAGTAGAGGGGGGTGTAGAGAGGGGTGTAGAGGGGAGTAGAGGGGGTGTAGAGGGGAGTGTAGAGGGGGTGTAGAGGGGACTGTAGAGGGGGTGTAGAGGGGGTGTAGAGGGGAGTGTAGAGGGGGTGTAGAGGGGGTGTAGAGGGGAGTGTAGAGGGGGTGTAGAGGGGGTGTAGAGGGGAGTGTAGAGGGGGTGTAGAGGGGAGTGTAGAGGGGGTGTAGAGGGGAGTGTAGAGGGGGTGTAGAGGGGGGTGTAGAGGGGGTGTAGAGGGGAGTGTAGAGGGGGTGTAGAGGGGGGTGGAGGGGGTGTAGAGGGGAGTGTAGAGGGGGTGTAGAGGGGGAGTAGAGGGGGTGTAGAGGGGAGTAGAGGGGGTGTAGAGGGGAGTGTAGAGGGGGTGTAGAGGGGAGTGTAGAGGGGTTGTAGAGGGGAGTGTAGAGGGGGGTGTAGAGGGGGGGTAGAGGGGGGTGTAGAGGGGAGTGGTAACCAATAATTACCGCTAGATACAACCTCTCTGAATGATGTGGTACCACAACAGACACAAGTACGCTTGCAGCACAATGAGAGGGGAGAAGAGGAGGTTGAGGGGCTAATTGGGATTGGAGAGCTGTCTCAAACATCTGTTGCTCCAGGACCAAGGATGGTAGATGGTTGTTTGGGCTATAGCTTCACACAGCAGGGTCTGTGGTAGTGGAGGCTGACCATCGTGGGTGGTATGTAGGGCCTATGTTCACAAGCTCTGCTTTACGTAGATCCGTTTTCTCATCACACCCAGCTCAAGCGTAGTGGTTTTATAATAATCTGGGGTGGCAGGTGGCCTTTCGTGGCCTCCAACTGCTTATAAATGCAAGTAAAACTAAGTACATGCTCTTCAACTGATTGCTGCCCGCACCCCTCTGCCCGACTAGCATCTCTACTTTGGACGGTTCTGACCTAGAATATGTGGACAACTACAAATACCTAGGTGTCTGGTTAGACTGTAAACTTTCCTTCCAGACTCATATTAAGCATCTCCAATCCAAAATTAAATCAAGAATCGGTTTCCTATTTCGCAACAAAGCATCCTTCACTCATGCTGCCAAACATACCCTCGTAAAACTGACTATCCTACTGATCCTTGACTTCGGTTATGTCATTTACAAAATAGCCTCCAACACTCCACTCAGCAAACTGAATGTAGTCTATCACAGTGCCATCTGTTTTGTCACCAAGGCCCCATACACTACCCACCACTGCGACCTGTATGCTCTCGTTGGCTGGTCCTCACTACATATTCGTCGCCAAACCCACTGGCTCCAGGTCATCTATAAGTCTATGCTAGGTAAAGCTCCGCCTTATCTCAGCTCACTGGTCACCATAGCAGCACCCACCCATAGCACGTGCTCCAGCAGGTATATCTCACTGGTCATCCCCAAAGCCAACACTTCCTTTGGCCGCCTTTCCTTCCAGTTCTATGCTGCCAATGACTGGAACAAATGACAGAAATCACTGAAGCTGGAGACTCATATCTCCCTCACTAACTTAAAGCACCAGCTGTCAGAGCAGCTCACAGACCACTGTTGGATTAGTAAACGAAAGTGTTGCTGGACCGAATCCCAGAGTTGACAAGGTAAACTGTTGTTCTGCCCCTGAATAAGGCAGTTTAACCCACTGTTCCCCTGAATAAGGCAGTTAACCCACTGTTCCCCTGAACAAGGCAGTTAACCCACTGTTCCCCTGAATAAGGCAGGTAACCCACTGTTCCCCTGAACAAGGCAGTTAACCCACTGTTCCCCTGAACAAGGCAGTTAACCCACTGTTCCCCTGAACAAGGCAGTTAACCCACTGTTCCCCTGAACAAGGCAGTTAACCCACTGTTCCCCTGAACAAGGCAGTTAACCCACTGTTCCCCTGAACAAGGCAGTTAACCCACTGTTCCCCTGAATAAGGCAGTTAACCCACTGTTCCCCTGAATAAGGCAGTTAACCCACTGTTCCCCTGAATAAGGCAGTTAACCCACTGTTCCCCTGAATAAGGCAGTTAACCCACTGTTCCCCGGTAGGCCGTCACTGTAAATAAGAATTTGTTCTTTACTGCCTTGCCTAGTTAAAAAAAAATTAAACTACACTACCGTTCAAAAGTTTGGGGTCACTTAGAAATATCCTTGTTTTGAAAGAAAAGCTTTTTTTTGTCCATTAAAATGACATCAAATTGATCAGAAATACAGTGTAGACATTGTTAATGTTGTAAAAGGCTATTGTAGCTCAATATTTCTGGTCTATTTACTCTCAGATTCGAAAATGCTAATTAGCATCAAAGTAGACATCATGCAAAACTACAAATCCCTGCAAGCTCCTGCACATCATCTCTAGCTGACACCTTTGCTAACAGGTATTGTATCGATTTAAAACGTGCACAAGACAGTTCACAGAATTGTCCATTGAAAGAAATGTACTGTAGCCGATTTATTCATTACTACATTTCATTTTTTGGGTGAAAATACAGACTAATATATTGATAAAAGTCACCTTGTCCTAGAGAGATTTACACAGTTATCAAAACAGTCTACACAAAACATAGCTCTTATTTTAAGTGTGTCTAAAATCCCCTATGGGAAAATTCCCTGTTTAACCGTTAGGTTTTATGGGTGTTATGACTCACACTGTGGTACTCTATAGGCAGCTGTTGTTTAGGTCAAACCTTGATATTGTAGCCTACAGACAGAGAGTATGAATCAGGCTGTTTGAGAAGATTTGAATCCTAAGCAACATGCCTACACATTGTTTGAAGTACAATAGACCATCATAGCTACTGTTGTAGATCAAAGCTGTGTGCTGGAAAACCTTGGTGGAGCATGGGTGGAGTAGGGACTGTGTTGCTGTAAAACCTTGGTGGAGCATAGGGACTGTGTTGCTCATGGGTGGAGTAGGGACTGTGTTACTGTAAAACCTTGGTGGAGCATGGGTGGAGTAGGGACTGTGTTACTGTAAAACCTTGGTGGAGCATGGGTGTTGTAGGGACTGTGTTACTGTAAAACCTTGGTGGAGCATGGGTGGAGTAGGGACTGTGTTACTGTAAAACCTTGGTGGAGCATGGGTGGAGTAGGGACTGTGTTACTGTAAAACCTTGGTGGAGCATGGGTGTTGTAGGGACTGTGTTACTGTAAAACCTTGGTGGAGCATGGGTGGAGTAGGGACTGTGTTACTGTAAAACCTTGGTGGAGCATGGGTGTTGTAGGGACTGTGTTACTGTAAAACCTTGGTGGAGCATGGGTGTTGTAGGGACTGTGTTACTGTAAAACCTTGGTGGAGCATGGGTGTTGTAGGGACTGTGTTACTGTAAAACCTTGGTGGAGCATGGGTGTTGTAGGGACTGTGTTACTGTAAAACCTTGGTGGAGCATGGGTGTTGTAGGGACTGTGTTACTGTAAAACCTTTGTGGAGCATGGGTGTTGTAGGGACTGTGTTACTGTAAAACCTTGGTGGAGCATGGATGTTGTAGGGACTGTGTTACTGTAAAACCTTGGTGGAGCATGGGTGGAGTAGGGACTGTGTTACTGTAAAACCTTGGTGGAGCATGGGTGTTGTAGGGACTGTGTTACTGTAAAACCTTGGTGGAGCATGGGTGTTGTAGGGACTGTGTTGCTGTAAAACCTTGGTGGAGCATGGGTGGAGTAGGGACTGTGTTACTGTAAAACCTTGGTGGAGCATGGGTGGAGTAGGGACTGTGTGCTGTAAAACCTTGGTGGAGCATGGGTGGAGTAGGGACTGTGTTGCTCATGGGTGGAGTAGGGACTGTGTTGCTCATGGGTGGTGTAGGGACTGTGTTGCTCATGGGTGGAGTAGGGACTGTGTTGCTCATGGGTGGAGTAGGGACTGTGTTGCTCATGGGTGGAGTAGGGACTGTGTTGCTCATGGGTGGAGTGGGGACTGTGTTGCTCATGGGTGGAGTAGGGACTGTGTTGCTCATGGGTGGAGTAGGGACTGTGTTGCTCATGGGTGGAGTGGGGACTGTTTTGCTCATGAGTGGAGTGGGGACTGTGTTGCTCATGGGTGGAGTAGGGACTGTGTTGCTCATGGGTGGAGTAGGGACTGTGTTGCTCATGAATTGCCTTTCTTTGTTTTGGCTTGAGCCCTATTCCTACTTCCCACATAAAACATAGTTTCATGATTGACATTTCTACGGTTTTTACATCGGAAGGTGATTATGGAACATTATTAATTCATTATTACAACATCATAACACAGCATAACACAGCATAACACAGCATAACACAGCATAACACAGCATAACACAGCATAACACATCATAACACATCATAACACAGCATACCACAGCATAACACAGCATAACACAGCATAACACAGCATAACACATCATAACACATCATAACACAGCATAACACATCATACCACATCATACCACATCATAACACAGCATAACACAGCATAACACAGCATAACACAGCATACCACATCATAACACAGCATAACACATCATAACACAGCATACCACATCATAACACAGCATAACACATCATAACACAGCATAACACATCATAACACAGCATAACACAGCATAACACATCATAACACAGCATAACACAGCATAACACAGCATAACACAGCATAACACAGCATACCACATCATAACACAGCATAACACATCATAACACAGCATAACACATCATAACACATCATAACACAGCATAACACAGCATAACACAGCATAACACAGCATAACACAGCATAACACAGCATAACACATCATAACACATCATAACACAGCATAACACAGCATAACACAGCATAACACATCATAACACAGCATAACACAGCATAACACAGCATAACACAGCATAACACAGCATAACACAGCATAACACAGCATAACACATCATAACACAGCATAACACAGCATAACACAGCATAACACATCATAACACAGCATAACACAGCATACCACATCATAACACAGCATAACACAGCATAACACATCATAACACAGCATAACACAGCATAACACATCATAACACAGCATACCACATCATAACACAGCATAACACAGCATAACACAGCAACACACAGCATAACACATCATACCACATCATAACACATCATAACACATCATAACACAGCATAACACAGCATAACACAGCATAACACATCATAAGACATCATAACACAGCATAACACAGCATAACACAGCATAACACATCATAACACAATGTAGTTATTAGTATTTATTTAATATTAACAGCTGATTTTTCCAGAGGGAAGCGAAAGAAGAAAAATATAAACCTCATACCAAGTCAATAACACAGCATAAACATGATAAGAAGAAAACATCATAACACAGATCTCTCAGCATAAAGCAGAACAAGCAACAATCAAGCTTCTGGAAAATACACAAACAATCTACCCGTAGCCTACCCATGAACTATTTATATACTTTATTGACTGTCACATTAGGTGGCTCAGAGAGCAAGGCATGAAGAGCATAAACTGCATAACACATCATAACACAGCAAACACAATGTAGTTATTAGTCCCCTTTACATCCTGGTCATCCAGAGGGTGGAAAACGAAAAATATGCACCATCGAAGTCAATAAGTAAGTAAACTTTAGAAGTGGTCATCCCTGATGTTTCCCAACAACAATGGTCTTCTGGAAAATGATAGCTGGATGTTCCAGGGGACCCATGAACTATTTATATACTTTCATCTGAATGTTTCCCGGGACAATGGTGGTCTTCAGATAGCTGGATGTTCCAGGGGCACAAACTGGTACACGTGTTTAGAGGCAAAGGTCATCCGAATGTTTCCCCTGACATCCTGGTCTTCTCTGATAGCTGGATGTTCCAGGGGACGGCACTGGTACACGGATTTAGAGGTGGTCATCCGAATGTTTCCCCGGGACAACGGTGGTCTTCTCTGATAGCTGGATGTTCCAGGGGACGGCACTGGTACACGGATTTAGAGGTGGTCATCTGAATGTTTCCCCGGGACAACGGTGGTCTTCTCTGATAGCTGGATGTTCCAGGGGACGGCACTGGTACACGGATTTAGAGGTGGTCATCCGAATGTTTCCCCGGGACAACGGTGGTCCTCTCTGATAGCTGGATGTTCCAGGGGGACCAGAAGATGAACAAGTGCATAGAGGTGGCCTGGAGCTCCGTCAATCAGCTGGTGTACACACTTCACGGAACACAATCTCCCACCCTGCCATTATTAAGCAGTGTGTCCCCGGGATGTACTGTCGGGGTGGAGTGCATCTGACGGATGAGAGCAACAACGTATTTCTTGAGAGTCTCCATCGTTCTCTCCTCCGCTGTAGCAAGACACGAGCAGCAGTCCTCACACCACACTCCCTGTCCATTGCCACTCAACAATGTTGTTTTCAAGGAATAATCCACTCAAAACCAGACATTTTTAATTATTTACGTTGTTAAATATCGCAAATATGTGATAACAATATATATTGTGACTAGATGTCACATTTCATAACTATCGTAAATGAAGAAGCAAAAATTGTGGAAATCTGCAGAGCTCAAGTCGACTACAAAACCCACAATGCAATGCTCTCTCTAGAATGGCTGGCTGGCTAGCTAGGTAGCTAGCTAGCTAGAAAATGTAGTTATATACAATAATACCAAAGTTAATAACAGCATGTAGTTTCAGAAGTAGTTAGCTAGTTGTAAAATCGCTGAAACAAACTGCACTAACAAATTCTAAATTATATTCTCACTATGTTCAACCTGCTGAAGATCGCATTTGTAGCTCAAAGTCGTGTGAGTCAGGTTGCTATGGCAACGCGCAAGGGACCTGCAAGCAGGGAGATGAGAGGAGAAAACCCGGTTCGCGCCATGTAGTCCATGAGCCATGCCCCTCTTCCCCAAATATGTGCTGTCGGGCTCAGTTGGGCCGACGGGGTCTCATCGTGTTTTTTTTTCTTCTTTTAAAGTTCATGACAAAGGTCAAAGTTCTGTTGACTTGAAATATTCCCGAAAATGGTGTCTGATGGAAAGCAGTGGGAATCTAAGCTTTCCAATGATATACAGTATGATTAAAGGGTGTAAGTGAGAAATAACTTGTGGTGTACTGACATTGTTTGTCGAAGGGTAAAATCCCCATGTTAATAATGAATGGGATGGAGATAAAAGAATCCTAACACACAGAAAACTACCATTGCTGCGCTGCTATCACACATTTTCCAACTCTGGGAATATAGTCCTTCAAAATAAATCACTATGAGTCATCGTCGGCCCAAGTGAGCCTGGCTAACCCCCCCCCCCCGCCCTTTGTCTTGATGATATAGACAGATGTCTGTGTTGTAGACCAGTACACTCATACAATCTATTGTTTTATTTGGCAATCTGGAATGCAGGTAAATCTGACATTTCATACATTTCTCACATTTTAGCTTAGGTGGCTCTGAAAACTCAATTGCTAACGACCCGGTATGCACTTCTCCCGTGAGGAGAGACGGGGTGTTGTGTTGTGTACCTCCAATCAAGTTGATTTACTATCGCCCCCCCACCCCCCCCCCAATAATACTGTGTCCTACAGACCGACAGGGTGAGAATAATCATAGAACCTGTCTGGTATCAGTTCAGCTGTACAATGGATCCTTTGTTTATCTGGTGAGACGTTTCCCATAAACCACCATCAAAGGACCATAATGCTATGCTAACTATAATCCTGATTGTTTGATGTGTGCTTTCATGTGCTGTGAACGGGTCCTATTGGGAGTGTAATTATGATTTTTTTTTTACAACCAGATTTTACAATCACGACTTTCACACATAACAAGCGCCATGGAAACAAGCGCCATGGAAGCAAGCGGCATTGATATGGCAAGATCAAAGCATGTAGAAATATTATGATATGATAAAAAAAAAATCCCAAAACTGATATTCAGAAACTACCCACTGTAATTGTCACCTGCTCCAAACCAATAATGCTGGCAGGTGGAGGTGTTCTGTTCTCACTATTGTCCCATGCAGCTCCAAGCTTGTCCTGTGAGTTCCAGACAACGGCGGTTAATGAATGACGAGCGTGTTTAATAAATGACCACCGTCTCGGTAATGAGTTGACGTTAAATAGGGTTCCAAGGTCTAGCAGGCTGTAACTGGATGGAAGGTGATTTATCTGCCCAGTCTAAATGTGTGGGAATTAAGTCTAATTTAACAGACTAGCCACCAGCCACCGATTTCCCACAGTGGGGGGAAAAAAACCACATGGTGTACTTAAGACATTTATTACGAACGGGAAACTTTAGTCAGGTACAGCTCAGGTTGTGGACTGTGATCTCTCTGAATCTCAGGGGGTATCTATTCAAGTGTGTGTTGGTCACTATGGATTATTGTTGATAATCTCCACTAAAACACTCAGTGTAAATGTTACTTAATTAATGAGGGGCTCTACTCAATCCGTATAGCGGAAAGTTCACCGTTACAGCGGGATTGAAATTTAAAGTCAATGTTCCTACGTTAGCAGAGACTGCATTCACAGTAAACCAACTCACTATCACAGATCAACGTTTGCAGAGACTGCATTCACAGTAAACCAACTCACTATCACAGATTAACGTTTGCAGAGACTGCATTCACAGTAAACTAACTCACTATCACAGATTAACGTTAGCAGGGACTGCATTCACAGTAAACCAACTCACTATCACAGATTAACGTTAGCAGGGACTGCATTCACAGTAAACCAACTCACTATCACAGATCAACGTTTGCAGAGACTGCATTCACAGTAAACCAACTCACTATCACAGATCAACGTTTGCAGAGACTGCATTCACAGTAAACCAACTCACTATCACAGATCAACGTTTGCAGAGACTGCATTCACAGTAAACCAACTCACTATCACAGATCAACGTTTGCAGAGACTGCATTCACAGTAAACTAACTCACTATCACAGATTAACGTTAGCAGGGACTGCATTCACAGTAAACCAACTCACTATCACAGATAAATGTTAGCAGGGACTGCATTCACAGTAAACCAACTCACTATCACAGATTAACGTTAGCAGAGACTGCATTCACAGTAAACCAACTCACTATCACAGATCAACGTTTGCAGAGACTGCATTCACAGTAAACCAACTCACTATCACAGATCAACGTTTGCAGAGACTGCATTCACAGTAAACCAACTCACTATCACAGATCAACGTTTGCAGAGACTGCATTCACAGTAAACCAACTCACTATCACAGATCAACGTTTGCAGAGACTGCATTCACAGTAAACTAACTCACTATCACAGATTAACGTTAGCAGGGACTGAAATATACATTAAATTGAAATAGGCACAATTTTCTTCGTAATGCATTCGTGTTCAGTACACAATTTTCTTACTGTGGTTAATATTAGCTAGGTTAGCTAGGTGGCTAACGTTAGCTTGGCTAGGTGTTAAGGTTCGGCGTTAGGTGTGGGTTTAAGGTTAGGGCTATTAGTATTTTATGAGGATCCCCATTAGCTACTGCTAAAACAGCAGCTACTCTTCCCGGTGTCCACACAACTCATAAAACAACACATAATATGTAACATTAACACAGAAGTACAGCACAGGAACGACAAACGATTAAATCTTCTTCTGGATCATCCAAATGCTCTGTAGCAAACTTCAGACGGGCCTGGACATGTACTGGCTTAAGCAGGGGGACACGTCTGGCACTGCAGGATTTGAGTCCCTGGAGGCGTAGTGTGTTACTGATGGTAGGCTTTGTTACTTTGGTCCCAGCTCTCTGCAGGTCATTCACTAGGTCCCCGCGTGTGGTTCTGGGATTTTTGCTCACCGTTCTTGTGATCATTTTGACCCCACGGGGTGAGATCTTGCGTGGAGCCCCAGATCGAGGGAGATTATCAGTGGTCTTGTATGTCTTCCATTAACTAATAATTGCTCCCACAGTTGATTTCTTCAAACCAAGCTGCTTACCTATTGCAGATTCAGTCTTCCCAGCCTGGTACAGGTCTACAATTTTGTTTCTGGTGTCCTTTGACAGCTCTTTGGTCTTGGCCATAGTGGAGTTTGGAGTGTGACTGTTTGAGGTCGTGGACAGGTGTCTTTTATACTGATAACAAGTTCAAACAGGCCTCTTAAAGAAGAAGTTACAGGTCTGTGAGAGCCAGAAATCTTGCTTGTTTGTAGGTGACCAAATAGTTATTTTTCACCATAATTTGCAAATAAATTCATAAAAAATCCTACAATTTGATTTTCTGGATTTCTTTCTCTCATTTTGTCTGTCATAGTTGAAGTGTACCTATGATGAAAATTACAGGCCTCTCTCATCTTTTTAAGTGGGAGAACTTGCACAATTGGTGTCTGACTAAATACTTTTTTGCCCCACTGTAGATTCAACTACAGAGACCAGGGAGGTTTTCGAATGCCTCGCAACTAACAGGTCTGTGAGAGCCGGAATTCTTACTGGTTGGTGGCTGATCAAATACTTATGTCATGCAATAAAATGCAAATGAATTACTTAAAAATAATACAATGTGATATTCTGGATTTTTGTTTTAGATTCCGTCTCTCACAGTTGAAGTGTACCTATCATAAAAAATTACAGACCTCTACATGCTTTGTAAGTAGGAAAACCTGCAAAATCGGCAGTGTATCAAATACTTGTTCTCCCCACTGTACATGTTATTCAATCACTTCATCTAAACCGCTTCGCGTACGTCAACTGGACCGTCTGCGTAGCCAGGCGCTAGAATATAACTTGGTTCTATTTTAGACACTTGATGCACTGTAAGTCCCTCCTCTACCATCTACTTCATTGGTTTTTAATGACCATATACCCACGTGGATAGATGAACTGAGGTCCACACTCCAGTCCAGTTGGTGGCGATAATGCACCTTTTAAAGTTGGTTGCCAACCACCATATAAAATCCACAGAAGAAGAAGACCAGGAAGAAGGAAGGAGGAGAGAAAACAAACAAAAAGTGAACTGATAGAAAGAGGAGGAAGGGAAGCGCTACTAAGTTACACAATAGTACATTATGGTAGATAGAAGGGGCTCTTTGCTAAAAGGGTAAATTGGTCATCAAAAAGAAAGGAGGAAGTGTGCCTTGGTGCTCCTTTCTTTTTGAAAAAATGAATTAGGTTCAGTAGCAGGATGTATGTAAATTCACTGGGAAACCAAGCCAGGGAGAAAAAGCCATATTACAACCTGTGTGTTGTGGTAATTGCATTGTTTCCTCTATAACCTGTTAGTTCGTATGCCTTGGCACCGTGATATACAGGCCTAAAGGCTGAGACAATAAGAAGACACAGTGATATATAGACCTAAAGGCAGAGACAATAAGACACAGTGATATATAGGCCTAAAGGCAGAGACAATAAGACACAGTGATATATAGGCCTAAAGGCAGAGACAATAAGACACAGTGATATACAGACCTAAAGGCAGAGACAATAAGAAGACACAGTGATATACAGACCTAAAGGCAGAGACAATAAGAAGACACAGTGATATAGAGGCCTAAAGGCAGAGACAATAAGACACAGTGATATATAGACCTAAAGGCAGAGACAATAAGACACAGTGATATACAGACCTAAAGGCAGAGACAATAAGAAGACACAGTGATATACAGACCTAAAGGCAGACCACAGTGAAAGAGGCCTAAAGGCAGAGACAATAAGAAGACACAGTGATATACAGACCTAAAGGCAGAGACACATAAGACACAGTGATATATAGACCTAAAGGCAGAGACAATAAGACAAAGGCAGAGACAATAAGACACAGTGATATACAGACCTAAAGGCAGAGACAATAAGAAGACACAGTGATATACAGACCTAAAGGCAGAGACAATAAGAAGACACAGTGATATACAGACCTAAAGGCAGAGACAATAATAAGACACAGTGATATATAGACCTAAAGGCAGAGACAATAAGAAGACACAGTGATATACAGACCTAAAGGCAGAGACAATAAGACACAGTGATATATAGACCTAAAGGCAGAGACAATAAGAAGACACAGTGATATACAGACCTAAAGGCAGAGACAATAAGAAGACACAGTGATATACAGACCTAAAGGCAGAGACAATAAGACACAGTGATATACAGACCTAAAGGCAGAGACAATAAGAAGACACAGTGATATACAGACCTAAAGGCAGAGACAATAAGAAGACACAGTGATATACAGACCTAAAGGCAGAGACAATAAGAAGACACAGTGATATACAGACCTAAAGGCAGAGACAATAAGACACAGTGATATACAGACCTAAAGGCAGAGACAATAAGACACAGTGATATATAGACCTAAAGGCAGAGACAATAAGAAGACACAGTGATATACAGACCTAAAGGCAGAGACAATAAGAAGACACAGTGATATACAGACCTAAAGGCAGAGACAATAAGACACAGTGATATACAGACCTAAAGGCAGAGACAATAAGACACAGTGATATAGAGGCCTAAAGGCAGAGACAATAAGAAGACACAGTGATATACAGACCTAAAGGCAGAGACAATAAGACACAGTGATATACAGACCTAAAGGCAGAGACAATAAGAAACAGTGATATATAGACCTAAAGGCAGAGACAATAAGAAGACACAGTGATATACAGACCTAAAGGCAGAGACAATAAGAAGACACAGTGATATATAGACCTAAAGGCAGAGACAATAAGAAGACACAGTGATATATAGACCTAAAGGCAGAGACAATAAGAAGACACAGTGATATATAGACCTAAAGGCAGAGACAATAAGAAGACACAGTGATATATAGACCTAAAGAGACAATAAGAAGACACAGTGATATACAGACCTAAAGGCAGAGACAATAAGACACAGTGATATACAGGCCTAAAGGCAGAGACACAGTGATATATAGGCCTAAAGGCAGAGACAATAAGACGACACAGTGATATACAGGCCTAAAGGCAGAGACAATAAGACACAGTGATATATAGACCTAAAGGCATTGACAATAAGACACAGTGATATATAGGCCTAAAGGCAGAGACACAGTGATATAGAGGCCTAAAGGCATTGACAATAAGACACAGTGATATATAGACCTAAAGGCAGAGACAATAAGACACAGTGATATATAGGCCTAAAGGCAGAGACACAGTGATATAGAGGCCTAAAGGCAGAGACAATAAGACACAGTGATATACAGACCTAAAGGCAGAGACAATAAGAAGACACAGTGATATATAGACCTAAAGGCAGAGACAATAAGAAGACACAGTGATATATAGACCTAAAGGCAGAGACAATAAGAAGACACAGTGATATACAGACCTAAAGGCAGAGACAATAAGAAGACACAGTGATATATAGACCTAAAGGCAGAGACAATAAGAAGACACAGTGATATAGAGACAGAGACAATAAGACACAGTGATATATAGACCTAAAGGCAGAGACAATAAGACGACACAGTGATATACAGGCCTAAAGGCATTGACAATAAGAAGACACAGTGATATAGAGGCCTAAAGGCAGAGACAATAAGACACAGTGATATATAGGCCTAAAGGCAGAGACAATAAGACACAGTGATATATAGGCCTAAAGGCAGAGACAATAAGAAGACACAGTGATATATAGACCTAAAGGCAGAGACAATAAGAAGACACAGTGATATACAGACCTAAAGGCAGAGACAATAAGACACAGTGATATATAGGCCTAAAGGCAGAGACAATAAGACACAGTGATATATAGACCTAAAGGCAGAGACAATAAGACACAGTGATATATAGACCTAAAGGCAGAGACAATAAGACACAGTGATATATAGACCTAAAGGCAGAGACAATAAGAAGACACAGTGATATATAGACCTAAAGGCAGAGACAATAAGACACAGTGATATATAGACCTAAAGGCAGAGACAATAAGAAGACACAGTGATATATAGACCTAAAGGCAGAGACAATAAGAAGACACAGTGATATACAGACCTAAAGGCAGAGACAATAAGAAGACACAGTGATATAGAGGCCTAAAGGCAGAGACAATAAGAAGACACAGTGATATAGAGGCCTAAAGGCAGAGACAATAAGAAGACACAGTGATATATAGACCTAAAGGCAGAGACGATAAGAAGACACAGTGATATATAGACCTAAAGGCAGAGACGATAAGAAGACACAGTGATATAGAGGCCTAAAGGCAGAGACAATAAGAAGACACAGTGATATATAGACCTAAAGGCAGAGACAATAAGAAGACACAGTGATATACAGACCTAAAGGCAGAGACAATAAGACACAGTGATATAGAGGCCTAAAGGCAGAGACAATAAGAAGACACAGTGATATATAGACCTAAAGGCAGAGACAATAAGAAGACACAGTGATATACAGACCTAAAGGCAGAGACAATAAGAAGACACAGTGATATATAGACCTAAAGGCAGAGACAATAAGAAGACACAGTGATATACAGACCTAAAGGCAGAGACAATAAGACACAGTGATATAGAGGCCTAAAGGCAGAGACAATAAGAAGACACAGTGATATATAGACCTAAAGGCAGAGACAATAAGAAGACACAGTGATATACAGACCTAAAGGCAGAGACAATAAGACACAGTGATATAGAGGCCTAAAGGCAGAGACAATAAGAAGACACAGTGATATATAGACCTAAAGGCAGAGACAATAAGAAGACACAGTGATATACAGGCCTAAAGGCAGAGACAATAAGAAGACACAGTGATATATAGACCTAAAGGCAGAGACACAGTGATATAGAGGCCTAAAGGCAGAGACAATAAGAAGACACAGTGATATACAGACCTAAAGGCAGAGACAATAAGACACAGTGATATATAGACCTAAAGGCAGAGACAATAAGAAGACACAGTGATATATAGACCTAAAGGCAGAGACAATAAGACACAGTGATATAGAGGCCTAAAGGCAGAGACAATAAGAAGACACAGTGATATACAGACCTAAAGGCAGAGACAATAAGAAGACACAGTGATATATAGACCTAAAGGCAGAGACAATAAGAAGACACAGTGATATACAGACCTAAAGGCAGAGACAATAAGACACAGTGATATAGAGGCCTAAAGGCAGAGACAATAAGAAGACACAGTGATATATAGACCTAAAGGCAGAGACAATAAGAAGACACAGTGATATAGAGGCCTAAAGGCAGAGACAATAAGAAGACACAGTGATATACAGACCTAAAGGCAGAGACAATAAGACACAGTGATATATAGACCTAAAGGCAGAGACAATAAGAAGACACAGTGATATATAGACCTAAAGGCAGAGACAATAAGACACAGTGATATAGAGGCCTAAAGGCAGAGACAATAAGAAGACACAGTGATATACAGACCTAAAGGCAGAGACAATAAGAAGACACAGTGATATAGAGACAGAGACAATAAGACACAGTGATATATAGACCTAAAGGCAGAGACAATAAGAAGACACAGTGATATACAGACCTAAAGGCAGAGACAATAAGAAGACACAGTGATATACAGACCTAAAGGCAGAGACAATAAAAAAAACACAGTGATATACAGACCTAAAGGCCAAGACAATAAGACACAGTGATATATAGACCTAAAGGCAGAGACAATAAGAAGACACAGTGATATACAGGCCTAAAGACAGAGACAATAAGAAGACACAGTGATATATAGACCTAAAGGCAGAGACAATAAGACACACAGTGGCAGAATAAATTCAACCACACCTTTGTTTCATCACAAAACCGGCAGTCCAGTGAAGTCCACAAAGCATATTGCATGTAACTAATAGTTATATCACCTACAGCAGGTGAAGTTAATGTTTCACAACGACTGATTTAGAACAGAGAGTTACCTCAAGTATAGAAAACAGGAGCTCCTCCACTATTCCAGCACCATGTCAACAACAGGAGCTCCTCCACTATTCCAGCACCATGTCAACAACAGGAGCTCCTCCACTATTCCAGCACCATGTCAACAACAGGAGCTCCTCCACTATTCCAGCACCATGTCAACAACAGGAGCTACTATTCCAGCACCATGTCAACAACAGGAGCTCCTCCACTATTCCAGCACCATGTCAACAACAGGAGCTCCTCCACTATTCCAGCACCATGTCAACAACAGGAGCTCCTCCACTATTCCAGCACCATGTCAACAACAGGAGCTCCTCCACTATTCCAGCACCATGTCAACAACAGGAGCTCCTCCACTATTCCAGCACCATGTCAACAACAGGAGCTCCTCCACTATTCCAGCACCATGTCAACAACAGGAGCTCCTCCACTATTCCAGCACCATGTCAACAACAGGAGCTCCTCCACTATTCCAGCACCATGTCAACAACAGGAGCAGCCTCCATTATTCCAGCACCATGTCAACAACAGGAGCTCCTCCACTATTCCAGCACCATGTCAACAACAGGAGCAGCCTCCACTATTCCAGCACCATGTCTACAACAGGAGCAGCCTCCATTAGTCCAGCACCATGTCAACAACAGGAGCTCCTCCACTATTCCAGCACCATGTCAACAACAGGAGCTGCCTCCTCTATTCCAGCACCATGTCAACAACAGGAGCAGCCTCCATTATTCCAGCACCATTTCAACAACAGGAGCTCCTCCACTATTCCAGCACCATGTCAACAACAGGAGCAGCCTCCATTATTCCAGCACCATGTCAACAACAGGAGCTCCTCCACTATTCCAGCATGTCAACATCCTCCACTATTCCAGCACCATGTCAACAACAGGAGCAGCCTCCACTATTCCAGCACCATGTCTACAACAGGAGCAGCCTCCATTAGTCCAGCACCATGTCAACAACAGGAGCTCCTCCACTATTCCAGCACCATGTCAACAACAGGAGCTGCCTCCACTATTCCAGCACCATGTCAACAACAGGAGCAGCCTCCATTATTCCAGCACCATTTCAACAACAGGAGCTCCTCCACTATTCCAGCACCATGTCAACAACAGGAGCTCCTCCATTATTCCAGCACCATTTCAACTTCAACATCATCAAATCACCTCTGTTTAGTCTAATACAATAACAACTTAAAGATACCCAAAACAATTTAGGCCATTCAACGTAAGCTAAATATGATGTGGCTGTCCATGGTACTGATTTGTGTGTCTCTGTGTGTGTGTGTGTGTGTGTGTGTGTGTGTGTGTGTGTGTGTGTGTGTGTGTGTGTGTGTGTGTGTGTGTGTGTGTGTGTGTGTGTGTGTGTGTGTGTGTGTGTGTGTGTGTGTGTGTGTGTGTGTGTGTGTGTGTGTGTGTGTGTGTGTGTGTGTGTGTGTGTGTCAGTAGAAAAAACATGTTGTCTCTAACACCAATGGCATCCCCCTCTCCTTCATGTTGTCTCTACACCAATGGCATCCCCCTCTCCTTCATGTTGTCTCTACACCAATGGCATCCCCCTCTCCTTCATGTTGTCTCTAACACCAATGGCATCCCCCTCTCCTTCATGTTGTCTCTAACACCAATGGCATCCCCCTCTCCTTCATGTTGTCTCTAACACCAATGGCATCCCCCTCTCCTTCATGTTGTCTCTAACACCAATGGCATCCCCCTCTCCTTCATGTTGTCTCTAACACCAATGGCATCCCCCTCTCCTTCATGTTGTCTCTACACCAATGGCATCCCCTCTCCTTCATGTTGTCTCTACACCAATGGCATCCCCCTCTCCTTCATGTTGTCTCTACACCAATGGCATCCCCTCTCCTTCATGTTGTCTCTAACACCAATGGCATCCCCCTCTCCTTCATGTTGTCTCTAACACCAATGGCATCCCCCTCTCCTTCATGTTGTCTCTAACACCAATGGCATCCCCCTCTCCTTCATGTTGTCTCTAACACCAATGGCATCCCCCTCTCCTTCATGTTGTCTAAACGGTCGCTGACTCTGTCATACAGTACAGGTTTTTATATGCGTTGTCCCTGGCTACCTGGATACAATACTTGCTGGCTGGCCTGACTTCCATTCATGGGCAACAATGAGCCAGCTAGTTAACATTAGCATACTACATCTAGCTACATATTGAACGTTCGTCCTTTCAGGTCAGGTGCACAACAATGTATGAATTTATGGTTGGATCATCATTGCCGTTGTACTCATTGGCCAGTATGGTGAATTTAGTAAAACCTCAAGTCCAAATCCCAATTACCATCCATGGCTAATTTAGGAAAGGGATGATTTTAGCTAGTTATACTCATTGGCCAGTACGGATAATTAAATAAAACCACAGAGGGGAAAACATCTTTTAGTTTAGCTAGCGAGCTAGCCACCGGAGGACAACAACACAATGAGATACAAGAATTCAAGTTTCTTCTGTCAGTAATGATGTTTGGCTTTTAAAGCGATGTGATTGGTGTGAAGCCAAATCAAACTGGCTTTTAAAGCGATGTGATTGGTGTGAAGCCAAATCAAACTGGCTTTTAAAGCGATGTGATTGGTGTGAAGTCAAATCCAAACTGGCTTTTAAAGCGATGTGATTGGTGTGAAGCCAAATCCAACCTGGCTTTTAAAGCGATGTGATTGGTGTGAAGCCAAATCCAAACTGGCTTTTAAAGCGATGTGATTGGTGTGAAGCCAAATCCAACCTGGCTTCCCTTGCATTCAATGCTACAGGGGTCAACAATGCAATTCTCTATTTGACCAGACAGCATCAGATAGATGGTCTACAGTCGTGGCCAAAAGTTTTGAGAATGACACAAATATTAATCTGCTGCCTCAGTTTGAATGATGGCAATTTGCATATACTCCAGAATGTTATGAAGAGTGATCAGATGAATTGCAATTAATTGCAAAGTCCCTCTTTGCCATGCAAATGAACTGAATCCCCCAAAAAACATTTCCACTGCATTTCAGCCCTGCCACAAAAGGACCAGCTGACATCATGTCAGTGATTTTCTCATTAACACAGTTGTGAGTGTTGACGAGGACAAGGCTGGAGATCACTCTGTCATGCTGATTGACTTCGAATAACAGACTGGAAGCTTCGAAAGGAGGGTGGTGCTTGGAATCATTGTTCTTCCTCTGTCAACCATGGTTACCTGCAAGGAAACACATACCGTGATCATTTCTTTGCACATAAAGGGCTTCACAGGCAAGGATATTGCTGCCAGTAAGATTGCACCTAAATCAACCATTTATTGGATCATCAAGAACTTCAAGGAGAGCGGTTCAATTGTTGTGAAGAAGGCTTCAGGGTACCCAAGAAAGTCCAGCAAGCGCCAGGACCGTCTCCTAAAGTTGATTCAGCTGCGGGATCGGGGCACCACCAGTACAGAGCTCAGGAATGGCAGCAGGCAGGTGTGTGGGGAACAGAGATGAGGTCGTCATTCAAATGTTAAACACCAGTCCATGCAAATTATTATGTGACTTGTTAAGGACATTTTTAATCCTGAACATATATACTTTAAGGTGCGTTATGGCCACCAACTGGACTGGAGTGTGGACCTCGTTCATCTATCCACGTGGGTATATGGTCATTAAAAACCAATGAAGTAGATGGTAGAGGAGGGACTTACAGTGCATCAAGTGACTAAAATAGAACCAAGTTATATTCTAGCGCCTGGCTACGCAGACGGTCCAGTTGACGTACACGAAGCGGTTTAGATGAAGTGATTGAATAACATGTACAGTGGGGAGAACAAGTATTTGATACACTGCCGATTTTGCAGGTTTTCCTACTTACAAAGCATGTAGAGGTCTGTAATTTTTTAATGACAGGTACACTTCAACTGTGAGAGAACAAAAATCCAGAAAATCACATTGTATGATTTTGAACTAATTCATTTGCATTTTATTGCATGACATAAGTATTTGATACATCAGAAAAGCAGAACTTAATATTTGGTACAGAAACCTTTGTTTGCAATTACAGAGATCATACGTTTCCTGTAGTTCTTGTTCTCCCCACTGTATGTCTCTATTATTCTGGTTGTGCATAATATATCCGCACGTAATAGGTACATGTAGGTAGTGGCATAGATAATAAACAGCGAGTAGCAGAAGCATAAAAAAAGGGGAGCAGGGGAGGGCAATGAAAATATTCCGGGAAGTAGCCATTTGATTAGCTGTTCAGCAGTCTGATGGCTTGGGGGTAGAAGCAGTTCAGCAGTCTGATGGCTTCGGGGTAGAAGCTGTTCAGCAGTCTGATGGCTTGGGGGTAGAAGCTGTTCAGCAGTCTGATGGCTTGGGGGTAGAAGCTGTTCAGCAGTCTGATGGCTTGGGGGTAGAAGCTGTTCAGCAGTCTGATGGCTTGGGGGTAGAAGCTGTTCAGCAGTCTGATGGCTTCGGGGTAGAAGCTGTTCAGCAGTCTGATGGCTTGGGGGTAGAAGCTGTTCAGCAGTCTTATGGCTTGGGGGTAGAAGCTGTTCAGCAGTCTGATGGCTTGGGGTAGAAGCTGTTCAGCAGTCTGGTGGCTTGGGGGTAGAAGCTGTTCAGCAGTCTTATGGCTTGGGGGGAGAAGCTGTTCAGCAGTCTTATGGCTTGGGGGTAGAAGCTGTTCAGCAGTCTTATGGCTTGGGGGTAGAAGCTGTTCAGCAGTCTGATGGCTTGGGGGTAGAAGCTGTTCAGCAGTCTTATGGCTCGGGGGTAGAAGCTGTTCAGCAGTCTTATGGCTTGGGGGTAGAAGCTGTTCAGCAGTCTGATGGCTTTGGGGTAGAGATGAGATGTTGAGATGTTTTGTGATTAGGAGTAGTGATTAGTGGGGGAGAAAAAAAACTCAGACATTTTCCTTCTGGGATATTAGACAGCTTCACTGGTTGATAATGTTTATCGTGATATCTGTAATCGGTGATAAGCACCCTGTGTTCTGTCAACTCAACCACCAAATAAAGTTTATTGAACAGCAATAAATTGATAAGCTTTCATAGGCTTTTATGTATGTTTTGAAGATGAAGCAAACCTAATGTGGAAAAGGGCCAACAGGTTTGTGTGTGCGCGTGTGTGTGCGCGTGTGTGTGCGCGTGTGTGTGCGCGCGCGCATATGTGAGTGTGTGTGTGCGTGTGTGTACGTGTGTGCGCGCATGTGTACGTGTGTGTGTGTGTGTGTGTGTGTGTGTGTGTGTGTGTGTGTGTGTGTGTGTGTGTGTGTGTGTGTGTGTGTGTGTGTGTGTGTGTGTGTGTGTGTGTGTGTGTGTGTGTGTGTGTGTGTGTGTGTGTGTGCGTGTGTACGTGTGTGTGTGTGTGTGTGTGCGTGTGTGCGCGCATGTGTACGTGTGTGTGTGTGTGTGTGTGTGTGTGTGTGTGTGTGTGTGTGTGTGTGTGTGTGTGTGTGTGTGTGTGTGTGTGTGTGTGTGTGTGTGTGTGTGTGTGTGTGTGTGTGTGTGTGTGTGTGTGTGTGTGTGTGTGTGTGTGTGTGTGTGTGTGTGTGTGTGTGTGTGTGTGTGTGTGTGTGTGTGTGTGTGTGTGCTTAGCCTATTTGTGAGTTACTGTGTGAGTGAGTGTGGGAGAATTGTGTCTCAATCTCAGTTGGTGAAACTGATACCAAATATTTGTAGTTCGTAGTTTTGTAGTAGACTATAATAAATAGATATAATGCTAAATGTATTGATAATAATTATATGACCTAAAGGTTTACAGATATGATAACATTTGTATTGGTTTTGACCAAAAAAGTCCTATGAGGCCATTTTCACTTTCATTTTTCAAAGGCGTGTGAATAGTCATGAATAAAAAATACAAATCCTAAACCATACTGTGCTTTACAGCATCAAACAAAATTGAAACATTTGATGTAGAAAAATTTTCAGGTTAATGTCTATTCTCCGTATATATACTTCTTCCTTTTGGGAATACATTTTTTGGGGGGGAAATCAGTTATATTTTATTTAATTGAGGAGAATTGATCAAATGTCCATGGACAGTATGAATGCAGAAATACATCATGATGGTTTTGAATCGAAACGATAGCGCCTTTTTCTCACGGCTTTGCGCTCGTTATATTCCAATTCAGGCTGCTTCCTAGAATAGTTGACCAATTCGAAAATAATCTTCCCTCCAAATGTGTAATTGTAGAGTCACCTATATAATACAATGTTGGCCTAATTCAAACAACGATACATTTACTCGAGTTGTCAGCTACATTTCTAACCATTTGGTTATGTATAGTAGTGTCAGGTGCTTTGTGTGATAAAACAAGTCAGAAATAACTGCGCGGTTATGATACATGACATATGGGCTATATTATTATTTGTTTAGGCTACAAATGTATAGACGTAAAGTTATTTTGAGCCACACCACCCTGCCGACCATAACGTTTCTTTTTCGACACTATTTTCTCCACGCTTTGTGAATTCCACTTGGGGGAAGTCTAAACGGGATCCGTGGGACGTCCCAAATCTGATGTCACACTAGTGAAGTTACATTTTATTAAACGGTTTTAGTAAGGGTTAAAGTTAGTTAATGATTATTGTTAAAGTGCAGGTTAGGGTTAGGGTAATGGACGCTCCAAGGTCTCGGACGGACAGCACTAACTATTCTACGAGCGCCCAAGAAGTACAGTGCGGCGAGCTCGAGCGCACTAGCAGTGTGAACCGGACTGTATGTAATGAACTCATTATAAAACTGTCTGACCCGGTGTGTTCGCTGAGATTAGCCAATCAGTGTCTGGGCTGGAGAGCTTCAACAGCAGAGCGGTGTAACAACATTTGTCAGTTGCAGGTGGAGACGTATTAGCACAGGACAGGACAGGGCAGGAGGAGAGGGAGGAGAGACTGGAAACACCGCCGGAGAAATTTGGCTATAACAAAGAAGGATATTGTCAAGAAAGTGATAACGTAACGTTTTATAATAATTTATTGAAAAAAAACTGAAACATTCCGTGTAACAGCAGTTTTAAAACTCTGGACAAGATGTTCTATCATTTTGTCTAGAACAACTATTTCCGACAAGACTTTACCCAGAACAATCATTCTACTTGCACAATTTGAGTTGGAGGAAAGTTTCAGGAAAGGTCTACAATGGCGAAATCTAAGAACTTTGGAATCGACGCGCTGTTGGCGCACCGGGACAGCTCCCCGGGACTGCGTTTTGAGGACAGCCGCGTCTCTTACCACCCGTCGGAAACACCGTCCCCGCAGAGGACCCACAACGGTATCCACATTCAGAACGGAATGATCCACAAACCGGGTCTACTGAACTTCTCCCAGCCGGGACTCACCCAGCTGTCTCAGGGGGCCATCCATGGAATGTATCCCACTCACATGTACCGCATCGCGGCCCTGGGGGGGCAGCACCCTGCCTTTACCTACCCCGGTTTTGCGCAGCATGCCCAGCAGTACCCAGAGCACCTACACCCGGCAGCTGTGGCTGGGTTCCCGTTAGAACACTGGATTAGAGCCGGAATGATGCTTCCAAAACTAGGGGACTACGGTAGTAAGTAGCCTGGAGTGGTCCCATTTATATTTATTTGAATATAATTAAAATAAGTAACTCTGTCACTGTTCATATTAGAAGTTTATTGTGTGATAACAAAAGTAGTTGTAAATAATGTATTAAGACTGGATGTTGTCTAACGCTTAAGACAAATGTTGCTGCTAAATTGTTTTGGTATAGCTTTTCATTTGAATTAATTTGCCCCTTTTTAATGAATTATTTGTACTTTTATAATTTCATTGAACAATGTGTGAACTTACTACATTATGTTATAATGTTAAATACAAATATTCCCTCCGTGTTTTAGATCTTGCTATTTGGAATTATTCCAAATTATGAACTTCGTTTTAAATCATTTACAAAACATAAGCAGTCGAAAATAAACTATAATTAAATAAATAATATTTTAATTAATAGGCCATAGCCACGCGAGATGTTTAACAATAAGGTAACACCTGGGGGAAATAGGTCCACTTCCGTCAATAAAATCCTGGGATCATTTATTGCATTTTCATTGATATAATGGCTCTGAGTTTTATAGCCCTGCTTAAAGCGATATCTCGCCGTCCTCACATCACCTGCAAACTAAAGTCCATCAAAACGTATCATCGGGACAGCTTTTTAAAGTCGACACTATTTCTATCTTAGTCCCATCCTCCTCCCTTACAGAACAGCTAAATGAACTTCACATGACCAAATAAAAAAGAAGAATAAACAACAACATAAAACACACAAGTATATAAATAAATAAATGTCGGTTGTGTTTTAGGCCAGTACTTGTAAAACGCCAACTGCTAATGTAAAAACAAATAAAATAATAAATACATTTGATTGATTGAATTGTATTGATATAAAGAAGAATTTGATAGCATGTAATAGGAATTATGTCAACATAGTATTCAGAATAAAAGGTGTAATTATTCATAATGATTAATTATAATAACATGTGATTAATAACCTCTCTCTCTCATGGTCTCCACTCCAGCCTCTTCTCAGGATAGTCTGATGGGGAAGTGTCGTAGGCCCAGAACAGCCTTCACCAGTCAACAGCTACTACACCTGGAAAACCAGTTCAAACTCAACAAATACCTGTCCAGACCTAAACGCTTTGAGGTGGCCACCTCTCTCGTGCTCACAGAGACACAGGTGAGCATGATGATCTCTGAACTGATTTTCAATCCTTTGCGTCGTTGTTTGCCATTTTATTACTTTGTGTCGGGGAAAACAAAAATACAAAAATAAATATTACATAGTTCAGATCCATTATTCAGTCACTTAGAGGTCCTACACATTCACACTCAACTAAAAATGAGCTGCACGTTGTTTGAACTGACATGCTTATCCTCATGCGATTGTCATGTTCTTTTCTGACCCAATGTTCCGGTTCCGTTCAGGTGAAGATCTGGTTCCAGAACAGACGCATGAAGTGGAAGCGGAGCCGCAAGGCCAAGGAGCAGGCAGCCCATGTCCAGGGGGAATACGACTGCCCACACAGGGGGAAGAACAGCACCAAGACTGGGTCAGGAGATACCCGGAACTCTGGTACCCTAGAGGATGAGGAGGATCTGGAAGCAGAAGAGGAAGATGAGGAGGATGTGTTAAGTGCTAGTACATTAGCAGCTGGAGTGGGTTTAGTGTCTCACCCCACAAATTTCCTGAGGCACACCGTTACGGATCTCAGCTATAGTTCTCGTGGTTTTTACTCAGTAGATGAACTAGAGGATCGTGGACCTGGGCTGGAGAGGAGGGTTGGGGTGGGGTTATGAGGAGAATGTGATTGAAGAGGAGGGTTGGGGTGGAGCTGGAGAGGTGGGGTGGGGTTATGAGGAGAGTGGGGCTGGAGAGGAGGGGTGGGGTTGTGAGGAGAGTGGGGCTGGAGAGGAGGGTTGGGGTGGGACTGGAGAGGAGAGTTGGGGTTATGAGGAGAGTGGGACTGGAGAGGAGGGTTGGGGTTATGAGGAGAGTGGGACTGGAGAGGAGGGTTGGGATTATGAGGAGAGTGGGACTGGAGAGGAGGGTTGGGGTTATGAGGAGAGTGGGGCTGGAGAAGAGGGTTGGGGTGGGGCTGGAGAGGAGGGGTGAGGTTATGAGGAGAGTGGGGCTGGAGAGGAGGGTTGGGGTTATGAGGAGAGTGGGGCTGGAGAGGAGGGGTGGGGTTATGAGGAGAGTGGGACTGGAGAGGAGGGTTGGGATTATGAGGAGAGTGGGACTGGAGAGGAGGGTTGGGGTTATGAGGAGAGTGGGGCTGGAGAAGAGGGTTGGGGTGGGGCTGGAGAGGAGGGGTGAGGTTATGAGGAGAGTGGGGCTGGAGAGGAGGGTTGGGGTTATGAGGAGAGTGGGGCTGGAGAGGAGGGGTGGGGTTATGAGGAGAGTGGGACTGGAGAGGAGGGTTGGGGTTATGAGGAGAGTGGGACTGGAGAGGAGGGTTGGGGTTATGAGGAGAGTGGGACTGGAGAGGAGGGTTGGGGTTATGAGGAGAGTGGGACTGGAGAGGAGGGTTGGGGTTATGAGGAGAGTGGGGCTGGAGAGGAAGGGTGGGGTTATGAGGAGAGTGGGGCTGGAGAGGAGGGGTGGGGTTATGAGGAGAGTGGGGCTTGAGAGGAGGGGTGGGGTTATGAGGAGATTGGGGCTTGAGAGGAGGGGTGGGGTTATGAGGAGAGTGGGGCTGGAGAGGAGGGTTTGGGTGGGGCTATGAAGAGAGTGGGATGTTTACTGTGCCCTATTCCCTATATTGTGCCCATAGGACTCTGGTCAAAAGTAGTACACTATATAGGGTGCCATTTGGGATACTACAAAAAAAAGTCTCAACACTCACGAGCAGGTATCATCATCAACAGCAATGACTAGTGAAGAATGAGAATGCTATCCATAGTAGCCACTACTCGGCTCAGCAGTGGCCCGAAAACATTCACTAGTCAGTGGTTACAAGTAGTTATTCATTTTCTGTTCATCGTAATTTGCGTTACATTCAACAAGGGGAGCAAAAAAGGACTTGATACTATAAGGCTGTGTTTACACAGGGCAGCCCAATTCGGATCTTTTTTTTTTTTTACACAAATTGTTCTTTTGACCAATCACATCTAATCTTTTCACATGAGCTGATCTGATTGGTCAAAATACCAATTAGTGGGGGGGGGGGGGGGACAGAATTTGTCTGCCGATGTGAAAGCAGCCATTTAAGTCCATTAAGCTATTTTGTCGTACATCCGCCCAGTGTTGTCATACGTTTAGAGTCACATGCTATGTTGGTTCCTGAACAGCACTGCAAACTCTATTTTTTTTAAAATTTTATTTAACTCACAACAACAAAAAACTGATTGTATCCAATTTATTATTTAATAGGCACTTACTATAGTAATTTCTTTGTATTTAACCTGTGGAGATGGAAAACTTGTTTTTATGAAGTTGAATATATGTTGTTTATGACAGAATATTAAAATTAGGTGAATTCAAAAGTTAATTTTGTCCAAGTTAAACCTCTCGAAAGGCACTGAATCGGTGGAATGACCCAAGAGGTGTGATGTGATTGGAGCTAATTGGTGGATCAGGACTACAATACAGTCGTTTAGATGTGAAGCTGATTTTCCGGAGTTTCTCTGTGGCGCCACACACACACACACACACACACACACACACACACACACACACACACACACACACACACACACACACACACACACACACACACACACACACACACACACACACACACACACACACACACACACACACACACACACACACACACACACCTCTCTCTGCCCACCCTTCTCGAGCAGAGCTGTTTAATTTCGGCTATTTCGTTCTCCTGAAATAGTGTGCTAACAGACAAAGCCTTCACGTTTATTAAACAGGAACACAGTATATCAGTGTCACAACGTCAGGAGACTGCTTCATAATCTCCTGTTATTTCTCTTGTGTACATTACAAACCCCATGGCCTTTATATTTAACACAATCAGTGGAGCTTGTTTTCCGTACCAATTAAAAATGCAATTGTTAAAATATTACGACATACTGACTGCGTTTGTGTAGGTCTCTTTAAAAACTGTCAGTACCTCTATATCAACAGACCCATAATGCAGCACTGTGATCAGAGGCACTCAACGCTGACCCATAATGCAGCACTGTGATCAGAGGCACTCAACGCTGACCCATAATGCAACACTATATGAAGGATGGTTTATTAGGGTCAACACGAGGGATGGTTTATTAGGGTCAACACGAGGGATGGTTTATTAGGGTCAACACGAGGGATGGTTTATTACAGTCAACACGAGGGATGGTTTATTACAGTCAACACGAGGGATGGTTTATTAGGGTCAACACGAGGGATGGTTTATTAGGGTCAACACGAGGGATGGTTTATTAGGGTCAACACGAGGGATGGTTTATTAGGGGAACACGAGGGATGGTTTATTAGGGTCAACACGAGGGATGGTTTATTAGGATCAACACGAGGGATGGTTTATTAGGGTCAACATGAGGGATGGTTTATTAGGGTCAACACGAGGGATGGTTTATTAGGGTCAACACGAGGGATGGTTTATTAGGGTCAACACGAGGGATGGTTTATTAGGGTCAACATGAGGGATGGTTTATTAGGGTCAACACGAGGGATGGTTTATTACAGTCAACACGAGGGATGGTTTATTACAGTCAACACGAGGGATGGTTTATTAGGGTCAACACGAGGGATGGTTTATTACAGTCAACACGAGGGATGGTTTATTACAGTCAACACGAGGGATGGTTTATTAGGGTCAACACGAGGGATGGTTTATTACAGTCAACACGAGGGATGGTTTATTACAGTCAACACGAGGGATGGTTTATTACAGTCAACACGAGGGATGGTTTATTAGGGTCAACACGAGGGATGGTTTATTACAGTCAACACGAGGGATGGTTTATTACAGTCAACACGAGGGATGGTTTATTAGGGTCAACACGAGGGATGGTTTATTAGGGTCAACACGAGGGATGGTTTATTAGGGTCAACACGAGGGATGGTTTATTAGGGTCAACACGAGGGATGGTTTATTAGGGTCAACACGAGGGATGGTTTATTAGGGTCAACACAAGGGATGGTTTATTAGGGTCAACACGAGGGATGGTTTATTAGGGTCAACACGAGGGATGGTTTATTAGGGGAACATGAGGGATGGTTTATTAGGGTCAACACGAGGGATGGTTTATTAGGGTCAACACGAGGGATGGTTTATTAGGGTCAACACGAGGGATGGTTTATTACAGTCAACACGAGGGATGGTTTTATTACAGTCAACACGAGGGATTGTTTATTAGGGTCAACACGAGGGATGGTTTATTACAGTCAACACGAGGGATGGTTTATTACAGTCAACACGAGGGATGGTTTATTACAGTCAACATAGTGTAACAGTTTAATGATGAGATCATCTAAAAGACAAATAAGGTTCCTATGTAATGAATTTGGGTCTCGGGATAGAGAGGGTATTGGTTAAATGAGGCGAAAAATATGAATTAAAGATGAATTATTCCACTGGTTGAAGACAGAGAGAAACAGAACAATTGTGTGTGTGCTGAGGTTTATGGGTTGCCATATCCTACTCCAGGCTGGAGTGTAGTAAGGGGTGTGTTTGTTGGCGAGGCCGTGGAGATTGATTACACACACAAAAGACTGTATCATCCTAAAAAAACAATATGTATAAATGAGATTTTCTCAATTTGTTGAAACCAAATATATGATTCAATGCCATCTGTTATATATGAACCCTATATTTCAAGTTGCAACCTATTTCTTTGAACACTCAAATTGAACCTGTTTAGTAACATAAATACAAACTAAAATGAAATGTAAATAGAAAACATTTTTTCATCTTTTTCCAAGTAGGTTTTTCACTTCGGAATTACTTACCCAAATGTCTTCAATTGGATTAAAAGCAACAAAATCAATTCCTTGCAAGTGAAGAAAATATGATAGGTCAATAACATGAACAAATGACTTAAAATGGATTCTTTACGTAAAACCTTCATATTTATTAGCCAGGATTTAATAACCAATTTTTGTCCCTCTCAGCAATGGACGTTTTAATCAGGCTCTTAATTAAGCAGCACATGCACTTATGAAAGTTACATCACAGACTCAATTTTGGCAGTCGAATCAAAGTGAGAAAAAAAATGGATGAACCAGAATCATCTCTGCTAATTGTTTTATATGTACTGAAACAAATGGGGGTGTACTAGCCAATTAGAGTGGAGAAACAGCACAAGGCACCTCTTCTTAATAAGATGTGTTGCGATTCCATGCGCGTCCTACATCATTAGGTCTTCACTTTGCATTGATACATTTTCTTATTTAACCAGGCAAGTCAGTTGAGAACAAACCCTAACCCAGGCGACGCTGGGCCAATTGTGCGCCTCCCTATGGGACAACCCAATCACAGCCGGTTGTGATACAGCCTGGAATCGAAGCCAGGGAGTCGGTAGTGACGCCTACTAGCGCTGAGATACGGTGCCTTAAACTGCTGCGCCACTCGGGAGCCCCAATATAGGAAAAGATTGCAAAGCGCAACATCCTCCCCTAATATTCATCTTGTGGATGGTGTTGGTGTACAACCAGAGATGGAAGGGTAAGGTTTACCAGAGAAGAGTGACCACAGTGTAGGCAACATGCATCAATTAGACTATAGTATGGTCGTAGCATGGTATTACTGGCCTCTAGTGGAACTATTACAATACTACATCTACTTTAAGTGGATAAAGGCAGTCGGGGGGATCCTAAACCCCTCCTGTACCTACCAACGTAATCTCTGTTAATTTGAAGTCTCATGTAAATTTGTCAGCTGCTCAATTAAACATGGCCATTAAACGTAGAACTCCTGCCATACTGTCTAAGCAAATGCAATCGAACAAGGCGCCTTGGCATTGATCAACCAATGGGGTGTTAGACCCTACCCACAAGCATTTGCTTAACATCCCCTCATTATCATATTGGAGGAATAAATACGGAAAAATTTAAATAAATGAAGAAATAATATAAATGAATAAAATCAAAAGAATGTGGGATTAATTATTTATATATTTATTTACATATGTCAATTTATTGATTTATTCCTGTATTTATTAATTTGTGCATTAATTTATTTATTCACTTATTTTCTATTTGCGGCAGGTTTGGTCCTCCATACAGATCAATGTTGCTGTTGTTTTATATAAGTGTTCTTTATAATGTTGACCATCATATCACACCCTTACAAACTGAAATCATATGTGTGTAAATTGCACAATTAGTGAGAAAGTTCCTGTACCTGTTCCATTCATTTTATTCCTGTTCACTGTTATTCCAGTTCCTGTTCCTGTTCCTGTTCCAGTTCCAGTTCCTGTTCCAGTTCCAGTTCCAGTTCCTGTTTCAGTTCCTGTTCCTGTTCCAGTTCCTGTTCCAGTTCCAGTTCCTGTTCCTGTTCCTGTTCCAGTTCCAGTTCCAGTTCCTGTTCCTGTTCCTGTTTCAGTAATGTTTTTGGTCGGATTTGCATCGGCTCAAACAAAAACACTATAATGATTGGTTTTCAACAGAGCCTCCCACGATCCAGGCTGATGGATGAAGTTGGTCAACAACTGTGGAAACGTGCAGTCCAAACGTCATGACCTTTGATCACATGGTTTTTGTAAAGTTCATGCAGTCGACATGTAGGCGCAAATCGGAATTTGTATCCCCATAATGCAACACCCGAACAATGGGATTCAAAGTTCACAAAGGGGATGTCGGGCTGTTTGTTGATGTTTGTTTCCAATCTTCCCTGTGACCTGCCTTGTCCTTGAGGGCTTGAACGCTGCCCGTGACGCGGATTAGCCATTGTGGACCGAGGATTGTCCCGGTTCTTGAGGGCTTGAGGGCCATTGTGGACCGACCCGCTGAGGGCCGTGCCCGTGACGCGGATTAGCCATTGTGGACCGAGGATTGTCCCGGTCCTTGAGGGCTTGCCCGTGAGGGCCATTGTGGACCGAGGATTGTCCCGGTTCTTGAGGGCTGCGCTGCCCGTGACGCGGATTAGCCATTGTGGACCGAGGATTGTCCCGGTTCTTGAGGGCTTGAACGCTGCCCGTGACGCGGATTAGCCATTGTGGACCGAGGATTGTCCCGGTTCTTGAGGGCTTGAACGCTGCCCGTGACGCGGATTAGCCATTGTGGACCGAGGATTGTCCCGGTTCTTGAGGGCTTGAACGCTGCCCGTGACGCGGATTAGCCATTGTGGACCGAGGATTGTCCCGGTTCTTGAGGGTGAACGCTGCCCGTGACGCGGATTAGCCATTGTGGACCGATTGTCCCGGTCCTTGAGTTGATGCTGTTTCCAACAAGCCATTGTGGACAATCTTCCCGCTGCCCGTGAACCTTGTGAGGAGTCCCGGTTCTTGAACAGCGTGGACCGACCTGTTCTTGAGGGCTTGTTAGCCATTGTGGACATTGAGGGTGTCAATCCCTGATGTTTGTTGATGTTGTTTCCAACAACAACAATCTTCCCTGCAACCTGTGAGGAGTAACAGCGTAACCTGCGTTGTTACCATGACAAAGACCAAACCCGTCTGGAGTACCGTTGAGGACAGTGGTGTCTCTCTATCACAGGTAAAGGATCTTTTAAACAAACAGTTCTACAAGCAGTTGTTACAACAACAAGAAAATAACTTCAAGGGTTGTGTCCAAATACTGGTGGAGTCAACTAATAAAATAATTAACAGCTTGACCAGATAAATTCAGAGACTTGTCACGAAGCCACTACTGCGTTGTCTTGGCTGTGTGTTTAGGGTCATTGTCCAGTTGGAAGGTGAACCTTCACACCAGTCTGAAGTCCTGAGCGATTTAGAGCAGGTTTTCATCAAAGATTTCTCTGTACTTTGCTCCGTTCATCTTTCCCTCTATCCTGACTAGTCTCCCAGTCCTTGAAACTGAAAAACCTCCCCACAGCACGATGCTGCCTCCACGATGCTTCACCGTAGGGATGGTGTCAGGTTTACTCCAGATGTGACGCTTGACATTCAAGCCAAAGATTTCTATCTTGGTTTCATCAGACCAGAGAATCTTGTTTCTCATGGTCTGAGAGTCCTTTAGGTGCATTTTGGCAACTCCAAGCGGGCTATCATATGCCTTTTACTGAGGAGTGGCTTCCGTCTGGCTACTCTACCATAAAGACCTGAGTGCTGCAGAGATGGTTGTCCTTCTGGAAGGTTCTCCCATCTCCACAGAGGAACTCTGGAGCTCTGTAATAGTGACCATCAGGTTCTTGGTCACCTCCCTGACCAAGGCCCTTCTCCCCTGATTATTTAGTCTTGGTGGTTCCAAACTTCTTCCATTTAAAAATGATGGAGGCCATTCTGTGTTCTTGGGGACCTTCAATGCTGCATACCTGTTTTGGTTCCCTTCCCAAAATCTGTGCCTCGACACAGTCCTGTCTCGGAGATCTACGGACAAGTCCTTCGACCTCATGGCTTGGTTTTTGCTCTGACATGCACTGTCAACTGTGGGACCTTATATAGACAGGTGTGTGCCTTTCCATATCATGTCCTATCAATTGAATTTACCACAGGTGGACTCCTATCAATTTAAGATTAGGGTCAGGAACCAACCCTATGAACCATGCCTACATTTGAAGTTGGAAGTTTACATACACCTTAGCCAACTACATTTAAACTCAGTTTTTCACAAATCCTGACATTTAATCCTGGTACAAATGCCCTGTCTTCAGTCAGTTAGGATCACCACTTTATTTTAAGAATGTGAAATGTCACAATAATAGTAGAGAGAATGATTTATTTCAGCTTTTATTCCTTTCATAACATACCCAGTGGGTTAGACGTTTACATACACTCGATTAGTATTTGGTAGCATTGCCTTTAAATTGTTTAAATTGGGTCAAACGTTTTGGTTAGCCTTCAAACAAGCTTCCCACAATAAGTTGGGTGAACTTTGGCCCATTCCTCCTGACAGAGCTGACAGAGCTGGTGTAACTGAGTCAGGTTTGTAGACCTCCTTGCTCGCACACACTTTTTTTCATTTTTGCCCACAAATTTTCTATGGGATTGAGGTCAGGGCTTTGTGATGGCCACTCCAAAACCTTGACTTTGTTGTCCTTTAGCCTTTTTTCCAAAACCTTTGGAAGTATGCCTGGGGTCATTGTCCATTTGGAAGATCCACTTGCATCCAAGCTTTAACTTCCTGAATGATGTCTTGAGATGTTGCTTCAATATATCCACATACTTTTCCACCCTCATGATGCCATCTATTTTGTGAAGTGCACCAGTCCCTCCTGCAGCAAAGCACCCCCACAACATGATGCTGCCACCCCCCGTGCTTCACGGTTGGGATGGTGTTCTTCGGCTTGCAAGCGTCCCCCTTTTCCTCCAAACATAACGATGGTCATTATGGCCAAACAGTTCTATTTTTGTTTCATCAGACCAGAGGACATTTCTCCAAAAAGTATGATCTTTGTCCCCATGTGCAGTTGCAAACCGTAGTCTGGCTTTTTTTATGGCGGTTTTGGAGCAGTGCCTTCTTTCTTGCTGAACAGCCTTCCAGGTTATGTTGATATATGACTCGTTTTACTGTGGATATAGATACTTTTGTACCTGTTGCCTCCAGCATCTTCACAGGGTCCTTTGCTGTTGTTCTGGGATTGATTTGCACTTTTCGCACCAAAGTATGTTTATCGCTTGGAGACAGAACCCGTCTCCTTCCTGAGCGGTATGACGGCTGCGTGGTCCCATGGTGTTTATACTTGCATACTATTGTTTGTACAGATGAACGTGGTACCTTCAGGCGTTTGGATATTTCTCCCAAGGATGAACCAGACTTGTGGAGGTCTGCAATTCTTTTCTGAGGTCTTGGCTGATTTCTTTTGATTTTCCCATGATGTCAAGCAAAGAGGCACTGAGTTAAAAGGTAGGCCTTGAAATACATCCACAGGTACACCTCCAATTGACTCATATTATGTCAATTAGCCTATCAGAAGCTTCTAAAGCCATGACATAATTTTCTGGAATTTCCCAAGCTGTTTAAAGGCAAAGTCAACTTAGTGTATGTAAACTTCTGACCCACTGGAATTGTGATACAGTGAATTATAAGTGAAATAATCTGTCTGTAAACAATTGTTGGAAAAATCACTTGAGTCATGCACAAAGTAGATGTCCTAACCGACTTGCAGAAACTATAGTTTGTTAACAAGAAATTTGTGGAGTGGTTGAAAAATGAGTTTTAATGACTCCAACCTAAGTGTATGTAAACTTCCGACTTCAACTTTATATGTAGCTTCTGTGTCTAAGAGAACTAGCAAAGCTCACTTCAGACCGGTACTTCATGGATCTAAGTTTGACCTCTCCAGCTTGCTGTTAATAAAAAATGATTCATTTAAGATTGACTTCTGGTGGTAATTTCCATGGCTACCCTCTACTGTCCCGGGTTTTTTTTTCCGGCCGTAGATTGCTATTACCAGCTCATCACCCTCTATTGTCCCGGGGTAACAATGACACTCCCCCCCCCCCTTTTTCAAGCAAACGTCTTTTTAGGGAGCATGTGAGCACACTGGTTCAGTTCGGCTAGCTCGCCGACAGCTGAACTGAAGCGTGCCGACGCATCAAGGAGCCGTCTTTGCGGAAGGTTCAGTGGAATGACATGTCTCCTTGAACCTGAACAACCGCCCTGTCATCCCTGTCTGTACCGGACATTGTTCAAATAAACAAAGGCACCCTGGGTGGCATTGCGCTGTCAGTGGAACACGGCAGGCAACAGTTGGACAGCGCACCAACCCTAACTGGCGCACCAAGAGGAGAGGGAAAGTCGACGGCAATTAAGCGCGTTACTCTGTCGCTGCTAAATAGGGTCTTCAAATCACAGTCATTGAATGGGGTGTTGTCTGGGGCACAGATAATGAAGAGGAGGGTGTCAGGGGATTCAAAATGTCTGCAGGGATGGACGTGTAGGAGTCAGGGCTTTGGGTCACAGGGTCTGGGATCCTTGGTGCCTCACCGAATGGTCTTACCATTGAAGAGGCAGTAAGGATTTCTGTATCAAGGAATCAATCAAATGTATTTATAGAGCCCTTCTTACATGACAGGCTCATATTGCTCCTCTTGTCAGTACCTGTTTTCAATGGTTAAAAAATATTCCACATGGTTCATACGCTCCCAGATATATTACATATATATATTCCACATGGTTCATACGCTCCCAGATATATTACATATATATATTCCACATGGTTCATACGCTCCCAGATATATTACATATATATATTCCACATGGTTCATACGCTCCCAGATATATTACATATATATATTCCACATGGTTCATACGCTCCCAGATATATTACATATATATATTCCACATGGTTCATACGCTCCCAGATATATTACATATATATATTCCACATGGTTCATACGCTCCCAGATATATTACATATATAGATATATTACCACATGGTTCATACGCTCCCAGATATATTACATATATATATTCCACATGGTTCATACGCTCCCAGATATATTACATATATATATTCCACATGGTTCATACGCTCCCAGATATATTACATATATATATTCATATATATATTCCACATGGTTCATACGCTCCCAGATATATTACATATATATATTCCACATGGTTCATACGCTCCCAGATATATTACATATATATATTCCACATGGTTCATACGCTCCCAGATATATTACATATATATATTCCACATGGTTCATACGCTCCCAGATATATTACATATATATATTCCACATGGTTCATACGCTCCCAGATATATTACATATATATATTCCACATGGTTCATACGCTCCCAGATATATTACATATATATATTCCACATGGTTCATACGCTCCCAGATATATTACATATATATATTCCACATGGTTCATACGCTCCCAGATATATTACATATATATATTCCACATGGTTCATACGCTCCCAGATATATTACATATATATATTCCACATGGTTCATACGCTCCCAGATATATTACATATATATATTCCACATGGTTCATACGCTCCCAGATATATTACATATATATATTCCACATGGTTCATACGCTCCCAGATATATTACATATATATATTCCACATGGTTCATACGCTCCCAGATATATTACATATATATATTCCACATGGTTCATACGCTCCCAGATATATTACATATATATATTCCACATGGTTCATACGCTCCCAGATATATTACATATATATATTCCACATGGTTCATACGCTCCCAGATATATTACATATATATATTCCACATGGTTCATACGCTCCCAGATATATTACATATATATATTCCACATGGTTCATACGCTCCCAGATATATTACATATATATATTCCACATGGTTCATACGCTCCCAGATATATTACATATATATATTCCACATGGTTCATACCACATGTCAGCGCCAGATATATTACTATATATATTCCCATCTGATAGATATATTACATATATATATTCCACATGGTTCATACGCTCCCAGATATATTACATATATATATTCCACATGGTTCATACGCTCCCAGATATATTACATATATATATTCCACATGGTTCATACGCTCCCAGATATATTACATATATATCCACATTCCACATATATTACATATATATATTCCACATGTTCATACGCTCCCAGATATATTACATATATATATTCCACATGGTTCATACGCTCCCAGATATATTACATATATATATTCCACATGGTTCATACGCTCCCAGATATATTACATATATATATTCCACATGGTTCATACGCTCCCAGATATATTACATATATATATTCCACATGGTTCATACGCTCCCAGATATATTACATATATATATTCCACATGGTTCATACGCTCCCAGATATATTACATATATATATTCCACATGGTTCATACGCTCCCAGATATATTACATATATATATTCCACATGGTTCATACGCTCCCAGATATAGATTACATATATATATTCCACATGGTTCATACGCTCCCAGATATATTACATATATATATTCCACATGGTTCATACGCTCCCAGATATATTACATATATATATTCCACATGGTTCATACGCTCCCAGATATATTACATATATATATTCCACATGGTTCATACGCTCCCAGATATATTACATATATATATTCCACATGGTTCATACGCTCCCAGATATATTACATATATATATTCCACATGGTTCATACGCTCCCAGATATATTACATATATATATTCCACATGGTTCATACGCTCCCAGATATATTACATATATATATTCCACATGGTTCATACGCTCCCAGATATATTACATATATATATTCCACATGGTTCATACGCTCCCAGATATATTACATATATATATTCCACATGGTTCATACGCTCCCAGATATATTACATATATATATTCCACATGGTTCATACGCTCCCAGATATATTACATATATATATTCCACATGGTTCATACGCTCCCAGATATATTACATATATATATTCCACATGGTTCATACGCTCCCAGATATATTACATATATATATTCCACATGGTTCATACGCTCCCAGATATATTACATATATATATTCCACATGCATACGCTCCCAGATATATTACATATATATATTCCACATGGTTCATACGCTCCCAGATATATTACATATATATATTCCACATGGTTCATACGCTCCCAGATATATTACATATATATATTCTCCCAGATATATTACATATATATATTCCACATGGTTCATACGCTCCCAGATATATTACATATATATATTCCACATGGTTCATACGCTCCCAGATATATTACATATATATATTCCACATGGTTCATACGCTCCCAGATATATTACATATATATATTCCACATGGTTCATACGCTCCCAGATATATTACATATATATATTCCACATGGTATCATACCACATGGTTCTCCTCCCAGATATATTACATATATATATTCCACATGGTTCATACGCTCCCAGATATATTGCATATATATATTCCACATGGTTCATACGCTCCCAGATATATTACATATATATATTTCCACATGGTTCATACGCTCCCAGATATATTACATATATATATTCCACATGGTTCATACGCTCCCAGATATATTACATATATATATTCCACATGGTTCATACGCTCCCAGATATATTACATATATATATTCCACATGGTTCATACGCTCCCAGATATATTACATTATATATTCCACATGGTTCATACGCTCCCAGATATATTACATATATATATTCCACATGGTTCATACGCTCCCAGATATATTACATATATATATTCCACATGGTTCATACGCTCCCAGATATATTACATATATATTCATTCCACATATATTACATATATTCATACGCTCCCAGATATATTACATATATATATTCCACATGGTTCATACGCTCCCAGATATATTACATATATATATTCCACATGGTTCATACGCTCCCAGATATATTACATATATATATTCCACATGGTTCATACGCTCCCAGATATATTACATATATATATTCCACATAGGATATATTACATCATACGCTCCCAGATATATTACATATATATATTCCACATGGTTCATACGCTCCCAGATATATTACATATATATATTCCACATGGTTCATACGCTCCCAGATATATTACATATATATATTCCACATGGTTCATACGCTCCCAGATATATTACATATATATATTCCACATGGTTCATACGCTCCCAGATATAGATATATTACATATGGTTCATATAGATATCCACATGGTTCATACGCTCCCAGATATATTACATATATATATTCCACATGGTTCATACGCTCCCAGATATATTACATATATATATTCCACATGGTTCATACGCTCCCAGATATATTACATATATATATTCCACATGGTTCATACGCTCCCAGATATATTACATATATATATTCCACATGGTTCATACGCTCCCAGATATATTACATATATATATTCCACATGGTTCATACGCTCCCAGATATATTACATATATATATTCCACATGGTTCATACGCTCCCAGATATATTACATATATATATTCCACATGGTTCATACGCTCCCAGATATATTACATATATATATTCCACATGGTTCATACGCTCCCAGATATATTACATATATATATTCCACATAAAACATACGCTCCCAGATATATTACATATATATATTCCACATGGTTCATACGCTCCCAGATATATTACATATATATATTCCACATGGTTCATACGCTCCCAGATATATTACATATATATATTCCACATGGTTCATACGCTCCCAGATATATTACATATATATATTCCACATGGTTCATACGCTCCCAGATATATTACATATATATATTCCACATGGTTCATACGCTCCCAGATATATTACATATATATATTCCACATGGTTCATACGCTCCCAGATATATTACATATATATATTCCACATGGTTCATACGCTCCCAGATATATTACATATATATATTCCACATGGTTCATACGCTCCCAGATATATTACATATATATATTCCACATGGTTCATACGCTCCCAGATATATTACATATATATATTCCACATGGTTCATACGCTCCCAGATATATTACATATATATATTCCACATGGTTCATACGCTCCCAGATATATTACATATATATATTCCACATGGTTCATACGCTCCCAGATATAGATTACATATATATATTCCACATGGTTCATACGCTCCCAGATATATTACATATATATATTCCACATGGTTCATACGCTCCCAGATATATTACATATATATATTCCACATGGTTCATACGCTCCCAGATATATTACATATATATATTCCACATGGTTCATACGCTCCCAGATATATTACATATATATATTCCACATGGTTCATACGCTCCCAGATATATTACATATATATATTCCACATGGTTCATACGCTCCCAGATATATTACATATATATATTCCACATGGTTCATACGCTCCCAGATATATTACATATATATATTCCACATGGTTCATACGCTCCCAGATATATTACATATATATATTCCACATGGTTCATACGCTCCCAGATATATTACATATATATATTCCACATGGTTCATACGCTCCCAGATATATTACATATATATATTCCACATGGTTCATACGCTCCCAGATATATTACATATATATATTCCACATGGTTCATACGCTCCCAGATATATTACATATATATATTCCACATGGTTCATACGCTCCCAGATATATTACATATATATATTCCACATGGTTCATACGCTCCCAGATATATTACATATATATATTCCACATGGTTCATACGCTCCCAGATATATTACATATATATATTCCACATGGTTCATACGCTCCCAGATATATTACATATATATATTCCACATGGTTCATACGCTCCCAGATATATTACATATATATATTCCACATGGTTCATACGCTCCCAGATATATTACATATATATATTCCACATGGTTCATACGCTCCCAGATATATTACATATATATATTCCACATGGTTCATACGCTCCCAGATATATTACATATATATATTCCACATGGTTCATACGCTCCCAGATATATTACATATATATATTCCACATGGTTCATACGCTCCCAGATATATTACATATATATATTCCACATGGTTCATACGCTCCCAGATATATTACATATATATATTCCACATGGTTCATACGCTCCCAGATATATTACATATATATATTCCACATGATTCATACGCTCCCAGATATATTACATATATATATTCCACATGATTCATAGATATATCCCAGATATATGGTTCATACGCTCCCAGATATATTACATATATATATTCCACATGGTTCATACGCTCCCAGATATATTACATATATATATTCCACATGGTTCATACGCTCCCAGATATATTACATATATATATTCCACATGGTTCATACGCTCCCAGATATATTACATATTGTACATTTGCAAATTTGTAACATATTAATAAAAAATATAATTTGTAACATATCATACGAAATGGGTAATGGACATCATAAAATTAATGCATATCATATGAAATTATTAAATGGAGTGATTTACTTACGGAATAATATGAAATGCTCTGAGACCAGTTTTTTTTTAACCTTCATTTAACCAGGCAAGTCAGTTAAGAACAAATTCTTATTTTCAATGACAGCCTGGGAACAGTGGGTTAACTGCCTGTTCAGGGGCACAGAAAGACAGATTTGTACCTTGTCAGCGCAGGGGTTTGAACTTGCAACCTTCTGCTTCCTAGTCCAACATGCTAAGCACTAGGCTACCCTGCCACCCCAGGTTGGCCTGCTGGGCTATAGAACTCTAGAGCAGCACATGAGAAAACCTGTCACCGTGTTGACTGCTATCAGCAGAGAAAGGACGCAACTATCTAGGCTTTCAAATGCAATAAAAGTTTTTTTTTTTATTGTTAGATTACAAAACCAATATATTTTTCATAGCATGTTTATCACGTTGATCTTCACACTAACTTCGGTGGTAACTAAATGCAAGTCTCATGTCTTGAATCATGTTTTATTCATGTACAGAAATAAGTGAATTTGTCCCAATACTTTTGGTCCCCTAAAATGGCGGGACTATGTACAAAAAGTGCTGTAATTTCTAAACCATTCACCTGATATGGATGAAAATACCCTCAGATTAAAGCTGACAGTCAGCACTTTCACCTCACTTTTTTTATTATTTTTATTTAACCAGGCAAGTCAGTTAAGAACAAATTCTTATTTTCAATGATGGCCTGGGAACAGTGGGTTAATTGCCTGTTCAGGGGCAGAACAACAGATTTGTACGTTGTCAGCTCGGGGGTTTGAACAACCTTGCGGTTACTAGTCCAAAGCCCTAACCACTAGGCTACAATTGTATTGTTGCAAAGTGCTGGAGTACAGAGCCAAAACAACCACAAATGTGTTACCGTCTCATATTCACTCTGTCTTCAGTCTTTAATGGGATATACTGTATATTTTAGTTGGCATACCTGTGTGATGTCTGATAAACATGATAAAAAATAAAAAGTATTCATCAAAGTCATAACTGACTTTGTCAATGTCCTGCAATAAGAGCTATGATGCTAATATTGGTGTACACTCTTCACGGTTGTGTTCTGTGGTTGTCACTGAGTAGGCTGATACCCCATTTCAGGGACCCAAGATCCATAGGTATGGCTGTACAGTGCAATATGAACGTCTAATACGCTAAATGGACTGACTGGTGAGGTGATTTTCCCACAGTCAAAGTCCTGAAATAAACAAAGCTAGTATTTGTACACTCTTCAAAGTTGTTTTCTGTGGGTGACACTGAGTAGACTGATACCCCATATCACAACCTGGTCTCAGAGCATTTTGTATTATTCTGTACGTAAATCCAAGACACTCCATTTAGTATGATATGTTACGTTTCATATGGTATGTATTAATTTGTGGATGTCCATCATTCATTTCGTGTGATATGTTACAATTCGTACAATATGTTACGACTTTGCAAAATGTACGATATGTTAAAATTACACATTAGCTAGCTCTAGGGGTTAAGGGTTAAGGTTAGGGATAGGGGAAGGGTTAGTTAAAAGCGTTAAGGTTAGGGGAACGATTAACTAACATGCTACGTAGTTGCGAAGTAGCAAAAAAAGGATTGTTGCTAGACGTTAGCGTTATACACCTACCCATCCACCTCGACCTACTTTTGTTTTTGCCTTAAGTAACCTTGTATGGTATGTAACCAAACCAAACGTAACCATACTAATTTGAGCGTCCCGGATTTACAGTTACTATGTTACGTCTAGTCTATGAGACCAGTCTGCCACATATTATAACAACATTTTGTGACTTTTTTTTGGTGTTCTGCAAGGTTCTTTCCTGCTCTTTGCCAACACATTTTTTTCTTGAGTCAAGTCGAAGTTCAGTAGCCGAAGTCTACACCCTTTCATCGGTGATTGGTCAACATTACTACTCCTAGTAGGAGTGGGCAAATATGGACAGGATTCATCAATGAAGTCTGCTAGTCTCTCGCTGAATGACAATAACAGAAAAATCACTTACTGCACCAAACATCCTAGATGTAAAATTGATCAACTAAGACTTCCTTTGCAATATTACCAGCTTTTTCCACGTAACACATTGCAGCTATTTCTCGTCTTTTCCAAGCGAATGTCGTTTAAGGGAGTATGACGTTCACTTGGAATAAACCGAATCTGAAGGTGCGAGCACCTTTATTCGATACCACTTCGCTCTGAAGCCGCAAAGTGGATATCCAATGATTGAATTAGCCTCAAACATAAATCCTCCACATTTATGAAGGCTGGGATGAGTTAATAAATCCAACATTGATAGCAGTAATCAAAATGCCAGAATACTGGTGCAGTAGGATAATATACTAGGGGCTAATTAGCATTTAGCCTACTGTATTCATTCATAACTTATCCTTGTTGGCTACAGTAAAACCTTGGCTACAGTAAAACCTTGGCTACAGTAAAACCTTGGCTACAGTAAAACCTTGGCTATAGTAAAACCTTGGCTCCAGTAAAACCTTGGCTACAGTAAAACCTTGGCTACAGTAAAACCTTGGCTACAGTAAAACCTTGGCTCCAGTAAAACCTTGGCTACAGTAAAACCTTGGCTACAGTAAAACCTTGGCTCCAGTAAAACCTTGGCTACAGTAAAACCTTGGCTACAGTAAAACCTTGGCTCCAGTAAAACCTTGGCTACAGTAAAACCTTGGCTACAGTAAAACCTTGGCTACAGTAAAACCTTGGCTCCAGTAAAACCTTGGCTACAGTAAAACCTTGGCTCCAGTAAAACCTTGGCTCCAGTAAAACCTTGGCTACAGTAAAACCTTGGCTATAGTAAAACCTTGGCTACAGTAAAACCTTGACCCCCATAACTATAATAATAATAAAACACACTAACATCTAGTCAAGTCCTGGTGCAGTAGGGTGTGAATAAAGAAGAATAAAGCGATTTATTTTGAGGATAACTTTATTGAGCTTGGACATTATTGATGAGGGCCTCATTATAAAAACTATATTCCTGTACAACTTCTGCTTTAGCGTTTAATAAAACATTGATTGAGAATAACTCAGTAAAAAAAGGAAAACATCGGCAAGGCAACAGTATTCTTCAAATCAAAGAAAAGGGAAAAACTTTTTCAGCAAATTTTTCATTTCTAAATTGTCTAAGATGTGGAATTTCATGATGTGGATATTAAATTCAGTGTCAACAACATACACATTAAATACGGTTTAATAATTAAGATACAATAACCAAAATATTTGACTGCTCCTTTGGACTCATTTGGCAATTAACCTTGTAACATTCATTTTGTTCCGGAACCAAACCAGCAAATTCGTTGTTTAATACTCTTCTCCTTCTTCCCCCTCCTCAAACGAGTCGATGCCCACCTCTTCATAATCCTTCTCCAGGGCTGCCATGTCTTCTCTGGCCTCAGAGAACTCTCCCTCCTCCATGCCCTCACCAACGTACCAGTGCACGAAGGCTCTCTTGGCATACATCAGGTCAAACTTGTGGTCCAGACGGGCCCAGGCCTCAGCGATGGCTGTGGTGTTACTCAGCATGCACACAGCCCTCTGGACCTTGGCCAGGTCTCCTCCAGGAACCACCGTAGGGGGCTGGTAGTTGATACCCACCTTGAAGCCAGTGGGACACCAGTCCACAAACTGGATACTCCTCTTGGTTTTGATGGCAGCGATCGCCACATTGACATCCTTGGGAACAACGTCACCACGGTACAGGAGACAGCAGGCCATGTATTTGCCGTGACGAGGGTCACACTTCACCATCTGATTGGCCGGCTCGAAGCAGGCGTTGGTGATCTCAGCCACTGACAGCTGCTCGTGATAGGCCTTCTCAGCGGAGATGACCGGGGCATATGTGGCCAGAGGGAAGTGGATACGAGGGTAGGGCACCAAGTTGGTCTGGAACTCTGTCAGATCAACATTCAGGGCTCCATCGAAACGCAGGGAGGCAGTGATGGAAGAGACGATCTGACTGATCAGCCTGTTGAGGTTGGTGTACGAGGGACGCTCAATGTCAAGGTTCCTACGGCAGATGTCATAGATGGCCTCATTGTCCACCATGAAGGCACAGTCAGAGTGCTCCAGGGTGGTGTGAGTGGTCAGGATGGAGTTGTAGGGCTCCACCACAGCCGTGGACACCTGGGGAGCTGGATAGATGGCAAACTCCAGCTTAGACTTCTTGCCAAAGTCGACAGACAGACGTTCCATCAGCAGGGAGGTGAAACCAGAACCGGTGCCTCCTCCGAAGCTGTGGAAAACCAGGAAACCTTGGAGACCAGTACACTGGTCAGCCTGAGGGAGACATCACAGCATATCAACACAGCATTATCACACACAATGAATTTAGGGGCAATTACACTGAACAAAAATATAAAAACGCAACATGTAAAGTGTTGGTCTCATGTTTCATGAGCTGAAATAAAACATCCCAGAAATGCTCCATAAACACAAGAAGCATATCTCCCTCAAATGTTTTTCACAAATGTGTTTACGCTCCCGTTAGTGAGCATTTCTCCTTCGCCAACATAATTCATCCACCTGACAGGTGTCGCATATCAAGAAGCTGAGTAAAACAGCATGATCATTACACAGGTGCACCTTGTGATGGGAACAATAGAAGGCTCCTCTAAAATGTCTGCAGAAATGTCCACGAGAGCTGTTGCCAGAGAATTGAATGTTAATTTCTCTACCACAAGCCGCCTCCAACGTAATTTTAGAAAAATGTGCCAGCATGTCCAACCGGTCTCACAACCGCAGACCACGTGTACGGCGTTACAGCAATGAGATCCTGAGGCCCATTGTTGTGCCATTCATCTGCCGCCATCACCTCATGTTTCAGCATGTTTCAGCATGATAATGCACGGCCCCATGTCCCAAGGATCTGTACACAATTCCTGGAAGCTGGAAATGTCCCAGTTCTTCAATGGCCTGCATACTCGCTAGACATGTCACCTTTTGAGCATGTTTGAATTGCTATGGATCGACGTGTACGACAGCGTGTTCCAGTTTCCGCCAATATCCAGCAACATCGCACAGCCATTGAAGAGGAGTGAGAGAACATTCCACAGGCCAATCAACAACCTGATCGACTCTATGCGAAGGAGATGTGTCGCACTGCATTAGGTAAATGGTAAATCACACCAGATATTGACTGGTTTTCTGATCCACGCCCCTACTTAAAAAAAAAAAGGTATCTATATTCCCAGTCATGTGAAATCTACAGATTAGGGCCTAACTGATTTCCTTATATGAACTGTAACTCAGTAAAATCTTTGAATTTAAATGTTGCGTTTCTAATTTAGTTCAGTATAACATCAACAGTGGTGTACCACAAGGCTGTCTATTCTCCTCCTTTTGATTTGGATGGTTCAATCGTTATCAATTGATATTGGGAATAACGCAGGGGGTTATGGGTTACGGGGGTTGTGGGTTACGAGGGTTATGGGTTACGAGGGTTATGAGTTACGGGGTTATGCGTTACGGGGTTATGGGTTATGGGTTACGGGGGTTATGGGGGTTATGGGTTACGGGGATTATGGGTTATGGGAGTTATGGGTTACGGGGTTATGGGTTACGGGGTTTTGGGTTACGAAGGTTATGGGTTACGGGGTTATGGGTTATGGGGGTTATGGGTTACAGGGGGTTATGGGTTACGAGGGTTATGGGGGTTATGGGTCACGAGGGTTATGGGTTATGGGTTACGGGGTTATGGGTTACGGGGGTTATGGGTCACGAGGGTTATGGGTTATGGGGGTTATGGGGTTATGGGTTACGGGGGTTATGGGTTACGGGGGTTATGGGTTACGGGGGTTATGGGTTACGGCGGTTATGGGAGAAAAGCTTCTTGTTTATCATATCATGTCTACAATTTTCATAATTGTCAACAATTCATTCTTACCAGTTTACGGATCCTGTCCAGGACTGAGTCAATGATCTCCTTGCCGATGGTGTAGTGACCGCGGGCGTAGTTGTTGGCAGCATCCTCCTTGCCTGAGATGAGCTGCTCAGGGTGGAACAGCTGGCGATAGGTGCCTGTCCTCACCTCATCTGGAGAAAGAGAAAACAGTAGTTTTCTATATGGAGAGAAGACCAGATACCAGGGGATGATGTTCTGTACACATTTAGAAACTGAATGCACTGGCACATCTGAGATTTGCTTCAGGAGAGGCGTCGTAAATGTTGAAATGTTTTTCAAAAGGATTAAAGTTTCTGTAAAAAGACAAACAACTTACCGATAACGGTGGGCTCCAGGTCGACGAAGATGGCGCGTGGCACGTACTTCCCGGTGCCCGTGGCGCTGAAGAAGGTGGTGAAGGAGTCGTCGAGGTTACCTGTGGGCTTGTCACTGGGCATCTGTCCGTCCGGCTGGATCCCATGCTCCAGGCAGTACAGCTCCCAACAGGTGTTGCCCATCTGGACTCCAGCCTGGCCCACGTGAACAGAGATACACTCACGCTGTGGAGAGAGACGGGGAGAGAAGGAGAAGAGACAATGTGAATGAAATAGACAGCGATAACACCTGACCGCATGGAGGATATTACAGTGTGGTCTGAGAGGTCCAAGAATTCAGATGTGTGTCGACTGTGTGACACCACGTGTGTAAATGATTATGATACACTGAGTGGACAAAACCTTAAGAACACCTGCTCTTTCCATGACACAGACTGTAAGTATCTATTTGTTGCATGAGAAATATATGGAAAGATATTACTGGAATAGTAGCAGTGTTTACTTTACTGAGTCCAAACTGCCAGAATCTGTTGATGTCTAGGTGGCCAGACAGGTTCATTACAAGACAGGGTAGTCTGTCAATCACAGTGTGTACGCCCTAATAGTGCACAATGTACAAACACAAAGTATATGTGGGACACACGGTATCCTATGGCATTCTGAGCCTTGACAAACAAGAGGAGTCGAGACAGAAATGGCTGCCTGCTGCAGAGATAATGACCAGCAGCAGGAGAGGAGGAGGAGTCGAGACAGAAATGGCTGCCTGCTGCAGAGATAATGACCAGCAGCAGGAAAGGAGGAGGAGTCGAGACAGAAATGGCTGCCTGCTGCAGAGATAATGACCAGCAGCAGGAAAGGAGGAGGAGTCGAGACAGAAATGGCTGCCTGCTGCAGAGATAATGACCAGCAGCAGGAAAGGAGGAGGAGTCGAGACAGAAATGGCTGCCTGCTGCAGAGATAATGACCAGCAGCAGGAAGGAGGAGGAGTCGAGACAGAAATGGCTGCCTGCTGCAGAGATAATGACCAGCAGCAGGAGAGGAGGAGGAGTCGAGACAGAAATGGCTGCCTGCTGCAGAGATAATGACCAGCAGCAGGAGAGGAGGAGGAGTCGAGACAGAAATGGCTGCCTGCTGCAGAGATAATGACCAGCAGCAGGAGAGGAGGAGGAGTCGAGACAGAAATGGCTGCCTGCTGCAGAGATAATGACCAGCAGCAGGAAAGGAGGAGGAGTCGAGACAGAAATGGCTGCCTGCTGCAGAGATAATGACCAGCAGCAGGAAAGGAGGAGGAGTCGAGACAGAAATGGCTGCCTGCTGCAGAGATAATGACCAGCAGCAGGAAAGGAGGAGGAGTCGAGACAGAAATGGCTGCCTGCTGCAGAGATAATGACCAGCCAAGAATGTACTGAAATAACTGCCAGCCTCTCCTCTCTCTGACTGCATTTCAAAACGGCAAGGTCAGCACCTATAAGGTGCTGGTAAAAAGTAGTGCACTATATAGGGGAGAGGCTGCCCTATCAGACACTATATAGGGGAGAGGCTGCCCTATCAGACACTATATAGGGGAGAGGCTGCCATATCAGACACTATATAGGGGAGAGGCTGCCATTTCAGACACTATATAGGGGAGAGGCTGCCATTTCAGACACTATATAGGGGAGAGGCTGCCATTTCAGACACTATATAGGGGAGAGGCTGCCATTTCAGACACTATATAGGGGAGAGGCTGCCATTTCAGACACTATATATAGGGGAGAGGCTGCCATTTCAGACACTATATAGGGGAGAGGCTGCCATTTCAGACACTATATATAGGGGAAAGGCTGCCATTTCAGACACTATATAGGGGAGAGGCTGCCATTTCAGACACTATATAGGGAGAGGCTGCCATTTCAGACAACCATTATGTTCTCGAGGAGAGATAACTAGGCCTCTGCCTCATCATCAGCAGCAGCTGCCGAAGCCAGAAAACTAAAAATACCCTACAATCATCTATGAGAACAGACCAGACCACGGCAGGATAACACTAAATAATGTCTGACTTAAGTCTGTGTGACAATTGATGTATTGATGTATTGGCCTTGACTCCTGATACACCCAGTTATATAGGCCTAATTCAGACACACACAGGCACACTACCATCAGAAGATCACTTTCCCAGACAGATACTGATTAAACCTAGTCCTGGACTAAGAAGCTATTTCAATGGAGATCCACAACTGAGCATGCTTTTTAGTCCATTGAGAGGTGTAATCTTGGTCTGGGAAACTGGCCCTAAAAGTATGACTCCTTGTCTCCTCTAGGGATTGGCGATAATTCCCTTTGCCCTTGTCCCAGACTATTTTTAAACCTGCCCCATTTTAGCTGCCCCCCCCTGGAGAGAGTGATGGACAGGGGCCTACTGGGGGGGGGGGTCGCCAAGTCTGGGCAACACTTGCCAGGTCAGGGTCCCAGCTGGCTGCTATTTCTGGGGAACCCACAGTCTCATTAACCTGACTTTTACTCACTCCTACGATCACCAGGCAGTCACCACCACAATCCAGCTAGACATTTCATAGATGGAAACCCGGCTCTATCAAACTTTGAAGTACTAGATAAAGTACTGGATAAAGTGCTAGTTAAAATACTAGATAAAGTACTCATTGTAGATTCTGCCTAACTATTCAGTCTGTAGACTCTGTGTCTTACCCATTCAGTCACTAGCCACTTTAACTATGCCACTTTGTTTACTTTGTCTACACACTCATCTCATATGTATATACTGTACTCGATACCATCTACTGTATGCTGCTCTGTACCATCACTCATTCATATATCCTTATGTACATGTTCCTTATCCCCTTACACTGTGTATAAGACAGTAGTTTTGGAATTGTTAGTTAGATTACTTGTTGGTTATCACTGCATTGTCGGAACTAGAAGCACAAGCATTTCGCTACACTCGCATTTAACATCTGTGTAACAAATAAAATGTGATTTGATTTGAACATCTGTGTCTTACCCATTCAGTCTATCTGTGACAAATAAAATGTGATTTGATTTGATTCAGTCTGTAGACTCTGTGTCTTACCCATTCAGTCTGTAGACTCTGTGTCTTACCCATTCAGTCTGTAGACTCTGTGTCTTACCCATTCAGTCTGTAGACTCTGTGTCTTACCCATTCAGTCTGTAGACTCTGTGTCTTACCCATTCAGTCTGTAGATTCTCCTGTAGGCTAAGATTTCTCAACACACCCTGAAACAACCACAAAGCTGCAATTCCTGTCCTGCAAAGCAACACGTTCGTTATTGATAGCATGACTGAAAAAAAATGAGAAACACCCTAACTCACCCACTCACTCACTCACTCACTCACCCACTCACTCACTCACTCACTCACTCACTCACTCACTCACTCACTCACTCACTCACTCACTCACTCACTCACTCACTCACTCACTCATTCTCTTTATTAGTAAGAGAAGACTAGATAGTAAGAGAGTATGTGATACTACTGTATAGTTAATCCTAATTAATATCTGCAATTACAGTTTGTTCTTGGTCAGTTCTAGTTGGATATGATTCCTTCTGTAGCTCAGTTGGTAGAGCATGGTGCTTGTAACGCCAGGGTAGTGGGTTCGATCCCCGGGACCACCCATACGTAGAATGTATGCACACATGACTGTAAGTCGCTTTGGATAAAAGCGTCTGCTAAATGGCATATATTATTATTATATTATTATAAAGGGTTTGAATAAACATCTTCCCAGAACAGAGTGATTAATAATAATTAATCATGATGAATGCATTTCAAATATTGTAAATTCACATATTAGCTACACTGAATGCAAAATGCCATTGTTCCTTTCAGTGAGAGTAAATGGTTTATTTTCGATGCGTCACTGTAGTTCTTTAGAGTTGCACGCAAACTGCACTGCACTGCACCCCCTGATCCGTCTGTCGGGGTAGGAATGAACACTGCGCATGGGAGCAATAAAATGGTCAGTGGTATAGAAACGACCATAGAACAGAAACTGTAGGATAATTGCATTGTTTTTGCAAATGAAATGGAGAGAAAAAAAAAAATAAGAAAACATATGTTGAATTAAAAAACAGACAGTTAAAACAAGAATTTGATAGCAGTATAAAAAAAAATGTATCTCTGGTGAGTATTTCTAGCAGCGGAATCATGGGAAAACAAAGGTGAACACAGTATAGCAAGCCTAACATTTAAAAAAAAATGTATGTGTAGTTGAACCTGAAATACCAGCATTTCAAATTAAAAACACTCACCATTGTGCTTTTTCAGTCTCTTGGCTAAACGGAGAAAATAATATCAAGAGGAATATGTTGGACTTCTCGCAGCGGCGGTCAAAGTGATCTCCGTGAGTAAGTTGTGCCCGATGTGGTGGAGCTGCTATTCACGCTATATTCAATGTAGTGGCGTCATGGAATGGAGCTCTCCTCCCGTTGTGTATTTTATTAGTATGCGCAAATTGTCCGATCGAAGGCTACTGGCACAGGTACAATTTGCTGCGTCATTTTTAGCCTAGGCGCGATATTTTTTTTTAGAGGGGGGGGGGGGCTTGTGCTCAATCTTTGCAGACATTTCTGCTGAGCTGGTACATTAATGCTGATTACAATTTGAGATGTATGGGTGGTAGCCTCTCCAGCAGGGAACTTGGTTTGAGATACTCATATTATTTGCTTATAGCCTCTATACTCTGATGTGAATGGGCTATTTTCTCCTAACATTTCCACCTAGCAAACATCACATACACCAAGCAGTGTATGTGGTCCTGTGTAGCTCAGTTGGTAGAGCATGGCGTTTGTAACGGCAGGGTAGTGGGTTCGATCCCCGGGACCACCCATACGTAGAATGTATGCACGCATGACTGTAAGTCGCTTTGGATAAAAGCGTCTGCTAAATGGCATATATTATTATTATTATATTAAGCAGTGACACGTTGCAGCTCTAATATTCTCGTCGGTAACCAGTAGGTGGCACTGTAACCTTGTGCTACAGTAGTGGTGCGGAATGTGGAACACGTTAAGACTTGACACCTGTCCTGTGTGTCACTGAGTTCACGTCACATCAGTGGTATGCAGAACGAATGCGTTATTAACACCACTCGGCAGCCTTTTGTCATCTGGTTTGCATTAAAGGGATAAAACTATATTGGCTCCCGAGTGGCACAGTGGTCTAAGGTACTTCATTAAAGACACCCTGGTTCGAATCCAGGCTGTATCACAATTGGCTGTGATTGGGCAGTGCACAATTGTCTGGGTGTAGGCCAGTGTAGACCATCATTGTAAATAAGAATTTGTTCTTAGCTGACTTGTCAATTAAAAAAATTTTATATAACCCAACTAACAGCTCAAGGCTTTATAAATTGGATAGTTATTTTTTAGGAAAATACAATGTGTTGCTTTAAATCCAATAATGAAGCAAAAAAAAATATTACATTTGAATTGAAATGTATTTTCAGAGAGAAGAATAAAGATCATGTTTGACTGGGCGTGCGCTTGTTTGTTGGTACGGAATGGTTCTTTGTGAGCTTCAGGAAGCAGACAAAGTCATCTAGCCTTTCAGGTTGTGACCTGTCAGACGAGCTAGCCATCTCATTGGCTATGTGTCCCCAGTGACTCATTAGGTCTGTATGGCAGTTCCACTATGTTAAAAAACAAAACAAACTTTGGATCCTCCTCACCAATGACAACCATATAGGGCACAGCAATGATAACACAGTTATTTTTCTTCAGCAAGAATGAAAACACATGAATAATTCAACACATGCAAATGAGTTGTGTTCAGGAGGATGTGTTTATGGAATACTCTTGCTTTAAATAAATAAAAAATAGATTAGGGGAAAGCAAAGATTTGTGCATTTGCTACAGAGTGGTTGTTTTAATGGTGCAAGCCCCCCCCCCTCAGATTGTTGGGGTGCATGGCGCCGTTACTCAAGTTATATATGGTTACCAGCGGATTTAGTGCACTTCATGTCTGGCTGTAATCAGCAGAATTTGAATAAAGTTTACAGTATAAAAAAAAAAATGTATCTCTGGTGAGTTATGGGCGGGGCCTTCTAGCAGCGGAATCATGGGAAAACAAAGGTGAACACAGTATAGCAGCGTTCAACATATTGTATTTGCTTAAATATCTTGGAGGAGATACAGTATGCTGAATGGAATTTATGGTCGTTTCTGTAAACTAATAGATCCTGGATCTTATCTGATATATATTTGCATATATTTCTAACACTGTTATAAAGTCTGAGATCTGGGGAGTTCTGTAAAGCTGTCGTGCTTGTTTTTAAAGTCCTTAAAAGTAGATATTGTGGTAACCATGTTAATGGACTGGACTTCATAATGACCAAGGGCAATGCAGAGTCAGATACAGAGAGAGATACAGAGAGAGATACAGAGAGATATAGAGAGAGATATAGAGAGAGATACAGAGAGAGAGAGAGAGATATAGAGAGATATACAGAGAGAGATATAGAGAGAGATATAGAGAGAGATACAGAGAGATATAGAGAGAGATATAGAGAGATATACAGAGAGAGAGAGAGAGATATAGAGAGAGAGAGAGAGAGAGAGAGAGAGAGAGATACAGAGAGAGATACAGAGAGAGATACAGAGAGAGATACAGAGAGAGATATAGAGAGAGATACAGAGAGAGATATAGAGAGAGAGAGAGTGAGAGAGAGAGAGAGATACAGAGAGAGATACAGAGAGATATAGAGAGATATACAGAGAGAGATACAGAGAGAGAGTACAGAGAGAGAGAGATACAGAGAGAGATATAGAGAGAGATATAGAGAGAGATACAGAGAGAGATACAGAGAGAGATATAGAGAGAGATACAGAGAGAGATATAGAGAGATATAGAGAGAGATACAGAGAGAGATACAGAGAGATATAGAGAGATATACAGAGAGAGATACAGAGAGAGATACAGAGAGATATAGAGAGATATACAGAGAGAGATACAGAGAGAGATACAGAGAGAGATACAGAGAGAGATATAGAGAGAGATATAGAGAGAGATACAGAGAGAGATATAGAGAGAGATATAGAGAGAGATACAGAGAGAGATATAGAGAGAGATATAGAGAGAGATACAGAGAGAGATACAGAGAGAGATATAGAGAGAGATATAGAGAGAGATATAGAGAGAGATATAGAGAGAGATACAGAGAGAGATACAGAGAGAGATACAGAGAGAGATATAGAGAGAGATATAGAGAGAGATATATATAGAGAGATATAGAGAGAGATACAGAGAGAGATATATAGAGAGAGATATAGAGAGAGATATAGAGAGAGATACAGAGAGAGATATAGAGAGAGATATAGAGAGAGATACAGAGAGAGATATAGAGAGAGATACAGAGAGAGATACAGAGAGAGATATAGAGAGAGATATAGAGAGATACAGAGAGAGATATAGAGAGAGATATAGAGAGAGATACAGAGAGAGATATAGAGAGAGATATAGAGAGAGATACAGAGAGAGATACAGAGAGAGATATAGAGAGAGATACAGAGAGAGATATAGAGAGAGATACAGAGAGAGATATAGAGAGAGATACAGAGAGAGATAGAGAGAGTGATACAGTGATACAGTGATACAGAGATACAGTGAGATAATATCTAATGTCGGTACTTCAGGCTCTAGCTATGCAGGTTGTTTTGGTAAGTCAATCTGAGCACCTATTGTGTTTCATCCTTTCAATTACCTGTAACTAACACCTATTGAGGTCCCAGAACCAAAGTAGCATATGTTCTGTTACTTTCCTCTCCAAAGGACATAAGAATCTTTAGTAAGACAGAAACTGGTGGGTCTCTCTCTCTCTCAATGTGTCCCTGTAGTCAAAGCGTGAGACCAGTCATTGTAATGCTTTATAAGATCAAGTAAAAAAAAATGAACAAGTATCTCGTGACCATCTTGGTTCTGGGTGACAAGATGAACAAGTATCTCGTGACCCTCTTGGTTCTGGGTGACAAGATGAACAAGTATCTCGTGACCCTCTTGGTTCCGGGTGACAAGATGAACAAGTATCTCGTGACCCTCTTGGTTCCGGGTGACAAGATGAACAAGTATCTCGTGACCATCTTGGTTCCGGGTGACAAGATGAACAAGTATCTCGTGACCATCTTGGTTCCGGGTGACAAGATGAACAAGTATCTCGTGACCATCTTGGTTCTGGGTGACAAGATGAACAAGTATCTCGTAACCATCTTGGTTCCGGGTGACAAGATGAACAAGTATCTCGTGACCATCTTGGTTCTGGGTGACAAGATGAACAAGTATCTCGTGACCATCTTGGTTCTGGGTGACAAGATGAACAAGTATCTCGTGACCCTCTTGGTTCCGGGTGACAAGATGAATGAAAATCTAAAAACATAACACACCCCCAGAAGTCAATCACTCCATTGACACACAGTTCTACATAATGCAAATATGTGATTCAGCCCTTAAGCCTTATGAACACATTTGATACAGGCTTTTCTTTCTGCGCTGGACACATTTTCGTGAAAAGAAACCCGCACATACTTTTTCTTGCCACAGAACCTGCTGTTGGCTGCCTCCTATAAAGCTACACCTCATGAACAAAAGTATGCTCGTCGAACATCTCATTCCGATTAGGCCTGGCTCGCTGTCAGCGTTCCAATTCAAAGGTGTTCAATGGGGTTGAGGTCAGGGCTTTGTGTAGGCCAGTCAAGTTCTTCCACACCGATCTCGCAACATCATGCTGAAAGAGGAAAGGGCCTTCCCCAAATTGTTGCCACAAAGTTGGAAGCACAGCATACAATGACATGTGGAATTACATTGTATGCTGAAGCGTTAAGATTTCACTTCACTGGAACTAAGGGGCCTGAACCATGAAAAACAGCCCCAGACCATTATTCCTCCTCCACCAAACTTTACAGTTGGTACTATGCATTTGGGGCAAGTAACGTTCTCCTGGCATCCGCCAAACCCAGATTTGTCCGTCAGACTGCCAGATGGTGAAGCGTGATTCATCACTCCAGAGAACGCGTTTCCACTGCTCCAGAGTCCAATGGCGGCGAGCTTTACACCACTCCAACCCATTTTATGAAGCTCCCGACGAACAGTTATTTTGCTGTGATTGTTGCAACCGTGGACAGGCGATTTTTACGCAATACGCACTTCAGCATTCGGCAGCCCTGTTCTGTGAACTTGTGTGGCTTACCACTTTGCGGCTGAGCCGTTGTTGCTCCTATACATTTTCACTTCCCAATAACAGCCCTTACAGTTGACCGGGGCAGCTCTAGCAGTGTAGATATTTGACGAACTGACTTGTTGGAAAGCTGGCATCCTATGACGGTGCCACGTTTAAAGTCACTGAGCTCTTCAGTTTGGCCATTCTACTGCCAATGTTTGTCTATGGAGATTGCATGGCTGTGTGCTTTTATTCACCTGTCAGCAAAAGGTGTGGCTGAAATCTACGAATCCACTAATCCCTTCCCCCACCACTCTCTCCTCCCTTTCCTCATCACTCCCTCCCTCCCTCCCTCACACCTCACTGACCCCTCTCCCCTCCCCCACCCATCTTCCCTACACCACACTAGTTTCATAATTTCAACCTATCCCTAACTACTATCAGCCTACCGTTTTAAGGTTCCCCACTAAACTCATTTGGTTATGATTTAGAATCATGACGCCAACAGCTTCTTGTAATTTCCATAGAACTGTGCTGTTATAATAACGTCTGTTATACAATGTATTTGGCGAATGAGAAATAAATAATTAATTAGGTTATTTTTGTATTTTCTTGAAAGAGGACTGTTATTTAGGGTAACATATATTGGGAGTTATATCAGTCAAACAACTAGCGAGGAGTGAAAAAAAAAACGACAGGGGGGCTGTGTCAAACGTCTCACAAACCACACCCTCCCTATGTTGTACCTTCCCTAAAACATTTTGTCGTAGTGCGACAGTGACAAATGTCAACCGGTATGTGGGAAAGGGCATGGAGGAGGGAGAGTTCTCTGAGGCCAGAGAAGACGTGGGGAAGGATTATGAAGAGGAGGGAGCACTAAAAGATTCACCCATTTTTTAATATTTATATTGTTTTTTTGTGTGCATCTCTGAGCGATGTTCGATTCCCTGGGTCATTTCGTGTGAATTCTGAGCTATTGCGGTTCAAGCAGGCAGAAATTCGCTCGGTATGACGTAGCGTTGCGATAAAGCCGCTCTCGTTACACTAATAGGGACAATTGTAGATCACTAAAACGTCTATCATACACGTGAGATTTCAATACCGGTCGATGTCATAACGCGGGAGGTTGTCTTCTCTCGAATGAGTCATTGATCGTATTTTTTTTTGCGATATTCCTACCTTGAGAAAAGTGCAATTGAATTTAACACAGGGTCTAACACGTGTATCCTATTTGTCTGCTTCTCCAGTCCAGGGTGCCATTGCGAATTTCAGACTCCACTCTGTGAGGCACATCGATCTGCAGGTTGAACATGGTGAGATTGTACACTCCTAAATTGATAGTGCAGTTTGCTTAGGCGATTTTACAGTGAACTGGGTACTTCACACTCTGATATTCAGTTCGGTATTATTGTGTTGCGCTTGCTTGTGCGCGGGCCATAGGAGAGAGCATTGCATTGTGGGTTTTTGTAGTCGACATGAGCTGCAACATATTTCCACATCGATTTTCACATGTTGCTACCACCCGCATTATATAACAAATCAATTATTTGTTCACAAAAAAATATATATATAGTTCTGTAACACTGTAAACTATAGGAATGAGTGGATTTTTTCTTTAAAGGTAGAGGCTTCAGGTCGAGATTTCTGGAACCCTCCTTGCGACAGCTAAAGGTTTAAAGCTTCTGCACGTTTTCTCCGAATCTTCAAAGGCCCTTTTCACTAAAGTTAGTTCCATTATCTGGTGACCTAATTTAGCTTTTATAGCCCGGGTGGTGTCTCCTCTCTTCTCCCCCACGCCCATATTTCCCTTCCCCCACCCCTATCTCTCCCCTCCCTCTTCCATCCCTCACACTCAAATCAAATTGTATTGGTCGCACATAAATATTTAGCAGATGTTATAGCGGGTGTAGTGAAATGCTTTTGTTCCTAGTTCCAACAGTGCAGTAGTATCTAACAATTCACAACAATACACACATCTAAAAGTAAAAGAATGGAATTAAAGAAATATAGAAATATTAGGAGGAGCAATGTTGGAGTGGCATTGACTAGAATACAGTATATACATCTGAAATTAGTTAAGCAGTATGTAAACATTAAAGTGCCCAGTGATTCCATTATTAAAGTGACCAGTGATTCCATGTCTTATCTACATAGGCATCAGCTAGTGACAGTGGCTAAGGTTCAGGGCAGGGTACACCCCCTCCTTTCCCCTGACCCACCCTTCTTCTCTCCCCCACCTCACTCCCCTCCCCCATCCGCCCTAGACAACCCCTCTTCCCTACACCATTCTAGTTTCATAATTGCAACCTATCCCTGACTACTATCAGCCTAACCTTAGAATCAGGACGCGTCTTGTAATTTCCATAGAAAATGTGCCCTTATAATAACCTCTAGTCTCTTATACAATGTATTTGGCAAATGATAAATAAATAATACATTTTCTTTTTAATCTTGTCTTGCTGTTATTTAGGGTAACTTGTATATTTGGTGTTGAATCAGCCAATTAAACAGTGACGAGTATCTGACAGGTGGGATGTGTCAAATGCCTCACAGACCACACCCGATGTAGTACCTTTTCTATGGGGAAATTAATGGGGAAATGACCACACCCGATGTAGTACCTTCTCTATGGGGAAAGGAATGGGGAAATGACCACACCCGATGTAGTACCTTCTCCATGGGGAAATGACCACACCCGGGAGTGGGAGAGGGGGGTGGGAGGAGGATGGGGCAGGGGAGAAGGATGGGGGTGGGAGAAGGGGTTGGGGGCGGGGAGAAGGGGTTGGGGGAGGCGGGGGGAGAAGGGGTTGGGGGAGAGGGGTGGGGGAGGGGAGAAGGGGTTGGGGGAGGGGAGAATGGGTTGGGAGGTGGGGAGAAGGGGTTGGGGGTGGGGAGAAGGGGTTGGGGGAGGGGAGAAGGGGTTGGGGAGTGGGAGAAGGGGTTGGGGGAGGGGAGAAGGGTTTGAGGGTGGGAGAGGAAAGAGGGGTGGGCAGCAGCACTCCCCATCCAACCTGTCAGAGCTGGAGAGGATCTGCAGAGAAGAATGGGAGAAACTCACCAAATCAGGTGTGCCAATCTTGTAGCATCATACCCATGAAGACTCGAGTCTGTAATCGCTGCCAAAGGTGCTTCAATAAAGTACAGAGTAAAGGGTCTGAATACTTATGCAACTATGATATTTAAGTTTTTTATTTTGAATTAAAATTGCAAAAATTAAATAAAAAAACCCAACAGTTTTTGCATTGTTATTATGGGGTATTGTGATATCATTATGGGATATTGTGATATCATTATGGGGTATTGTGATATCATTATGAGGTAATGTGATATCATTATGAGGTATTGTGATATCATTATGAGGTATTGTGATATCATTATGAGGTATTGTGATATCATTATGGGGTATTGCGATGTCATTATGGGGTATTGTGATATCATTATGAGGTATTGTGATATCATTATGGGGTATTGTGATATCATTATGGGGTATTGCGATGTCATTATGGGGTATTGTGATATCATTATGGGGTATTGTGATATCATTATGGGGTATTGTGATGTCATTATGGGATATTGTGATATCATTATGGGGTATTGTGATATCATTATGGGGTATTGTGATATCATTATGGGGTATTGTGATATCATTATGGGGTATTGTGATATCATTATGGGGTATTGTGATGTCATTATGGGGTATTGTGATATCATTATGGGGTATTGTGATATCATTATGGGGTATTGTGATGTCATTATGGGGTATTGTGATATCATTATGGGGTATTGTGATATCATTATGGGGTATTGTGATATCATTATGGGGTATTGTGATGTCATTATGGGGTATTGTGATATCATTATGGGGTATTGTGATATCATTATGGGGTATTGTGATATCATTATGGGGTATTGTGATATCATTATGGGGTATTGTGATATCATTATGGGGTATTGTGATATCATTATGGGGTATTGTGATATCATTATGGGGTATTGTGATATCATTATGGGGTATAGTGATATCACTATGGGGTATTGTGATATCATTATGGGGTATTGTGATATCATTATGGGGTATAGTGATATCATTATGGGGTATTGTGATATCATTATGGGGTATAGTGATATCATTATGGGGTATTGTGATATCATTATGGGGTATTGTGATGTCATTATGGGGTATTGTGATGTCATTATGGGGTATTGTGATATCATTATGGGGTATTGTGATATCATTATGGGGTATTGTGATGTCATTATGGGGTATAGTGATATCATTATGGGGTATAGTGATATCATTATGGGGTATAGTGATATCATTATGGGGTATTGTGATATCATTATGGGTTATTGTGATGTCATTATGGGGTATTGTGATATCATTATGGGGTATTGTGATATCATTATGGGGTATAGTGATATCATTATGGGGTATTGTGATGTCATTATGGGGTATTGTGATGTCATTATGGGGTATTGTGATATCATTATGGGGTATTGTGATATCATTATGGGGTATTGTGATATCATTATGGGGTATTGTGATGTCATTGTGGGGTATTGTGATGTCATTATGGGGTATTGTGATATCATTATGGGGTATTGTGATGTCATTATGGGGTATTGTGATGTCATTATGGGGTATTGTGATGTCATTATGGGGTAGTGTGATATCATTATGGGGTATTGTGATATCATTATGGGGTATTGTGATATCATTATGGGGTATTGTGATATCATTATGGGGTATTGTGATATCATTATGGGGTATAGTGATATCATTATGGGGTATTGTGATGTCATTATGGGGTATAGTGATATCATTATGGGGTATAGTGATATCATTATGGGGTATCTTCTGTAGCCTGTCAACTATGTGTCTGTCTATCCCTGTTCTCTCCTCTCTGCACAGACCATACAAACGCTCCACACCGCGTGGCCGCTGCCACCCTAATCTGGTGGTCCCAGCGCGCACGACCCACGTGGAGTTCCAGGTCTCCGGTAGCCTCTGGAACTGCCGATCTGCGGCCAACAAGGCAGAGTTCATCTCAGCCTATGCCTCCCTCCAGTCCCTCGACTTCTTGGCACTGACAGAAACATGGATCACCACAGATAACACTGCTACTCCTACTGCTCTCTCTTCGTCCGCCCACGTGTTCTCGCACACCCCGAGAGCTTCTGGTCAGCGGGGTGGTGGCATCGGGATCCTTATCTCTCCCAAGTGGTCATTCTCTCTTTCTCCCCTTACCCATCTGTCTATCGCCTCCTTTGAATTTCATGCTGTCACAGTTACCAGCCCTTTCAAGCTTAACATCCTTATCATTTATCGCCCTCCAGGTCCCCTCGGAGAGTTCATCAATGAGCTTGATGCATTGATAAGCTCCTTTCCTGAGGACGGCTCACCTCTCACAGTTCTGGGCGACTTTAACCTCCCCACATCTACCTTTGACTCATTCCTCTCTGCCTCCTTCTTTCCACTCCTCTCCTCTTTTGACCTCACCCTCTCACCTTCCCCCTACTCACAAGGCAGGCAATACGCTCGACCTCATCTTTACTAGATGCTGTTCTTCCACTAACCTCATTGCAACTCCCCTCCAAGTCTCCGACCACTACCTTGTATCCTTTTCCCTCTCGCTCTCATCCAACACTTCCCACACTGCCCCTACTCGGATGGTATCGCGCCGTCCCAACCTTCGCTCTCTCTCCCCCGCTACTCTCTCCTCTTCCATCCTATCATCTCTTCCCTCTGCTCAAACCTTCTCCAACCTATCTCCTGATTCTGCCTCCTCAACGCTCCTCTCCTCCCTTTCTGCATCCTTTGACTCTCTATGTCCCCTATCTTCCAGGCCGGCTCGGTCCTCCCCTCCCGCTCCGTGGCTTGACGACTCATTGCGAGCTCACAGAACAGGGCTCCGGGCAGCCGAGCGGAAATGGAGGAAAACTCGCCTCCCTGCAGACCTGGCATCCTTTCGCTCCCTCCTCTCTACATTTTCCTCCTCTGTCTCTGCTGCTAAAACCACTTTCTACCACTCTAAATTTCAAGCATCTGCCTCTAACCCTAGGAAGCTCTTTGCCACCTTCTCCTCTCTCCTGAATCCTCCTCCCCCTACCCCCCTCCTCCCTCTCTGCAGATGACTTCGTCAACCATTTTGAAAAGAAGGTCGACGACATCCGATCCTCGTTTGCTAAGTCAAACGACACTGCTGGTTCTGCTCACACTGCCCTACCCTGTGCTCTGACCTCTTTCTCCCCTTTCTCTCCAGATGAAATCTCGCGTCTTGTGACGGCCGGCCGCCCAACAACCTGCCCGCTCGACCCTATCCCCTCCTCTCTTCTCCAGACCATTTCCGGAGACCTTCTCCCTTACCTCACCTCGCTCATCAACTTATCCCTGACCGCTGGCTACGTCCCTTCCGTCTTCAAGAGAGCGAGAGTTGCACCCCTTCTGAAAAAACCTACAATCGATCCCTCCGATGTTAACAACTACAGACCAGTATCCCTTCTTTCTTTTCTCTCCAAAACTCTTGAACGTGCCGTCCTTGGTCAGCTCTCCCGCTATCTCTCTCAGAATGACCTTCTTGATCCAAATCAGTCAGGTTTCAAGACTAGTCATTCAACTGAGACTGCTCTTCTCTGTATCACGGAGGCGCTCCGCACCGCTAAAGCTAACTCTCTCTCCTCTGCTCTCATCCTTCTAGACCTATCGGCTGCCTTCGATACTGTGAACCATCAGATCCTCCTCTCCACCCTCTCCGAGTTGGGCATCTCTGGCGCGGCCCACGCTTGGATTGCGTCCTACCTGACAGGTCGCTCCTACCAGGTGGCGTGGCGAGAATCTGTCTCCTCACCACGCGCTCTCACCACTGGTGTCCCCCAGGGCTCTGTTCTAGGCCCTCTCCTATTCTCGCTATACACCAAGTCACTTGGCTCTGTCATAACCTCACATGGTCTCTCCTATCATTGCTATGCAGACGACACACAATTAATCTTCTCCTTTCCCCCTTCTGATGACCAGGTGGCGAATCGCATCTCTGCATGTCTAGCAGACATATCAGTGTGGATGACGGATCACCATCTCAAGCTGAACTTCGGCAAGACGGAGCTGCTCTTCCTCCCGGGGAAGGACTGCCCGTTCCATGATCTCGCCATCACGGTTGACAACTCCATTGTGTCCTCCTCCCAGAGTGCTAAGAACCTTGGCGTGATCCTGGACAACACCCTGTCGTTCTCAACTAACATCAAGGCGGTGGCCCGTTCCTGTAGGTTCATGCTCTACAACATCCGCAGAGTACGACCTTGCCTCACACAGGAAGCGGCGCAGGTCCTAATCCAGGCACTTGTCATCTCCCGTCTGGATTACTGCAACTCGCTGTTGGCTGGGCTCCCTGCCTGTGCCATTAAACCCCTACAACTCATCCAGAACGCCGCAGCCCGTCTAGTGTTCAACCTTCCCAAGTTCTCTCACGTCACCCCGCTCCTCCGCTCTCTCCACTGGCTTCCAGTTGAAGCTCGCATCCGCTACAAGACCATGGTGCTTGCCTACGGAGCTGTGAGGGGAACGGCACCTCAGTACCTCCAGGCTCTGATCAGGCCCTACACCCAAATAAGGGCACTGCGTTCATCCACCTCTGGCCTGCTCGTCTCCCTACCACTGAGGAAGTACAGTTCCCGCTCAGCCCAGTCAAAACTGTTCGCTGCTCTGGCTCCCCAATGGTGGAACAAACTCCCTCACGACGCCAGGACAGCGGAGTCAATCACCACCTTCCGGAGACACCTGAAACCCCACCTCTTTAAGGAATACTTAGGATAGGATAAAGTAATCCTTCTCACCCCCTCCCCCCTTAAAATATTTAGATGCACTATTGTAAAGTGGCTGTTCCACTGGATGTCATAAGGTGAATGCACCAATTTGTAAGTCGCTCTGGATAAGAGCGTCTGCTAAATGACTTAAATGTAATGTAAATGTATAGTGATATCATTATGGGGTATTGTGATATCATTATGGGGTATTGTGATGTCATTATGGGGTATTGTGATATCATTATGGGGTATTGTGATATCATTATGGGGTATAGTGATATCATTATGGGGTATTGTGATGTCATTATGGGGTATTGTGATGTCATTATGGGGTATTGTGATATCATTATGGGGTATTGTGATATCATTATGGGGTATTGTGATATCATTATGGGGTATAGTGATGTCATTATGGGGTATTGTGATGTCATTATGGGGTATTGTGATATCATTATGGGGTATTGTGATGTCATTATGGGGTATTGTGATGTCATTATGGGGTATTGTGATGTCATTATGGGGTATTGTGATATCATTATGGGGTATTGTGATGTCATTATGGGGTATTGTGATATCATTATGGGGTATTGTGATGTCATTATGGGGTATTGTGATATCATTATGGGGTATTGTGATATCATTATGGGGTATTGTGATGTCATTATGGGGTATTATGATATCATTATGGGGTATTGTGATATCATTATGGGGTATTGTGATGTCATTATGGGGTATTGTGATGTCATTGTGGGGTATTGTGATGTCATTATGGGGTATTGTGATGTCATTATGGGGTATTGTGATGTCATTGTGGGGTATTGTGATGTCATTATGGGGTATTGTGATGTCATTATGGGGTATTGTGATGTCATTATGGGGTATTGTGTGTAGATTGATGAGAACAAATGTAACAAAATGTGGAAAAAGTCAAGGGGTCTGAATACTTTCTGAATGCACTGCATATTGTAATATTGTTGTATTAAACATTTTGTATTGTAGATATGTAGTGGCGTAGTAATGTTATATGATGTACTGTTTTATTTTTCAGTTTTATATGTAATGTAAGTGCCTTATTAATGTGTTTTGGACCCCAGGAAGAGTAGCTGCTACCCAATTTAAGTTAAAATGGTTTATATAAGGGTAGGAACGTCCCAAGGATCCCGGAGAGCACTGACTATGCTATCCCACAGCTCAATACTCCAAATTAGTATCTGCAAGCCTCTCTGTGAGAAGAGGGAGGGACTTCCTTGTTATTTTCATACCAGGGTTGCTCTTGAATTGCGGTGGCATTTGCATTCCTTGCCTTTTGCAACCATGAAAAACACTTTAAAATGCCAAATAGTTATTAATTATACATGGTTTTGTTTATATTCAACTGTTTATCAATGATAATACGTAATGCAAGTCCTTTATACTGCACAACGTTATGTTTACGCATTTTAAACATACGCAAGAACTTAAGAGTAAGCAAATTGGCTTGTTCTAGTACTGATGTGTAGAGTTGAAGTGGCATGTTCTGTGGATTTCACAGAAGTCAATATATTATTTTGAATGATAGTGAATAAACTTATTTTATATTGTATATATCGATAACAACAAAGAAGGCGATTTAAAATACCTATTTACTAGCATAATGTCTGTTCCTCACTTTTATGTCAATGTTTTCTACTGCCTTAAATCCCTAATTACAAAGATATACAAGATCCTTGAGCATTCCCTCCAGAGGCAAACTGTTATTGGTGAGGAGAGAAAATTCTGAGCTAATCACACCCTTTTAGTATGTCATGTGGTGCCACTTGGTGTTACTCCATTTAAATGAAGGTAAATAACATTGTGAGCAAAATAATTGATCATATATCATTTTAGTAAATACTTTAAAAAAAGGGTTAATGGATGTAGATTTGAGCATCTGGAGTTCAAAATGGTACAAATTATGTTAAGTCATTCAACTGCCATATTAGTTGATTTAGGATAGGAAGATGTACTCATATACATTTAAATAAATAAAAAACGATTCTAAACAATTTTTCCTAAATGCCAGAATGACCCACCAACAGTCTCTCCCGCCAAGCAGACCTACTGTCGCTTCCTGCCGGTCTGTCTGCTTCCCGGTCTATAAAACCCCCCACCTCTCCCTTTCTTCTGCAGTTCTGCCTTCTCTTCTGAATCCTCAACGTCAGCCTGTGAAGGAAAAGAAAACCAGACAAAATGGTGAGTACTGACTGCTGATGTAGATAATAAAATTATATTTATTTCACATGGTATTCGTAATTTAAAAAAACAAGTATATGATTAGATCAATCTGAAAAGCATGTGGACGATGGATTCTGTACATAAAGACCATGGTCCGAAAACTATTTCCTACTGCTCTAAAAAAACGACATACTGTGTACTAATCGTACTAGATAGTATTTCTAACGGACTGTTTTGAGTCAAAACGAATGCAGTAAGTACATATCGGCTTGGTAGGCTCACCCAACCTAATGCGCAATTGCGTTGATTCCCGCCCTTATGATATTATCAGCTGATTATATGCGTTTCCTCTTTCATATGGCGATATGAAAAATGTTATGTATTCAACTGATATAATGATACATGTAATTTAGGTCAAATTATTATTATTTTTTTTTTTCTTGTGACAGAATCCTCTGTAGCCCTGCATCAAATGTGGGTTAGATGTCGGTGTTCTAAGTAGGAATAACAACGACCGTCTGTGTGTAGATGGAACACCTTCGCTTCAGGGCAAAGACATGAATTGCTGATTTTTACATGGGGGGTGGGGGGTGGGGGGTTCTATGCGACATGAGGAGGCACAAAGGAGAACAGGGAGGGGCAGTCTGAGATGGTTGCCATTTTATGTAGCTATCGCTGTTTTACACTGCAATGGGTGGGCAGCTGGCCCGGATGGCGGGAGGAGGGGAGGGGGGGAGGGGGGACGACAACGAGGCACTCCCTTTTCACCCTGGTTCTCTGCCTCTTAAAGTTACAGGGTCGTGCATGACGATCTGTGGTTAAATGGCAGATAGAGGATTTGCAAGATGGTGGCACAGCAGAATAGCCTAGCCAATCAATTTGCTTAAATGTCCCCTTTGTTAAATGGGTGGCCACACTGAATTCACAGTTCAGTCAAATCCAGGCCTTTCCCATGAGGACATTACATTACTTTCATAGATAGATAGATAGATGCTACATAAGATGGAGATTAAAAGGACAATAAAAGTGAGATGGTGAAAGCAAGGTTGTCTTTAGCAGTATCTTAAAAATATACATGTCATGTTGTTTTACTCATTTATACTCTGAAACCGCTTTAAACCTACAATACAAGTGCACATCACTATTTTGATTCACGTTTCCATGTAGTTGATGTCCTGCACCTTCTCTCTTTTTCAGCGTGAGTGTATTTCCATGCATGTGGGCCAAGCCGGAGTCCAGATGGGTAACGCCTGTTGGGAGCTGTACTGCCTGGAGCATGGGATCCAGCCGGACGGACAGATGCCCAGTGACAAGACCCGTGGAGGTGGAGACGACTCCTTCAACACCTTCTTCAGTGAGACCGGAGCCGGAAAGCATGTCCCCCGTGCCATCTTCGTTGATCTGGAGCCCACTGTCATCGGTAAGATGAGACGCCTGAAATCCTGGAGATTTCCTATTGAATGATTTGATATTCTGTCCCAAGATATTCCTCATATTCAAAATATTAGGATATTCTAAATCTACCTTTGTCTTTCAGATGAGGTGAGGACAGGTATTTATCGCCAGCTGTTCCACCCTGAGCAGCTGATCACTGGTAAGGAAGATGCTGCCAACAACTACGCCCGCGGTCACTACACCATCGGCAAGGAGATCATTGACATTGTGCTGGACAGGACACGCAAACTGGTGAGTCGTCATTCTGAAACAGGCCTCTAACTAGGGTTCTACACAGAACCTTTTTCATTTTAGAAGGTTCTTCAGAAACCTTCTCTCTCTGACCAACAACGAAACACGAACGTTAAGTGTTTTAAAAGGGTCAACGTTCTACCTGGAACCATAAAGGGTTATCTTACAGGGACAAGCCGAAGAACCCTTTATGGTTCTAGGTAGAACATGAAAACAGGTTCTCCATTCTCTTCTTACTGCTATAACATAAGATAACATCTAACAATGTTATTGTACCATTTCTCCATTCAGGCTGACCAGTGTACAGGTCTCCAGGGATTCCTCATCTTCCACAGCTTCGGAGGAGGCACCGGTTCTGGTTTCACCTCCCTGCTGATGGAACGTCTGTCTGTCGACTATGGAAAGAAGTCTAAGCTTGAGTTTGCCGTTTACCCAGCTCCCCAGGTGTCCACGGCTGTGGTGGAGCCCTACAACTCCATCCTGACCACTCACACCACCCTGGAGCACTCTGACTGTGCCTTCATGGTGGACAATGAGGCCATCTATGACATCTGCCGTAGGAACCTTGACATTGAGCGTCCCTCGTACACCAACCTCAACAGGCTCATTGGTCAGATTGTCTCCTCCATCACTGCCTCCCTGCGTTTCGATGGAGCCCTTGAATGTTGATCTGACAGAGTTCCAGACCAACTTGGTGCCCTACCCTCGTATCCACTTCCCTCTGGCCACATATGCCCCGGTCATCTCCGCTGAGAAGGCCTATCACGAGCAGCTGTCAGTCGCTGACATCACCAACGCCTGCTTCGAGCCGGCCAATCAGATGGTGAAGTGTGACCCTCGTCACGGCAAATACATGGCCTGCTGTCTCCTGTACCGTGGTGACGTTGTTCCCAAAGATGTCAACTCTGCTATCGCTGCCATCAAAACCAAGAGGAGCATCCAGTTTGTGGACTGGTGTCCCACTGGCTTCAAGGTGGGTATCAACTACCAGCCCCCTACGGTGGTTCCTGGAGGAGACCTGGCCAAGGTCCAGAGGGCTGTGTGCATGCTGAGTAACACCACGGCCATCGCTGAGGCCTGGGCCCGTCTGGACCACAAGTTTGACCTGATGTATGCCAAGAGAGCCTTTGTGCACTGGTACGTTGGTGAGGGCATGGAGGAGGGAGAGTTCTCTGAGGCCAGAGAAGACATGGCAGCCCTGGAGAAGGATTATGAAGAGGTGGGCACTGACAGCGTGGGAGAAGAGGATGAGGAGGGAGAGGAATATTAAAAGGCTAAACATGCTTTGCCACCCTACATTCCAACACTAACTGTTGGAGTCCTACACTTAACATGACAGCAACACATTCCCCACTGCAGTGTTAACAGTCTCTGTTCACATCTCGTCATGTTGTGTGTATTCCCAATAAACACGCCACGTCTCTTGTCTAGACAAAAAAAAATCGAATGTGAAACGAGTTTGTTTTTTGGCAAATCTGTTGAACTTCTGCAGCAGCCGTTAATGAGTTCTCTGTGAGTAAGTTCTACCAGTCAATGTAGGAGTTGCGTCATGGAACTGAACCCACCTGTGCAAATATGGTTGTAGCCTACTGAAATAGAATAAATGACACGTGATGTGTTTCAGGGGTAGACATCACTGCATCATTTTTAGCCTAAGAATGATTTTGGTGACAGCTATTGATATTTGGTAGGCATTAAACTTGAATACATTTCTGCCAAACTGGTACATCAATGCTGACATTGTGGAAAGTCTTCCACAGGGAGACTCAAAGTCAATCTTAAATTAATCTTTATTGCCAGCTCACTGGAAAGGTTCCATCCAACTCAGTGCACCATAGTACACGTCAATCAGGAGCTCTGCCGGGGCAGTCCCGGCAGTTGTCCTAAAAACGGCTATATACACACACACACAAGTTATATTTGCATAACATGTGACAGACCAATACCTCACAAGGGTTCTTCTCTCTAAGCTGAGGTCTTGAAACAGATCTTTCATTCTCAAATGAAGTTCTGGGAGTTAATGATAGTGAGGATTTGTTCAGCCAGTCACTTGCATGAACATAGAAATTGGTAAATAGAAAAGCACAAGTATAAAATGTCAATCGCATTCCATCCTCATCACTTGTGTGAAAATAATCATTACATTTTAATGTAAACATTTAGATTTTTAGCTTCTATATCAAAATGTTCAATACTCCTAGGTTGCAAGTTCAAATCCCCACTATTGACAGCTAATGTAAACACTTCAAACCCAGACACTTCATAACCTTCATTTTTTAAAATTTTCCTTTATTTAATTAGGCAAGTCAGTTAAGAACAAATTCTTATTTTCAATGACGGCCTAGGAACAGTGCGTTAACTGCCTGTTCAGGGGCAGATTACTGCTGTTCAATGGTCATTCCAAATCTATACATACATACATATACACTTTTTTTTTACCTTTAATTAACCAGGCAAGTCAGTTAAGAACAAATACTTCTTTTCAATGGCGGCCTAGGAACTGTGTTAACTGCCTGTTCAGGGGCAGAACGACAGTTGTACCTTGTCAGCTCGGGGATTTGAACTTGCAACCTTTCAGTTACTAGTCCAACTCTAACCACTAGGCTACCCTGCCACCCCTAATCATCACTTGTGTGATAATCATTACATTTCAATGTAAACATTTACATTTTTAGCTTCTATATCAAAATATTCGATACTCCTATTAAAGTAAGGGAAATCAACACAGAGCGAGAAACAGACACTTCATAACTTCAAACCCATTCATAACTTCAAACCCTTCATTCTGGGTTGTATAATCCAAATAGTATGATATTACAATCATAATAAAGTCTATACTTCTATTAATGGGAGTGAGTATTGAGGTGAATAAATGGCTCAATGTTAACCATTGCTTCCATATCTTAACACGACTCTGGTTTGGATTGAGCAATGCTCTTCACTAACTGTCTCTGGGACATCAACTAACCTTACTGTCCCTGGGACATCAACTAACCTGACTGTCCCTGGGACATCAACTAACCTTACTGTCCCTGGGACATCAACTAACCTTACTGTCCCTGGGACATCAACTAACCTTACTGTCCCTGGGACATCAACTAACCTTACTGTCCCTGGGACATCAACTAACCTTACTGTCCCTGGGACATCAACTAACCTTACTGTCCCTGGGACATCAACTAACCTTACTGTCCCTGGGACATCAACTAACCTTACTGTCCCTGGGACATCAACTAACCTTACTGACCCTGGGACATCAACTAACCTTACTGTCCCTGGGACATCAACTAACCTTACTGTCCCTGGGACATCAACTAACCTTACTGTCCCTGGGACATCAACTAACCTTACTGTCCCTGGGACATCAACTTAAGTCACAGTAATAAACCTTGTTTAATAACAATTGTTGTTAAATGAAAACAACTTTCAATCATTACTCATCGTCCGTATCTACAGGGGGGAAATGGGAGCTCATCCAGAGTTGGCATCTAACTCTTTCTCCATCCTCTGGAGGAGCAGAAAGCACGATGGCTGCTGAAGATCTTATCAGCCAGAGAGGCACAGATCACCTTACAGCATGTTAAAAGCATTTCACAGGGAAGAGAGAGAGAGAGCACATGTTGAAACAGTTTCACACCGACCTTGATAAGAATGAGATTGGGGCAAGGTTAGCTCAAACTACAATCTAGTGGCTCTCCTCACATATTAGGGCCTCGCCTTTCCAAATCAAATCATAATTATAACTATTGATAACTTCTAGCATTTTACTTTTCTCATCACGGCCTCCATTTGTTGCAATGACAGATTGGGTATCTCAATACATTCTTAGTCTTAAATTACTATACATTTCGCAGTGTGCAGACCTACACAATTATCCCTACACAATTATCCCTACACAATTATCCCTACACAATTATCACAATTATCCCTACACAATTATCCCTACACAATTACACAATTATCCCTACACAATTATCCCTACAAAATTATCCCTACACAATTATCCCTACACAATTATCCCTACACAATTAATTATTATCCCTACACAATTATCCCTACACAATTACACAATTATCCCTACACAATTATCCCTACACAATTACACAATTATCCCTACACAATTATCCCTACACAATTACACAATTATCCCTACACAATTATCCCTACACAATTATCCCTACACAATTACACAATTATCCCTACACAATTATCCCTACACAATTATCACAATTATCCCTACACAATTATCCCTACACAATTACACAATTATCCCTACACAATTATCCCTACACAATTATCCCTACACAATTATCCCTACACAATTATCCCTACACAATTATCCCTACACAATTATCCCTACACAATTACACAATTATCCCTACACAATTATCCCTACACAATTATCCCTACACAATTACACAATTATCCCTACACAATTATCCCTACACAATTATCCCTACACAATTACACAATTATCCCTACACAATTATCCCTACACAATTATCCCTACACAATTATCCCTACACAATTACACAATTATCCACAATTATCCCTACACATTACACAATTATCCCTACACAATTATCCCTACACACAATCCCTACACAATTATCCCCCTACACAATCCCTACACAATTATCCCTACACAATTATCCCTATTATCCCTACACAATTATCCCTACACAATTATCCCTACACAATTATCCCTACACAATTATCCCTACACAATTATCCCTACACAATTACACAATTATCCCTACACAATTATCCCTACACAATTATCCCTACACAATTATCCCTACACAATTATCCCTACACAATTACACAATTATCCCTACACAATTATCCCTACACAATTATCCCTACACAATTACACAATTATCCCTACACAATTATCCCTACACAATTACACAATTATCCCTACACAATTATCCCTACACAATTACACAATTATCCCTACACAATTATCCCTACACAATTATCCCTACACAATTACACAATTATCCCTACACAATTATCCCTACACAATTATCCCTACACAATTATCCCTACATTATCCCTACACAATTATCCCTACACACAATTATCCCTACACAATTATCCCTACACAATTATCCCTACACAATTATCCCTACACAATTATCCCTACACAATTATCCCTACACAATTATTATCCCTACACAATTATCCCTACACAATCCCTATCCCTACACAATTATCCCTACACAATTATCCCTACACAATTATCCCTACACAATTATCACAATTATCCCTACACAATTATCCCTACACAATTATCCCTACACAATTATCCCTACACAATTATCCCTACACAATTATCAATTATCCCTACACAATTATCCCTACACAATTATCCCTACACAATTATCCCTACACAATTATCCCTACACAATTACACAATTATCCCTACACAATTATCCCTACACAATTATCCCTACACAATTATCCCTACACAATTATCCCTACACAATTATCCCTACACAATTATCCCTACACAATTATCCCTACACAATTATCCCTACACAATTATCCCTACACAATTATCCCTACACAATTATCCCTACACAATTATCCCTACACAATTATCCCTACACAATTATCCCTACACAATTATCCCTACACAATTATCCCTATACAATTATCCCTACACAATTATCCCTATTATCCCTACACAATTATCCCTACACAATTATCCCTATTATCCCTACACAATTATCCCTACACAATTATCCCTACACAATTATCCCTACACAATTACACAATTATCCCTACACAATTATCCCTACACAATTATCAATTATCCCTACACAATTATCCCTACAATTATCCCTACACAATTATCCCTACACAATTATCCCTACACAATTATCCCTACAATTATCCCTACACAATTATCCCTACACAATTATCCCTACACAATTATCCCTACACAATTATCCCTACAATTATCCCTACACAATTACACAATTATCCCTACACAATTATCCTTACACAATTATCCCTACACAATTATCCCTACACAATTATCCCTACACAATTACACAATTATCCCTACACAATTATCCCTACACAATTATCCCTATTATCCCTACACAATTATCCCTACACAATTATCCCTACACAATTATCCCTACACAATTATCCCTACACAATTATCCCTACACAATTATCCCTACACAATTATCCCTACACAATTATCCCTACACAATTATCCCTACACAATTATCCCTATTATCCCTACACAATTATCCCTATTATCCCTACACAATTATCCCTACACAATTATCCCTATTATCCCTACACAATTATCCCTATTATCCCTACACAATTATCCCTATTATCCCTACACAATTATCCCTACACAATTATCCCTATTATCCCTACACAATTATCCCTATTATCCCTACACAATTATCCCTACACAATTATCCCTATTATCCCTACACAATTATCCCTATTATCCCTACACAATTATCCCTACACAATTATCCCTACACAATTATCCCTACACAATTATCCCTACACAATTATCCCTACACAATTACACAATTATCCCTACACAATTATCCCTACACAATTATCCCTACACAATTACACAATTATCCCTACACAATTATCCCTACACAATTATCCCTACACAATTATCCCTACACAATTATCCCTACACAATTATCCCTACACAATTATCCCTACACAATTACACAATTATCCCTACACAATTATCCCTACACAATTACACAATTATCCCTACACAATTATCCCTACACAATTACACAATTATCCCTACACAATTATCCCTACACAATTACACAATTATCCCTACACAATTATCCCTACACAATTACACAATTATCCCTACACAATTATCCCTACACAATTATCCCTACACAATTATCCCTACACAATTATCCCTACACAATTATCCCAATTATCCCTACACAATTATCCCTACACAATTATCCCTACACAATTATCCCTACACAATTATCCCAATTATCCCTACACAATTATCCCTACACAATTATCCCTACACAATTATCCCTACACAATTATCCCTTATCCCTACAATTATCCCTACACAATTATCCCTACACAATTATCCCTACACAATTATCCCAATTATCCCTACACAATTATCCCTACACAATTATCCCTACACAATTATCCCTACACAATTATCCCTACACAATTATCCCTATTATCCCTACACAATTATCCCTACACAATTATCCCTACACAATTATCCCTACACAATTATCCCTACACAATTATCCCTACACAATTATCCCTACACAATTATCCCTACACAATTATCCCTATTATCCCTACACAATTATCCCTATTATCCCTACACAATTATCCCTATTATCCCTATTATCCCTATTATCCCTACACAATTATCCCTACACAATTATCCCTACACAATTATCCCTACACAATTATCCCTACACAATTATCCCTACACAATTATCCCTACACAATTATCCCTACACAATTATCCCAATTATCCCTACACAATTATCCCTACACAATTATCCCTACACAATTATCCCTACACAATTATCCCTACACAATTATCCCTACACAATTATCCCTACACAATTATCCCTACACAATTATCCCTACACAATTATCCCTACACAATTATCCCTACACAATCCCTACACCCTACACAATTATCCCTATCCCTACACAATTATCCCTACACAATTATCCCTACACAATTATCCCTACACAATTATCCCTACACAATTACCCAATTATCCCTACACAATTATCCCTACACAATTATCCCTACACAATTATCCCTACACAATTACACAATTATCTCTACACAATTATCCCTACACAATTATCCCTACACAATTATCCCTACCCTACACAATTATCCCTACACAATTATCCCTATTATCCCTACACAATTATCCCTACACAATTATCCCTACACAATTATCCCTATTATCCCTACACAATTATCCCTACACAATTATCCCTACACAATTATCCCTATACAATTATCCCTACACAATTATCCCTATTATCCCTACACAATTATCCCTACACAATTATCCCTACACAATTATCCCTACACAATTATCCCTACACAATTATCCCTACACAATTATCCCTACACAATTACACAATTATCCCTACACAATTATCCCTACACAATTATCCCTACACAATTATCCCTACACAATTATCCCTACACAATTATCCCTACAATTATCCCTAATTATCACAATTATCACAATTATCCCTACACAATTATCCCTACACAATTACACAATTATCCCTACACAATTATCCCTACAATTATCCCTACACAATTATCCTTACACAACAATTATCCCTACACAATTATCCCTACACAATTATCCCTACACAATTACACAATTATCCCTACACAATTATCCCTACACAATTATCCCTACACAATTATCCCTATTATCCCTACACAATTATCCCTACACAATTATCCCTACACAATTATCCCTACACAATTATCCCTATTATCCCTACACAATTATCCCTACACCCTAATTATCCCTATCCCTACAATTATCCCTACACAATTATCCCTACACAATTATCCCTACACAATTATCCCTATTATCCCTACACAATTATCCCTATTATCCCTACACAATTATCCCTACACAATTATCCCTATTATCCCTACACAATTATCCCTACTTATCCCTACACAATTATCCCTATTATCCCTACACAATTATCCCTACACAATTATCCCTATTATCCCTACACAATTATCCCTATTATCCCTACACAATTATCCCTACACAATTATCCCTATTATCCCTACACAATTATCCCTATTATCCCTACACAATTATCCCTACACAATTATCCCTACACAATTATCCCTACACAATTATCCCTACACAATTATCCCTACACAATTACACAATTATCCCTACACAATTATCCCTACAATTATCCCTACACAATTATCCCTACACAATTATCCCTACACAATTACACAATTATCCCTACACAATTATCCCTACACAATTATCCCTACACAATTATCCCTACACAATTATCCCTACACAATTATCCCTACACAATTACACAATTATCCCTACACAATTATCCCTACACAATTACACAATTATCCCTACACAATTATCCCTACACAATTACACAATTATCCCTACACAATTATCCCTACACAATTATCACAATTATCCCTACACAATTATCCCTACACAATTACACAATTATCCCTACACAATTATCCCTACACAATTATCCCTACAATTATCCCTAATTATCCCTACACAATTATCCCTACCCTACAATTATCCCTACACAATTATCCCTACACAATTATCCCTACACAATTATCCCTACACAATTATCCCACAATTACCCAATTATCAATTATTATCCCTACACAATTATCCCCCTAATTATCCCTACACAATTATCCCTACACAATTATCCCTACACAATTATCCCTACACAATTATCCCTACACAATTATCCCTACACAATTATCCCTACACAATTATCCCAATTATCCCTACACAATTATCCCTACACAATTATCCCTACACAATTATCCCTACACAATTATCCCTACACAATTATCCCTACACAATTATCCCTATTATCCCTACACAATTATCCCTACACAATTATCCCTACACAATTATCCCTACACAATTATCCCTACACAATTATCCCTATCACAATTATCCCTACACAATTATCCCTACACAATTATCCCTACACAATTATCCCTACACAATTATCCCTATCCCTATTATCCCTACAATTATCCCTATTATCCCTATTATCCCTATTATCCCTTATCCCACAATTATCCCTACACAATTATCCCTACACAATTATCCCTACACAATTATCCCTACACAATTATCCCTACACAATTATCCCAATTATCCCTACACAATTATCCCAATTATCCCTACACAATTATCCCTACACAATTATCCCTACACAATTATCCCTACACAATTATCCCTACACAATTATCCCTACACAATTATCCCTATTATCCCTACACAATTATCCATATTATCCCTACACAATTATCCCTATTATCCCTACACAATTATCCCTATTATCCCTACACAATTATCCCAATTATCCCTACACAATTATCCCAATTATCCCTATTATCCCTACACAATTATCCCAATTATCCCAATTATCCCAATTATCCCTATTATCCCAATTATCCCTATTATCCCTATTATCCCTATTATCCCTATTATCCCAATTATCCCAATTATCCCTATTATCCCTATTATCCCTACACAATTATCCCAATTATCCCAATTATCCCTATTATCCCAATTATCCCTATTATCCCTATTATCCCTATTATCCCTACACAATTATCCCAATTATCCCAATTATCCCTATTATCCCTATTATCCCAATTATCCCTATTATCCCTATTATCCCTATTATCCCTACACAATTATCCCTATTATCCCTATTATCCCAATTATCCCTATTATCCCTACACAATTATCCCAATTATCCCAATTATCCCTATTATCCCTATTATCCCTATTATCCCTATTATCCCTATTATCCCTACACAATTATCCCTATTATCCCTACACAATTATCCCAATTATCCCTATTATCCCTACACAATTATCCCAATTATCCCTATTATCCCTACACAATTATCCCAATTATCCCAATTATCCCTATTATCCCTATTATCCCAATTATCCCTATTATCCCTATTATCCCTATTATCCCTATTATCCCTATTATCCCTATTATCCCTATTATCCCAATTATCCCAATTATCCCTATTATCCCTACACAATTATCCCAATTATCCCAATTATCCCAATTATCCCAATTATCCCTATTATCCCTATTATCCCTATTATCCCTACACAATTATCCCAATTATCCCAATTATCCCTATTATCCCTATTATCCCAATTATCCCTATTATCCCTATTATCCCTATTATCACTACACAATTATCCCTATTATCCCTATTATCCCTATTATCCCTATTATCCCAATTATCCCAATTATCCCTATTATCCCTACACAATTATCCCAATTATCCCAATTATCCCTATTATCCCAATTATCCCTATTATCCCTATTATCCCTATTATCCCTATTATCCCTATTATCCCTACACAATTATCCCAATTATCCCTATTATCCCAATTATCCCTACACATGCCTAAATCTCCCTCATCCTTCTGGATTCCTTTGTTCATGTTCTTCTTCAGACAGTGTTTCAGTTCGTCCTTTTTTTTAATGGCACATGTTCGAAGCCCTTGATAATGTCTCTGTCCTTTACAGTCCGTTATGTCTTTGTCCCATGAATCCGACCGGTACACCAGCAGCATGAGAGACGTTTGGACTGCGTCTCTCTCCATGCTCACTCCACATGGACCCCATGTCACACTCCTGAGAGAAAAAGGGCAGGTGATAGCTTCAGGTTGATGTTGTGCAGGTTGCTGGCTCGGACTCAAGTCTCATGGTAGACGTGGTGAAGGACCGAACACTATTGTTGCCATTCAGCCGGTTAGAGGGGGTGTTGAGGTTCACACTATTCTTGGTCAAATGATCCCTTCTATGCATCTACACACCATCTGTGGTCACCTTCACCATAACCGAGAGAGTAAGAGAGAGAGGACAGACCAGAACAACAGTTTAGTTTAGGGCATATCATACATTTTCCAAACAAGGTCTGGGCGTACTGCCAAATTGCAGCTACTGATAGTGAGGATTCGTTTAGTCAAGTCACTTGCATGAAAACAGAAATTGGTTTATAGAAAAGCACAAACGTTGAACATAGAAATTGGTAAATAGAAAAGCACAAGTATAACATTTCCATCACAATGATTACAACTTGAGATGTATCTCCCTTGGGTGGTAGCCTCTCCAGCAGCAAACTTGGTTTGAGATACTTGTATTATTTGCCTATAGTCTCTATACTCTGATGTGAATGGGCTATTTTCTCTAAACATTTCCACCTAGCAAACATCACATACACCAAGCAGTGACACGTTGCAGCTCTAATATTCTCATCTGTAACCAGTAGGTGGCACTGTAACCTTGTGCTACAGTAGTGGTGCGGAATGTGGAACACTAAGGACTGGCACCATAAATGTCTCTACTTGGAAATGACCTGTTTTAGCATGGACATTGCCATTAAAGGCTTCCACCATTTTAAAGTAGTCAGCTGGGTGGAGATTCCTGTGATGTGGGAGCGATCTGCCAATGATCAGAGCATTTTCTTCTTCAAATTGGGTTGTAAATGTTTTGTAAATGGCTTTAAACTATATTACTGCCATCTACTGGCCACAATAAATAAATGACACAAGATGTGTTTCAGGACACCAGCACTGCAGGTGGTGGTAAATCGGCAATATTTGCTTGACATTTTTTTAACATACCAAAAAAGAAGAAAATGTACTACTTTAAAATGGTGATGGCCTCAATGGCGCTGCCCGTGCTGTCACAGACATCATAACGGGACAGATACAAAGTTAAGAGCTCTTTCCATCTCTATGACTGATACCTGTACTGTGTCATTGAGTTCAGACTTCCTACCTCATCAGTGGTATGCAGAATGTCTCTGCCTAACACTAGCCCCTAACACTAGTTCCTAACACTAGCGCCTAACACTAGTCCCTAACACTAGCCCCTAACACTAGTCCCTAACATAGCGCCTAACACTAGTCCCTAACACTAGCCCCTAACACTAGTCCCTAACACTAGCGCCTAACACTAGTCCCTAACACTAGCCCCTAACACTAGTCCCTAACACTAGCCCCTAACACTAGTCCCTAACACTAGCCCCTAACACTAGTCCCTAACACTAGCCCCTAACACTAGTCCCTAACACTAGCCCCTAACACTAGTCCCTAACACTAGTCCCTAACACTAGCCCCTAACACTAGTCCCTAACACTAGCCCCTAACACTAGTCCCTAACACTAGCCCCTAACACTAGTCCCTAACAGTAGCCCCTAACACTAGTCCCTATCCACTATCCCCTAACACTAGTCCCTAACACAAAGCTAGCCCCTAACACTAGTCCCTAACACTATTAGCCCTAACACTAGTCCCTAACACTTAGCCCCTAACACTAGCCCAGTGGTTTCAATCCGTTTTGGGTACTGCAGGGGTCCAAAATGGTTGATTGTTGTTTAAAAATTTTGTGGTCAAAATGTTCACTTTTTTCAACACAGCTGGTAGTAGCGTTATTTTGCGAGTTTGGTTGATTTTGTGGTCTCAAAATGGTTGATTAGTGGTCTCAAAATGGTTGATTAGTGGTCTCAAAATGGTTGATTTTGTGGTCTCAAAATGGTTGATTTTGTGGTCTCAAAATGGTTGATTAGTGGTGTCAAAATGGTTGATTAGTGGTGTCAAAATGGTTGATTAGTGATCTCAAAATGGTTGATTAGTGGTCTCAAAATGGTTGATTAGTGGTCTCAAAATGGTTGATTTTGTGGTCTCAAAATGGTTGATTAGTGGTCTCAAAATGGTTGATTAGTGGTCTCAAAATGGTTGATTAGTGGTCTCAAAATGGTTGATTAGTGGTCTCAAAATGGTTGATTAGTGGTCTCAAAATGGTTGATTTTGTGGTCTCAAAATGGTTGATTAGTGTTCTCAAAATGGTTGATTAGTGGTGTCAAAATGGTTGATTAGTGGTCTCAAAATGGTTGATTAGTGGTCTCAAAATGGTTGATTTTGTGGTCTCAAAATGGTTGATTAGTGGTGTCAAAATGGTTGATTAGTGTTCTCAAAATGGTTGATTTTGTGGTCTCAAAATGGTTGATTAGTGGTCTCAAAATGGTTGATTAGTGGTCTCAAAATGGTTGATTAGTGGTCTCAAAATGGTTGATTTTGTGGTCTCAAAATGGTTGATTAGTGGTCTCAAAATGGTTGATTTTGTGGTCTCAAAATGGTTGATTTTGTGGTCTCAAACGGGCGAGTTTACCAACATTCGTCATCAAGAATTTGGAATTATCCATAATTGCTAAATTTATTGTCAATACATCGTTATAAATTGTTTAACAGAATGCATTTTGGTAAATTTCCCCCTGCGATTCAAATATTGGATCGCGACTGAGGCAACCTGGTTAAATTTGGGTCCTGAGGAAAAAAACAGTTGCGAACCAGTGATTTAACAAACATTCATCTGTAAAATAAAAGACCTTTCATCTGTAACAAAATGATAACACACCACAATGACATTAAAACATAACTCCCATTTATGCAAATAAATATCAATAATGAATCACGGTCAAATGATTTAATCAGGCGTATAACTGTACGTTGTTGTAAAATGGATTAGGATGCTACTGCCCAGTAGAATGCAGAATAAATACATATCAATAAACATGTATATATCCTCTCTCTCAGACAGAGATGGCTGACACCCCCGTGAAGGCCTCCCTTCACACATGGTAACACAGATTTTTTTGGGAGGGGGGGGAAACTGTCTTTATAGAAGTTCCCGTAAGAAAAAAAATGTAGCCTCTTCATACCATTCAGCTGTGATGAACAGATGGGCTATGTACAGGTGCAGTGATCTGTGAGCTGCTCTGACAGCTGGTGCTTAAAGCCAGTGAGGGAGATGTGAGTCTCCAGCTTCAGAGGTTTTTGCAATTCGTTCCAGTCATGGGCAGCAGAGAACTGGAAGGAAGGACGACCAAAGGAGGAATTGGCTTTGGGGGTGACCAGTGAGATATACCTGCTGGAGCGTGTGCTACGAGTGGGTGCTGCTATGGTGACCAGTGAGCTGAGATAAGGCGGGGCTTTACCTAGCAGAGACTTGTAGATAACCTGTAGCCAGTGGGTTTGGCGACGAGTATGGAGCGAGGGCCAGTCAATGAGAGCGTACAGGTCGCAATGGTGGGTAGTGTATGGGGCTTTGGTGACAAAACTGATGGCACTGTGATAGACTGCATCCAGTTTGTTGAGTAGAGTGTTGGAGGCTATTTTATAGATGACATCACCGAAGTCGAGGATTGGTAGGATGGTCAGTTTTACGAGGGGATGTTTGGCAGCATGAGTGAAGGATGCTTAGTTGCGATATAGGTTCTAGATTTAATTTTGGATTGGAGATGCTTAATGTGAGTCTGGAAGGAGAGTTTACAGTCTAACCAGACACCCAGGTATTTGTAGTTGTCCACGTATTCTAAGTCAGAGCCGTCCAGAGTAGTGATGCTGGACGAGCGAGCAGGTGTGGGCAGTGATCGATTGAATAGCATACATTTAGTTTTACTTGCGTTTAAGAGCAATTGGAGGCCATGGAAGGAGAGTTGTATGGCATTGAAGCTCGTCTGGAGGTTAGTTAACACAGTGTCCAAGGAGGGGCCAGAAGTATACAGAATGGTGTCGTCTGCGTAGAGGTGGATCAGAGAATCACCAGCAGCAAGAGCAACATCATTGATGTATACAGAAAAGAGAGTCGGCCCAAGAATTGAACCCTGTGGCACACCCATAGAGACTGTCAGAGGTCCGGACAACAGGCCCTCCGATTTGACACACTGAACTCTATCAGAGAAGTAGTTGGTAAACCAGGCGAGGCAATCATTTGAGAAACCAAGGCTGTCGAGTCTGCCAATAAGAATGTTGTGATTGACAGAGTCGAAAGCCTTGGCCTGGTCGATGAATACGGCTGCACAGTAATGTCTCTTATCGATGGCGGTTATGATGTCATTTAGAACCTTGAGCGTGGCTGAGGTGCACCCATGACCAGCTCTGAAACCAGATTGCATAGCGGAGAAGGTACGGTGGGATTCGAAATGGTCAGTAATCTGTTTGCTAACTTGGCTTTCGAAAGACCTTAGAAAGACAGGGTAGGATAGATATAGGTCTGTAGCAGTTTGGGTCTAGAGTGTCAACCCATTTGAAGAGGGCGATGACCGTGGCAGCTTTCCAATCTTTGGGAATCTCAGACGATACGAAAGAGAGGTTGAACAGGCTAGAAATAGGGGTTGCAAAAATGTAGGCAGATAATTTTAGAAAGAGAGGGTCCAGATTGTCTAGCCCGGCTGATTTGTAGGGGTCCAGATTTTGCAGCTCTTTCAGAACATCAGCTATCTGGATTTGGGTAAAGGAGAAATGGTGGGGGCTTTGGCGGGTTGCTGTGGAGGGTGCCGGGCAGTTGACCGGGGTAGGGGTAGCCATGTGGAAAGCATGGCCAGCCGTAGAGAAATGCTTATTGAAATTATCAATTATAGTGGATTTATCGGTGGTGACAGTGTTTCCTAGCCTCAGAGCAGTGGGCAGCTGGGAGGAGGTGCTCTTATTCTCCATGGACTTTACAGTGTCCCAGAACGTTTTTGAGTTAATACTACAGGATGCAAATTTCTGTTTGAAAAAGTTTGCCTTAGCTTTTCTAACTGCCTGTGTATACTGTATTTGTTCCTAACTTCCCTGAAAAGTTGCATATCACAGGGGCTATTCGATGCTAATGCAGTACGCCACAGGATGTTTTTGTGCTGGTCAAAGGCAGACTGGTCCGGAGTGAACCAAGGGCTTTTTCTATTCCTAGTTTTACATTTTTTGAGAGGGGCATACTTATTTAAGATGGTGAGGAAGGCACTTTTAAAGAATAGCCAGGCATCATCTACTGATGGGATGAGGTCAATGTCATTCCAGGATACCCCAGAATGGCCTGCTCGCAGAAGTGTTTCAGGGAGCGCTTGACAATGATGAGGGGTGGTCGTTTAGTCACAGACCCATTACGGATGCAGGCAATGAGGCAGTGATCGCTGAGATCTTGATTGAAAACAGCAGTGGTGTGTTTGGAGGATGAGTTAGTTAGGATGACATCTATGAGGGTGCCCGTGTTTACTGATTTGGGGTTGTACCTGGTAGGTTCATTGATCATTTGTGTGAGATTGAGGGCATCAAACTTAGATTGTAGGATGGCCGGGGTGTTTAAGCATGTCCCAGTTTAGGTCACCTAGTAGCACAAGCTCAGAAGATAGATGGGGGGCAATCAATTCACATATGGTATCGAGGGCACAGCTGGGGGCAGAAGGAGGTCTATAGCAAGCGGCAACAGTGAGAGACTTGTTGTTTCTGGAAATTTTTCGAAGTAGAAGCTCAAATTGTTTGGGTACAGACTTAGATAGCCTGCAGAGTTCTGTATTATTATCTTTGCAGTAGATTGCAACACCGCCCCCTTTGGCAGTTCGATCTTGGCGGAAAATGTTATAGTTAGCGATGGAGATATCAGGGTTTTTGGTGGTTTTCCTAAGCCAGGATTCAGACACGGCTAAGACATCTGGGTTGGCAGAGTGTGCTAAAGCAGTGAGTGAAACAAACTTAGGGAGGAGGCTTCTAATGTTAACATGCATGAAACCAAAGCTTTTACGTTTATAGAAGTCAACAAATGAGATCACCTGGGGGGTGGGAGTGGAGCTAGGCACGACAGGACCTGGATTAATCTCCACATCACCAGAGGAACAGAGGAGAAGTAGGATAAGGGTACGGCTAAAGGCTATAAGAACTGGCCGTCTAGCACGTTTGGAACAGGGTAAAAGGAGCAGGTTTCCGGGCACGATAGCATTGATTCAAGGCATAGTGTACAGACAAAGGTAAGGTAGGATGTGAGTACATTGGAAGTAAACCTAGGCATTGAGTAATGATGAGAGAGATATAGCCTCTAGAGATGTTTAAACCAGGTGATGTCATTGCATATGTAGCAGGTGGAACAACATGGTTGGTTAAGGCATATTGAGCAGGACTAGAGGCTCTACAGAAAAATAAGACAGTAATTACTAACCAGGACAGTAATGGACGAGGCATATTGATATTAGAGAGAGGCATGCATAGCCAAGTGAACATATGGGTCCAGTGAGTGGTTGGGCTGGCTGGGGACGCGGCGATTCAGACAGTTAGCAGGCCGATGCTAACAAGCTAGCAGCTAGTAGACTGGGGCAAGCTAGCAGTTAGCAGGCCGGGTTAGCAAGCAAGTAGTTAGCAGGGGCTAGCAGGGGCTAGCAGTTAGCAGACCGGGCAGGCAAGCTAGCAGTTAGCAGGCCGGGTTAGCAAGCAAGTAGTTAGCAGGGGCTAGCAGGGGCTAGCAGTTAGCAGACCGGGCAGGCAAGCTAGCAGTTAGCAGACCGGGCCCGGCGAGCTAGCAGTTTGCAGACCGGGTTAGCAAGCAAGCAGATAGCAGGGGCTAGAAAGTTTGCCTTTGGTGGATGTCGCGTTGGGGGTAAGTCTGTTTTTGCCTCTTTGTTGCGGTGACGTCGATAGATCAGTCGTGGAATTAGTAGGGTTCCAAGTAGCTCTAGGTAGCTAGCAGGCCTAGCTGGTTAGCAGAATGGGCCTTCAGTGGACGTCGCACCTGAGCGGCCTGTTGGAGTCCTCGGGCAGATTATGTCAGTATTCTAGTCGTAGGGGATCTGCGGGGTTCCATGCCCCGTACCGGCTGTAGAAGGGGTCCGGATAATGTAGCCCAGGAGTATGCTTTGGTGGTAGCACAGGAGCCCTGGCCGGGCTAGCTTCAAGCTAATTGGTGCTTGCTTTTGGATGGAGACGCTAGCCGGGAGTAGTCATCCGGGATTGCGGTTAGCTAGTTGTGAAGATCCAGATGAAAATGTTCAGTTTGCGGTAGGAATCTGGGGATAAAAATAATAGGTCCGTTACGCTCTGGTTAGAGTCACGTTGTTCGAACTGGCAAAAGATGACCGCTGGCAATGGCTTGCTAACTGATAGCTGGTAGTTAGCTGGCTAGCTTCAGTTGAGGGGTTCCAGATCCGAAGTAAATATAAATACTTTAGGAAAAAAAAGCAGATCCAAGCTACATTGGGTGAGGCGGGTTGCAGGAGAGTATTTAGATGTTGAGGTTTAGCAAAATATTTGAAAAGATATGCGAAGAAAAAGATGTAAAACGATATATATAAGGGACACGACAGGACAGAGGCGTCTGACTGCTACGCCATCTTGGCGTCTTGTGTTGAATCAGTCAATTAAACAGTGACGAGTATCTGACAGGTGGGATGTGTCAAACGCCTCACAGACCACACCCGATGTAGTACCTTCTCCATGGGGAAATGAATGGGGAAATGACCACACCCGATGTAGTACCTTCTCTATGGGGAAATGAATGGGGAAATGAGTGGAGAAATGAATGGGGAAATGACTTCTCTATGTGGAAATGAATGGAGGAATGGGGAAATGAATGTGGAGAAAAATGAATGGAGAAATGAAAAATGAATGGGGAAATGACCACACCCAATGTAGTACCTTCTCTATGTGGAAATGAATGGAGAAATGAATGGAGAAATGAATGGGGAAATGACCACACCCGATGTAGTACCTTCTCTATGGGGAAATTAATGGAGAAATGACCACACCCGATGTATTACCTTTTCTATGGGGAAATGAATGGGGAAATGACCACACCCAATGTAGTACCTTCTCTATGGGGAAATGAATGGGGAAATGAATGGAGAAATGAATGGGGAAATGACCACACCCGATGTAGTACCTTCTCTATGGGGAAATGAATGGAGAAATGAATGGGGAAATGACCACACCCAATGTAGTACCTTCTCTATGGGGAAATTAATGGGGAAATGACCACACCCGATGTAGTACCTTCTCTATGGGGAAATGAATGGGGAAATGACCACACCCAATGTAGTACCTTCTCTATGGGGAAATGAATGGAACAATGAATGGGGAAATGACCACACCCGATGTAGTACCTTCTCTATGGGGAAATGAATGGAGAAATGAATGGGGAAATGAATGGGGTTTTGGGCTAAACGCCGAATATAAGGTTTGCGGTAAAACACAGGCTTAGATGATCTGATACGTTTTGTTTCTATGAGATAATATCAGTCTGTTAACATGACCTCTATGTGCTTGTTTTGATTACAAAAACGCTTCAAAAATCGCAAAAAAAAGTGACATTAGCCGATGAAGATTATCTCATAGAAACACAATGTATCAGATCTCCTAATCCTGTGTTTTACCACAGACCTTATTTTCAACGTTTATCCCCCCCAAAAAAAAACCCCGACCCCCGTCAAAACCCCTAAATCCATAGGCTTTGGCCAATAAGCCATAGAGGAGTTAGTTTCTACAGAAATATGCCATTGTTACTGCTCTCTATGCCTATAATTCTTTATAGAGAGTCAGCTCTCATCAGCCTTTGTCTGTTATTAGAAGGAGGGACTTCCCTGTTCTCTTCCACCAACCAGACTCTGCTGTAGCTTCCTGCTGGGGCTGTCTGCACCCTCGGCATATAAAACTCCCACCCCTTCCTTCCTGCTGCAGTTCTGCCTTCTCTTCTGAATCCTAAACGTCAGCCTGTGAAGAAAAAGAAAAACCAGACAAAATGGTGAGTGCTGACTGCTGACGTAGATTGATAAAATCCCCTTTTTCTTTATTCGTTCTCTCATTCTGTCTTCCTTTCACATGGCGTTCATATTCAACGATGGGCTTAGATAAGGCTGATGATTGTAAAGGACGGATTTGGAGGAAAATAACGTGAATGATGATGATAATTATGTTACATAAATACCATGTGATTCTGTGCATTTTCCCTTTTAGATGTTATTTAATATATACACTGTTTATACTGGTTTAAATATTTATATTCTATCATTTTGGTAAACAAATATTCTTGTGACAGAATTATCTATAGCCATGCATCAAATGTGGGTCAGATTTCAGTGTTCTAATGTCTATCTATGTAGTCATTGTTCTACTTGGTAATGAACTATCCACTGTGTAGATAGAAAACCTCTTAGCTTCCGGGAAGAAAAAAAAAACATGAATTACTGATCATTTGGATATTCTGTGATTTAAAAAACTATAATTTCTGCCGTTCTGAGAGGAGGATGGAATGATTGAGCACAAAGGAGAACAGGGAGGAGCGATTTGTGATGTTAGCCATTTTCTCTACAGATTTTAGGGTATATGTGAGAGATAGGGAGGGATAGAGGGTCCAGGGGTGGAGAGAGGAGGAGGGATGAGGAGAGAGGAGGAGGGCGGGATAGAGGGTCCAGGGGTGGAGGAGGAGGGGGGAGAAGGGAGGAGGGGAGAGGAGGGACTGAAGGGGTGAGGAGAGAGGGGGAGGGGGAGAAGGGGAGAGGTGGAGGGGGAGAAGGGGAGAGGTGGAGGGGGAGAAGGGGAGAGGAGGAGGGGGAGAAGGGGAGGGGAGGAGGGGGAGAAGGTGAGAGGAGGAGGGGGAAGGGGAGAGGAGGAGGTGAGGAAGGGGAGAGGAGGAGGTGGGGAAGGGGAGAGGAGGAGTTGGGGAAGGGGAGAGGAGGAGGTGGGTATAAGGGGAGAGGAGGAGGTGGGTAGAAGGGGAGAGGAGGAGGGGTGGCCCACAGGAACAAGACCTTTTCCTCTCTGGTCCTCCGCTCTTAAAGATACAGGGTCATAAATAACGATCTGTCGTCAAATGGCAGATAAAGAATTTGCAAGATAGTGGTCACACTATTCAGCCGAATACATCCAGGATAGCCTAGCGTAGCCAATGACTTTGCTTACATTTCATTTTGCTAAAACGGGATGACAATTTCCCTCATGTATTTAAAAAAAATCTGATTTTACTTTCACTTAATCACAGTGATCTTACAGTAATGGATTGATGATTGATTCTGCATTACACTACAATATACTACAATACATTACAATACACTACAATACATTACAATGCACTACAATACAATACACTACAATACACCACAATACACTACAATACATTATATTACAATACATTACAATACATTACAATACACTACACTACAATACATTACAATACACTACAATACATTACATTACAATACACTACAATACATTACAATACACTACAATACATTACAATACACAACAATACACTACAATACACCACAATACATTACATTACAATACACTACAATACACTACAATACACTACAATACACGACAATACACTACAATACATTACAATACATTACAATACACTACAATATACTACAATACATTATATTACAATACACTACAATACATTATATTACAATACACTACAATAGACTACAATACATTACAATACATTACACTACAATACAGTACAATACAGTACAATACATTACAATACATTAAATTAAAATACACTACAATACACTACATTAAAATACATTACACTACAATACACTACAATACATTACAATACATTACAATACACTACAATACAATACACTACAATACATTACAATACGCTACAATACATTACAATACACTACAATACATTACAATATACTACAATATACTACAATACACTACAATACATTACAATACATTACAATACACTACAATACACGACAATACACTACAATACATTACATTACAATACACTACAATACATTACAATACACTACAACACATTACAATACACTACAATACACTACATTACAATACACTACAATAGACTACAATATTATTACAATACATTACAATACACTACAATAGATTACAATACACTAATACATTACAATACATTACAATACACTACAATACATTACATTATAATACACTACAATACATTACAATACATTACAATACACTACAATACACAACAATACACTACAATACACTACAATACATTACAATACACTACAATATACTACAATACACTACAATACATTACAATACACTACAATACACTACAATACATTATATAACAATACACTACAATACATTATATTACAATACATTACAATACACTACAATACACTACAATACACGACAATACACTACAATACATTATATTACACAACATTACAATACACTACACTACAATACACTACAATACATTACAATACACTACAATACATTACAATACACTACAATACACTACAATACAGTACAATACATTACATTAAAATACACTACAATACACTACATTACAATACATTACACTACAATACACTACAATACATTACATTACAATACACTACAATAGACTACAATACATTACAATACATAATAATACGCTACAATACATTACAATACACTACAATACATTACAATACATTACAATATACTACAATACATTACATTACAATACACTACACTACACAACAATACACTACAATACACTACAATACATTACAATACACTACAATACACTACAATACATTACATTACAATACACTACAATACATTACATACAATACACTGCAATACACTACAATACATTACATTACAATACACTACAATAGACTACAATACATTACAATACATTACAATACACTACAATACATTACAATACACTACCATGCATTACAATACATTACAATATACTACAATACATTACATTACAATACACTACACAACAATACACTACAATACACTACAATACATTACAATACACTACAATACACGACAATACACTACAATCCATTACAATACACGCCAATACATTACAATACATTAGAATATACTACAATACATTACAATACACTACACTACACAACAATACACTATACTACACTACAATACATTACAATACATTACAATACATTACAATACACTACAATCCATTACAATACAATACAATACATTACAATACACTACAATACATTACAATGCAAATTAAACTGAAATTGCTTTTAACCTTCATGTTCATCCCTCCACACTGTATATCAACTTCAGTGTGTCATTTAATGTGTAAAGACATTATTTAATTGACATTTCCCTGAAGTTGATCTCTTATTTTAATGTATCACGTGTTTTTGTTCTACCTTGTCATTGTTACTGATGACTGCATTGTTGGAGTTAGAGCTAGCGAGAAAGACATTTCACTGAACGTGTGCGTGTGACATTAAACCATGAGCCCTCTCTTTTTCAGCGTGAGTGTATCTCCATGCATGTGGGCCAAGCCGGAGTCCAGATGGGTAACGCCTGTTGGGAGCTGTACTGCCTGGAGCATGGGATCCAGCCGGACGGACAGATGCCCAGTGACAAGACCTGTGGAGGTGGAGACGACTCCTTCAACACCTTCTTCAGTGAGACCGGAGCCGGAAAGCATGTCCCCCGTGCCATCTTCGTTGATCTGGAGCCCACTGTCATCGGTAAGATGAGACGCCTGAAATCCTGGAGATTTCCTATTGAATGATTTGATATTCTGTCCCAAGATATTCCTCATATTCAAAATATTAGGATATTCTAAATCTACCTTTGTCTTTCAGATGAGGTGAGGACAGGTATTTATCGCCAGCTGTTCCACCCTGAGCAGCTGATCACTGGTAAGGAAGATGCTGCCAACAACTACGCCCGCGGTCACTACACCATCGGCAAGGAGATCATTGACATAGTGCTGGACAGGACACGCAAACTGGTGAGTCGTCATTCTGAAACAGGCCTCTAACTAGGGTTCTACACAGAACCTTTTTCATTCTAGAAGGTTCTTCAGAAACGTTCTCTATGGAAGAAAGCGTTTTTGAAAGGGTCAAAGTTCTACCTGGAACCATAAAGGGTTATCTTACAGGGACAAGCCGAAGAACCCTTTATGGTTCTAGGTAGAACATGAAAACAGGTTCTCCATTCTCTTCTTACTGCTATAACATAAGATAACATCTAACAATGTTATTGTACCATTTCTCCATTCAGGCTGACCAGTGTACAGGTCTCCAGGGGTTCCTCATCTTCCACAGCTTCGGAGGAGGCACCGGTTCTGGTTTCACCTCCCTGCTGATGGAACGTCTGTCTGTCGACTACGGAAAGAAGTCTAAGCTTGAGTTTGCCGTTTACCCAGCTCCCCAGGTGTCCACGGCTGTGGTGGAGCCCTACAACTCCATCCTGACCACTCACACCACCCTGGAGCACTCTGACTGTGCCTTCATGGTGGACAATGAGGCCATCTATGACATCTGCCGTAGGAACCTTGACATTGAGCGTCCCTCGTACACCAACCTCAACAGGCTCATTGGTCAGATCGTCTCCTCCATCACTGCCTCCCTGCGTTTCGATGGAGCCCTGAATGTTGATCTGACAGAGTTCCAGACCAACTTGGTGCCCTACCCTCGTATCCACTTCCCTCTGGCCACATATGCCCCGGTCATCTCCGCTGAGAAGGCCTATCACGAGCAGCTGTCAGTGGCTGACATCACCAACGCCTGCTTTGAGCCAGCCAATCAGATGGTGAAGTGTGACCCTCGTCACGGCAAATACATGGCCTGCTGTCTCCTGTACCGTGGTGACGTTGTTCCCAAAGATGTCAACTCTGCCATCGCTGCCATCAAAACCAAGAGGAGCATCCAGTTTGTGGACTGGTGTCCCACTGGCTTCAAGGTGGGTATCAACTACCAGCCCCCTACGGTGGTTCCTGGAGGAGACCTGGCCAAGGTCCAGAGGGCTGTGTGCATGCTGAGTAACACCACGGCCATCGCTGAGGCCTGGGCCCGTCTGGACCACAAGTTTGACCTGATGTATGCCAAGAGAGCCTTCGTGCACTGGTACGTTGGTGAGGGCATGGAGGAGGGAGAGTTCTCTGAGGCCAGAGAGGACATGGCAGCCCTGGAGAAGGACTATGAAGAGGTGGGCACTGACAGCGTGGGAGAAGAGGATGAGGAGGGAGAGGAATATTAAAAGGCTAAACATGCTTTGCCACCCTACATTCCAACACTGACTGTTGGAGTCCTACACTTAACATGACAGCAACACATTCCCCACTGCAGTGTTACCAGTCTCTGTTACATCTCGTCATGTTGTGTGTATTCTCAATAAACGCATCGTAAACAAACTCAACTGTATGTGGATGTTTTTAGACTCGAAGATGGTCTATGATTGACTTTCAAATAAGCAGCTTGTATTATATCAAGCTTTTATAAGGCTGCAGCTTCAAATAAGGGTTTTTACTGGTAGTGTCTGCTAGACTATAACAGGCTTTATGTCTGCTAGACTATAACAGGCTTTATGTCTGCTAGATTAGAACAGGCTTTATGTCTGCTAGATTAGAACAGGCTTTATGTCTGCTAGATTAGAACAGGCTTTATGTCTGCTAGATTAGATCAGGCTTTGTGTCTGCTAGATTAGAACAGGCTTTATGTCTGCTAGATTAGAACAGGCTTTATGTCTGCTAGATTAGATCAGGCTTTGTGTCTGCTAGATTAGAACAGGCTTTATGTCTGCTAATCTAGAACAGGCTTTATGTCTGCTAGATTAGAACAGGCTTTATGTCTGCTAGATTAGAACAGGCCTTATGTCTGCTAGATTAGAACAGGTTTTATGTCTGCTAGATTAGAACAGGCTTTATGTCTGCTAATCTAGAACAGGCTTTATGTCTACTAGATTAGAACAGGCATTATGTCTGCTAGATTAGAACAGGCTTTGCAGGTATCCGTCCGGCTGGTATCGGTTTGTTAGGTATTCTAGTTGTTAGAGCGTTGGGCTGGTTACCGAAAGGTTGCTAGATTGTATCTCTGAGCTGACAGTGTAAAATACACCCAGAGTGTGGAAACGCGCTGCAGATGTTTCCTACTTACAAAGCTGTTGTCTATCCGCGGTCACTATGACGATGAAGATAGCTCTGCCGTCCTTTAGACATTTCCTCATCGAGCCACTAGATGGGAGCAAAGACCACTAAATGACTGTGAGTGATTATTATCAACAGGCAATGTGGCATCGAAATCGTATTAGGCAAACGCTTCATAAACAACAGGTGTAGCCTAACAGTGAAATGCCTACTTTATTTGTTATTATTATTATTTATTTACTTTATTTGTTATTATTATTTATTTACTTTATTTGTTATTATTTATTTACTTTAGTTGTTATTATTATTATTTATTTACTTTATTTGGTATTATTATTTATTTACTTTATTTGTTATTATTATTATTTATTTACTTTATTTGTTATTATTATTATTTATTTACTTTATTTGTTATTATTTATTTACTTTAGTTGTTATTATTATTATTTATTTACTTTATTTGTTACTATTATTATTTATTTATTTTATTTGTCATTCCCAACAATACAGAGATAAAGAAAATAGAGAAATAATAGAAAAGTAAAACACGTAATACAAGTAATAATAAGCTATATATTATTTTGTATTTTATTTAACTCTTATTTTGCCAGGTATATATAAGGGGTACCAGTACAGAGTCCATGTGCAGGGGTACGAGGTAACTGAGGAAGATATGTACATATAACTAGGAATAAAGTGACAGATCGAAAACAGTAGCAGCAGCGTATGTGACGAGTCACATAAAGTTAGTGCAAAAAGGGTCGATGCGGATATTTCGTGTCAACTATTTAACTAACTATTTATCAGTCTTATGGTTTGGGGATAGAAGCGGTTCAGTGTCCTGTTGGTTCCAGACTTGGTGTATCGGGTAGCAGAGAGAACAGTTTATGACTTGGGCGGCTGGAGTCTTTGACAATTTTTTATGGCCTTCCTCTGGTGTAGAGATCCTTGATGGTAGGACACATGGCCCCAGTGATGCACAGGGCCGTATGCACTACCCCATCGCGCCTTGCGATCAGATGACGAGCAGTTACCACGCCAGGCGGTAATGCAACCAGTCAAGATGCTCTAATTATTTTTTATTTATTTCACCTTTATTTAACTAGGCAAGTCAGTTAAAGAACACATTTTTATTTACAATGACAGCCTCCTGCAACCAAACCTGGATGACGCTGGGCCAATTGTGTGCCGCCCTATGGGACTCCCAATCACAGCCGGATGTGATTCAGCCTGGATTCAAACCAGGGACTGTCATCACATCTCTTGCACTGAGATGCAGTGCCTTAGACCACTGCGCCACTCAGGGAGACCAAATGGTGTTGAACTGTAAGCTGTAGAACTTGTGAGGATGTGTGGACCCAAATCTTTTAATGTTCTCTTTACGACTGTGTTGGTGTGTTTGGACCATGATAGGTCCTTAGTGATGTGGACACCAAGGACCATGATAGTTCCTTAGTGATGTGGACACCAAGGACCATGATAGTTCCTTAGTGATGTGGACACCAAGGACCATGATAGGTCCTTAGTGATGTGGACACCAAGGACCATGATAGGTCCTTAGTGATGTGGACACCAAGGACCATGATAGGTCCTTAGTGATGTGGACACCAAGGACCATGATAGGTCCTTAGTGATGTGGACACCAAGGACCATGATAGGTCCTTAGTGATGTTGATGATTTTTTATTTCACCTTTATTTAACCAGGTAGGCTAGTTGAAAACAAGTTCTCATTTGCAACTGCGACCTGGCCAAGATAAAGCATAGCAGTGTGAACAGACAACACAGAGTTACACATGGAGTAAACAATTAACAAGTCAATAACACAGTAGAAAAAAAGGGGAGTCTATATACATTGTGTGCAAAAGGCATGAGGAGATAGGCGAATAATTAAACATTTTGCAGATTAACACTGGAGTGATAAATTATCAGATGGTCATGTACAGGTAGAGATATTGGTGTGCAAAAGAGCAGAAAAGTAAATAAATAAAAACAGTATGGGGATGAGGTAGGTAAAAATGGGTGGGCTATTTACCAAGAGACTATGTACAGCTGCAGCGATCGGTTAGCTGCTCAGATAGCTGATGTTTGAAGTTGGTGAGGGAGATAAAAGTCTCCAACTTCAGCGATTTTTGCAATTTGTTCCAGTCACAGGCAGCAGAGTACTGGAAGGAAAGGCGGCCAAATGAGGTGTTGGCTTTAGGGATGATCAGAGAGATACACCTTCTGGAGTGCGTGCTACGGATGGGTGTTGCCATCGTGACCAGTGAATTGAGATAAGGCGGAGCTTTAACTAGCATGGACTTGTAGATGACCTGGAGCCAGTGGGTCTGGCGACGAATATGTAGCGAGGGCCAGCCGACTAGAGCATACAAGTCGCAGTGGTGGGTGGTATAAGGTGCTTTAGTGACAAAACGGATGGCACTGTGATAAACTGCATCCAGTTTGCTGAGTCGAGTGTTGGAAGCAATTTTGTAGATGACATCGCCGAAATCGAGGATCGGTAGGATAGTCAGTTTTACTAGGGTAAGCTTGGCGGCGTGAGTGAAGGAGGCTTTGTTGCGGAATAGAAAGGCGACTCTTGATTTGATTTTCGATTGGAGATGTTTGAGTCTGGAAGGAGAGTTTGCAGTCTAGCCAGACACCTAGGTACTTATAGATGTCCACATATTCAAGGTCGGAACCATCCAGGGTGGTAATGCTAGTCGGGCATTCGGGTGCAGGCAGCGATCAGTTGAAAAGCATGCATTTGGTTTTACTAGCGTTTAAGAGCAGTTGGAGGCCACGGAAGGAGTGTTGTATGGCATTGAAGCTCGTTTGGAGGTTAGATAGCACAGTGTCCAATGACGGGCCGAAAGTTTATAGAATGGTGTCGTCTGCGTAGAGGTGGATCAGGGAATCGCCCGCAGCAAGAGCAACATCATTGATATATACAGAGAAAAGAGTCGGCCCGAGAATTGAACCCTGTGGCACCCCCATAGAGACTGCCAGAGGACCGGACAGCATGCCCTCCGATTTGACACACTGAACTCTGTCTGCAAAGTAAATGGTGAACCAGGCAAGGCAGTCATCCGAAAAATCGAAGCTACTGAGTCTGCCGATAAGAATATGGTGATTGACAGAGTCGAAAGCCTTGGCAAGGTCGATGAAGACGGCTGCACAGTACTGTCTTTTATCGATGGCGGTTATGATATCGTTTAGTACCTTGAGCGTGGCTGAGGTGCACCCGTGACCGGCTCGGAAACCAGATTGCACAGAGGAGAAGGTACGGTGGGATTCGAGATGGTCAGGGACCTGTTTGTTGACTTGGCTTTCGAAGACCTTAGATAGGCAGGGCAGGATGGATATAGGTCTGTAACAGTTTGGGTCCAGGGTGTCTCCCCCTTTGAAGAGGGGGATGACTGCGGCAGCTTTCCAATCCTTGGGGATCTCAGACGATATGAGAGGTTGAACAGGCTGGTAATAGGGGTTGCGACAATGGCGGCGGATAGTTTCAGAAATAGAGGGTCCAGATTGTCAAGCCCAGCTGATTTATACGGGTCCAGGTTTTGCAGCTGGCAAAGTAGCCAGAAGTTTGTGGCAAGAAGGGTAGGTGCGAAAAGATACCCATTATAATAAAAGCACTGCATGAATCTATCATCTTACTTGCGGTTCAAGAAAGAAATAACCTTTTATAAAAACCATTTCATGCAATTCTTCATAATTTTACATGACTGGAAACAAGAATAATCTTTTTTAATACCCGTCACAGGCCGGCTCATAGCCTGTGGCATAAATGAGGGGACACGAACAGGTATAGGCCAATCAAAAAGGTTCTTTATTATAAACAAAACTATTAACGCTAAACAAAGAAAAAGGAATGAGGTGTGAATGTATCATAATGTAAGGTGTATGTAAAGTGCAGGGATGCATGAATCTGTGTGTGTGAATATGACTGGGTGAAAACTGCGTAAAACTACAAAGGAACAAACAATACAGGATCATACCTGGAGGAGCAGAGAGAGAGACAAGAGTGGTTAGTGAAGCAGTTTAAATATCCTGAGCCCAGGTGACTCATATCCTTAACGACCCTCCTCTGCCTACAGGAGGAACCGCCCCTGCAATGCAGAGTAGGGGCCGTCACAACCACAACAGAGCATGACAATGAATGAGAGCCTGCTCACATCAAATCAAATTTTATTGGTCACATACAGATGGTTAGTAGATGTTATTGTGAGTGTAGTGAAATGCTTGTGCTTCTAGTTCCGACAGTGCAGCAATATCTAACAAGTAATATCTAACAATTCCACAACAAATACCTAATGGAATAAGGAATGGAATGAGAATACATAAATATAAGGATGACAGAGAGAAATGGAGAAATGACAGAGCAGCATAGGCTAAGATGCAATAGAATAGAGTATATACATACAGTATGAGATGAGTAATGCAAGATATGTAAACATTATTAAAGTAACTAGTGTTCCATTTATTAAAGTGGCCAATGATTTCAAGTCTGTATGTAGGCAGCAGCCTCTCTCTGCTAGTGATGGCTGTTTAACAGTCTGATGGCCTTGATATAGAAGTTGTTTCTCAGTCTCTAAGTCACAGCTTTGATGCACCTGTACTGACCACGCCTTCTGGATGATAGCGTTTGTGAGGTTTTTAGGTGACAAGCCAAATTTCTTCAGCCTCCCGAGTTTGAAGAGGCGCTGTTGCGCCTTCTTCACCACACTGTCTTTGTGGGTAGACCATTTCAGTTTGTCAGGGATATGTACACCGAGGAACTTAAAACTTTCCACCTTCTCCAAGTGTCACAAAATAAACAATACCTCACAATAATAGGGTGTAAAGAACTGAACTAAATAGTGTGTTATAATGACATACAGGTGTGTGAACAGGTGACCAGAATTCAGGTGATTGGGATCTGGAGAGTGAGCTGTGTTCAGGGGACCTACGTGTTTGAGAGTGTGAGCTGGAAAGTGGGCCTGGAGAGTGAGCTGTGTTCAGGGGATCTACCTGTTTGAGAGTGTGAGCTGGAAAGTGGGCCTGGAGAGTGAGCTGTGTTCAGGGGACCTATGTGTTTGAGAGTGTGAGCTGGAAAGTGGGCCTGGAGAGTGAGCTGTGTTCAGGGGACCTACGTGTTTGAGAGTGTGAGCTGGAAAGTGGGCCTGGAGAGTGAGCTGTGTTCAGGGGACCTACATGTTTGAGAGTGTGAGCTGGAAAGTGGGCCTGGAGAGTGAGCTGTGTTCAGGGGACCTACCTGTTTGAGAGGTGTGAGTTGGAAGCAGACGTTACAATCATCAGGTAGGCCTATATGCACTGGTAACTTTTATTAATTTTGGAAACTATCATTCTTTTTCTAATGTATTTTATTCCATGATATTGTTGTTACAAAATAGTGTTGACTGTGATTAGGTGCATGGGAATATAAGAGCATCTGTTCGGCTAAATTAACAAACTAGGCATGCATAGCTCACCATATGATCCTCAAACCAAAGACTGGCCAAACTCCTGTTTCTAAAAGTGGATTCAAAGGGATTGTAGAACGACTGTATAGTCTACTAAATCATTTTTCTTTTCATTGCTATTTTATTCTAACTAATACAGTCTAAGTGCGAAATGTATAGGCATGCTGTTGAAGTGCTATTGTTAATGAGTTGTTCTGCCAGCCTGTAGCGTGTCACAATGTTTCACAATTTGTTTCTTAAATGGCAGGCCATAGCCTTTAAATAATAATAATAATATAGCATAAATAATTAATTTTAATTCCTTCTTAGGCTACCTGGCTAGCTCCTGACTGATTTAGAGTTAGCTTGTTGTTTAATAGCCTGGCTAGCCCCTGACTGATTTATAGTTAGCTTGTTGTTTAATAGCCTGGCTAGCCCCTGACTGATTTATAGTTAGCTTGTTGTTTAATAGCCTGGCTAGCTCCTGACTGATTTAGAGTTAGCTTGTTGTTTAATAGCCTGGCTAGCTGATTTAGAGTTAGCTTGTTGTTTAATAGCCTGGCTAGCTGATTTAGAATAAGCTTGTTGTTTAATAGCCTGGCTAGCTCCTGACTGATTTAGAGTTAGCTTGTTGTTTAATAGCCTGGCTAGCTCCTGACTGATTTAGAGTTAGCTTGTTGTTTAATAGCCTGGCTAGCTGATTTAGAGTTAGCTTGTTGTTTAATAGCCTGGCTAGCTGATTTAGAATAAGCTTGTTGTTTAATAGCCTGGCTAGCTCCTGACTGATTTAGAGTTAGCTTGTTGTTTAATAGCCTGGCTAGCTCCTGACTGATTTAGAGTTAGCTTGTTGTTTAATAGCCTGGCTAGTTCCTGACTGATTTAGAGTTAGCATGTTGTTTAATAGCCTGGCTAGCTCCTGACTGATTTAGAGTTAGCTTGTTGTTTAATAGCCTGGCTAGCTCCTGACTGATTTATAGTTAGCTTGCTGTTTAATAGCCTGGCTAGCTCCTGACTGATTTAGAGTTAGCTTGCTGTTTAATAGCCTGTTGAACTCCCATTGATAGTGACAGAATCACACACTGCTTCCCGGGCGAAGTCCATTTTTTTGTCTTCTTGGTTATAGAAGGTTGTAGAGCAGCCTGTGAATGTCATAGACAAACCAAAGATATCCCGTACACGTCGGAGTCATGTCTTTCCCCTGGCATTTTACAGCTTGTTTCTAGCATAAAGCATTGCGAACTAAAGCGTGGCTATACATCACTTCATATTGGTTTTGACAAATAAACAAGTTGTGGAGTGGGTCGAGTCTTGGCCCTTCACTGGCCAATCAGAAAGTTGCTCCATGGGTAAATACTGTATGTGACTGCTTCAAGTTGTATTTTATGTATTGCCTTGAAATGAACTCAAATTCGAATGTTAGTCCGTTATGGTTTGTTAAATCTAAAAAAAAAAAACGTTTTTATAACAACAGCAATAAATGAATGTAAAATGTAATGATATCATAACACCTCAAGGATAAAAAAAGACACTAGGCATAGCTGTTGAACCAGCCTTCTTTCACAATAGGCCTGTACGGGTGCGTGTTGGTGGCAGGGAAGTCAGGCGCAGGAGATCGAACTCGGTATAAAACAGAGCCGTTTTAATAAGTGTTCAAAAACTCTGAAAACCAAAATATACAAAATAATACAAGTGGGTACAAAACCCGTCGCCCACCAGAACATATCTGGCACAATGCTTACAAACAAACATTCACCGACAAGGACAATGAGGGGGCAACAGAGGATTAAATACACAGCATGTAATGGATGGGATTGGAACCAGGTGAGATACAAGACAAGACAAAACCAATGGAAAAGGAAAAGAGGATCAGCGATGGCTAGAAGGTCGGTGACTTCGACCGCCCGAACAAGGAGAGGGACCGACAATAAGGCACCTTGGGGGTTTGTTGTATACGGCCAATATACCATGGCTAAGGGCCTTATTTGTTGATTATGATCCTGCCCCCAACCATCCGCTCAATAAAAACAATTGGCCTGCGGCTGAATCTAGTTACCAAGAGAGTTTTCATCTATATTTTTAGGTTGTTGCCTATTTACAAACACAAACCAAATGTTAGCACTAAGACCGGACTCAACCAGCTGCATAAGGCCATAAGCAAACAAGAAAACACTAATTCATAGTTGGCGCCAGCGATTTTAATGAAGGAAAATTTAAATCCTTCTTACCTAATGTCACCTGTGCAACTAGAGACAAAAAAACTCTAGATCACCTTTACTCCACACACAGAGACACATTCAAAGCTCTCCCTCGCCCTCCATTCGACAAATCTAACCATAACTCTATTCTCCTCATTCCTGCTTACAAGAAAAAAAAACTCAAACAGGAAGTACCAGTGAAGCGCTCAATACTGGAAACTGGAAACACTTATCCCCCTCACTAGCTTTAAGCACCAGCTGTCAGCTCACAGATTACTGCACCTGTACATAGCCCATCTATAATTTATTTATTTATTTTGCTCCTTTGCACTCCCATTATTTCTATCTCTACTTTGCACATTCATCCACTGCAAATCTACTATTCCAGTGCTTAGTATTATTATTATTATTTTTACTTGCTATATTGTATTTACTTTGCCACCATGGCCTTTTTTTGCCTTTACCTCCCTTCTCACCTCATTTGCTCACATTGTATATATAGACTTATTTTTCTACTGTATTATTGACTGCATGTTTGTTTTACTCCATGTGTAACTCTGTGTTGTTGTACCTGTCGAACTGCTTTGCTTTATCTTGGCCAGGTCGCAATTATAAATGAGAACTTGTTCTCAACTGGCCTACCTGGTTAAATAAAGGTGTTCTCAACTGGCCTACCTGGTTAAATAAAGGTGTTCTCAACTGGCCTACCTGGTTAAATAAAGGTGTTCTCAACTAGCCTACCTGGTTAAATAAAGGTGTTCTCAACTAGCCTACCTGGTTAAATAAAGGTGTTCTCAACTGGCCTACCTGGTTAAATAAAGGTGTTCTCAACTGGCCTACCTGGTTAAATAAAGGTGTTCTCAACTAGCCTACCTGGTTAAATAAAGGTGTTCTCAACTAGCCTACCTGGTTAGATAAAGGTGTTCTCAACTGGCCTACCTGGTTAAATAAAGGTGTTCTCACCTGGCCTACCTGGTTAAATAAAGGTGTTCTCACCTGGCCTACCTGGTTAAATAAAGGTGTTCTTAACTAGCCTACCTGGTTAAATAAAGGTGTTCTCACCTGGCCTACCTGGTTAAATAAAGGTGTTCTCACCTGGCCTACCTGGTTAAATAAAGGTGTTCTCAACTAGCCTACCTGGTTAAATAAATGTGTTCTCAACTAGCCTACCTGGTTAAATAAAGGTGTTCTCACCTGGCCTACCTGGTTAAATAAAGGTGTTCTCAACTAGCCTACCTGGTTAAATAAAGGTGTTCTCAACTAGCCTACCTGGTTAAATAAAGGTGTTCTCAACTGGCCTACCTGGTTAAATAAAGGTGTTCTCAACTAGCCTACCTGGTTAAATAAAGGTGTTCTCAACTGGCCTACCTGGTTAAATAAAGGTGTTCTCACCTGGCCTACCTGGTTAAATAAAGGTGTTCTCAACTAGCCTACCTGGTTAAATAAAGGTGTTCTCAAACTAGCCTACCTGGTTAAATAAATGTGTTCTCACCTGGCCTACCTGGTTAAATAAAGGTGTTCTCAACTACCCTACCTGGTTAAATAAAGGTGTTCTCAACTAGCCTACCTGGTTAAATAAAGGTGTTCTCACCTGGCCTACCTGGTTAAATAAAGGTGTTCTCACCTGGCCTACCTGGTTAAATAAAGGTGAAATAAAAAAAATACAAAAATAAAAGTACAGAAGTGGTCCAATGAAAGAGATGCTAAGCTACAGGACTGTTTCCCTAGCACAGACTGGAACATATTACGGGGACTCATCCAATGGGATTGAGGAGTTTACCACATCAGTCACTAGCTTCATTAATTGCATTGAAAACGCTGTCCCCACAGTGACCAGTGACCAAACGTACATATCCCAACCAGAAGCCATTGATTACAAGCAACACTCACACTGAGCTCAAGGCTAGTGCAATCACTAACGGGCTACCTGGTTACTCAACCCTGAACTTTAGATGCTGCAGCCCCATGTACATAGACATGGAATCACTGGTCACTTTAATAATGGAACACTGGTTACTTTAATAATGGAATCACTGGTCACTTTAATAATGGAACATTATTAAAGTGACCTTGTGACGGCCGGCCGCCCAACAACCTGCCCGCTTGACCCTATCCCCTCCTCTCTTCTCCAGACCATTTCCGGAGACCTTCTCCCTTACCTCACCTCGCTCATCAACTCATCCCTGACCGCTGGCTACGTCCCTTCCGTCTTCAAGAGAGCGAGAGTTGCACCCCTTCTGAAAAAACCTACACTCGATCCCTCCGATGTCAACAACTACAGACCAGTATCCCTTCTTTCTTTTCTCTCCAAAACTCTTGAACGTGCCGTCCTTGGCCAGCTCTCCCGCTATCTCTCTCTGAATGACCTTCTTGATCCAAATCAGTCAGGTTTCAAGACTAGTCATTCAACTGAGACTGCTCTTCTCTGTATCATGGAGGCGCTCCGCACTGCTAAAGCTAACTCTCTCTCCTCTGCTCTCATCCTTCTAGACCTATCGGCTGCCTTCGATACTGTGAACCATCAGATCCTCCTCTCCACCCTCTCCGAGTTGGGCATCTCCGGCGCGGCCCACGCTTGGATTGCGTCCTACCTGACAGGTCGCTCCTACCAGGTGGCGTGGCGAGAATCTGTCTCCTCACCACGCGCTCTCACCACTGGTGTCCCCCAGGGCTCTGTTCTAGGTCCTCTCCTATTCTCGCTATACACCAAGTCACTTGGCTCTGTCATAACCTCACATGGTCTCTCCTATCATTGCTATGCAGACGACACACAATTAATCTTCTCCTTTCCCCCTTCTGATGACCAGGTGGCGAATCGCATCTCTGCATGTCTGGCAGACATATCAGTGTGGATGACGGATCACCACCTCAAGCTGAACCTCGGCAAGACGGAGCTGCTCTTCCTCCCGGGGAAGGACTGCCAGTTCCATGATCTCGCCATCACGGTTGACAACTCCATTGTGTCCTCCTCCAAGAGCGCTAAGAACCTTGGCGTGATCCTGGACAACACCCTGTCGTTCTCAACTAACATCAAGGCGGTGGCCCGTTCCTGTAGGTTCATACTCTACAACATCCGCAGAGTACGACCCTGCCTCACACAGGAAGCGGCGCAGGTCCTAATCCAGGCACTTGTCATCTCCCGTCTGGATTACTGCAACTCGCTGTTGGCTGGGCTCCCTGCCTGTGCCATTAAACCCCTACAACTCATCCAGAACGCCGCAGCCCGTCTGGTGTTCAACCTTCCCAAGTTCTCTCACGTCACCCCGCTCCTCCGCTCTCTCCACTGGCTTCCAGTTGAAGCTCGCATCCGCTACAAGACCATGGTGCTTGCCTACGGAGCTGTGAGGGGAACGGCACCTCAGTACCTCCAGTCTCTGATCAGGCCCTACACCCAAACAAGGGCACTGCGTTCATCCACCTCTGGCCTGCTCGCCTCCCTACCACTGAGGAAGTACAGTTCCCGCTCAGCCCAGTCAAAACTGTTCGCTGCTCTGGCCCCCCAATGGTGAAACAAACTCCCTCACGACGCCAGGACAGCGGAGTCAATCACCACCTTCCGGAGACACCTGAAACCCCACCTCTTTAAGGAATACCTAGGATAGGATAAGTAATCCTTCTCACCCCCCCCTTTAAGATTTAGATGCACTATTGCAAAGTGACTGTTCTACTGGATGTCATAAGGTGAATGCACCAATTTGTAAGTCGCTCTGGATAAGAGCGTCTGCTAAATGACTTAAATGTAATGTAAATGTAATGTAAATGGTCACTTTAATAATGGAACACTAGTCACTTTAATAATGGAACACTGGTCACTTTAATAATGGAACACTAGTCACTTTAATAATGGAACACTAGTCACTTTAATAATGGAACACTAGTCACTTTAATAATGGAACACTGGTCACTTTAATAATGGAACACTGGTCACTTTAATAATGGAACACTGGTCACTTTAATAATGGAACACTGGTCACTTTAATAATGGAACACTGGTCACTTTAATAATGGAACACTGGTCACTTTAATAATGGAACACTAGTCACTTTAATAATGGAACACTAGTCACTTTAATAATGGAACACTAGTCACTTTAATAATGGAACACTAGTCACTTTAATAATGGAACACTAGTCACTTTAATAATGGAACACTAGTCACTTTAATAATGGAACACTGGTCACTTTAATAATGGAACACTAGTCACTTTAATAATGGAACACTAGTCACTTTAATAATGAAACACTGGTCACCTTAATAATGGAACACTGGTCACTTTAATAATGGAACACTGGTCACTTTAATAATGGAACACTAGTCACTTTAATAATGGAACACTAGTCACTTTAATAATGGAACACTAGTCACTTTAATAATGGAACACTAGTCACTTTAATAATGGAACACTGGTCACCTTAATAATGGAACACTGGTCACTTTAATAATGGAACACTGGTCACCTTAATAATGGAACACTGGTCACTTTAATAATGGAACACTAGTCACTTTAATAATGGAACACTAGTCACTTTAATAATGGAACACTAGTCACTTTAATAATGGAACACTAGTCACTTTAATAATGGAACACTAGTCACTTTAATAATGGAACACTAGTCACTTTAATAATGGAACACTAGTCACTTTAATAATGGAACACTAGTCACCTTAATAATGGAACACTGGTCACTTTAATAATGAAACACTGGTCACCTTAATAATGGAACACTGGTCACTTTAATAATGGAACACTAGTCACTTTAATAATGGAACACTAGTCACTTTAATAATGGAACACTAGTCACTTTAATAATGGAACACTAGTCACTTTAATAATGGAACACTGGTCACCTTAATAATGGAACACTGGTCACTTTAATAATGGAACACTGGTCACTTTAATAATGGAACACTGGTCACTTTAATAATGTTTACCTACTGCTTTACTCATCTCATATGTATATACTGTATTCTGTTCTACTGTATTGTAGTCTACGCCACTCTGACAATGCTCATCCTAATATTTACATATTTCTTAATTCCATTATTTTACTTTGATGTGTGTATTGTTGTGTATTGTTGTGAATTGTTAGATACTACTGCACTGTTGGAGCTAGGATCAGAAGTATTTCATTACACCCGCAATAACATCTGTTAAATATGTGTTGTGACCAATACAGTTTGATTTGATTTAGAGCTGCCTGCTTTTAAGGATAAGGTTCTGGAAGTGTTGTACTTTGACCCGCTATATAGCTCCAATAAACCATTGAACAAAACCTTTTTTTATATATAGCTTAATGGTTTATGGGAAGCACATACAGCTAGCTGTACATTCATTTCAAACCACTATAAATACACTCTAGTCTAAAATGAAAGCGATCATGTTCATCACAATGCAACAGGCGTACAGGGAAGGGCGACTGACGTTCCAGAACACTGACATGTTCTAGATCTTCTCAGTCTCCCCTCTCTCCGCCCCAGCTGTTTGTGACGTGGTCACTGGGACGTAAGACAAGAAAAGAGCAAACTGTAGAAGTAAAGGGGATTGCGGAGTTATGGTGCCGGTAGCAAGGGCACCGAGAAAAACGGGCAACTCATAACGTTAAATAAATATATAATAGCCCTTTAGGTATACCGAATTACGTTATTCCGTGGACCACCTGTCACGAACTGCATTCCAGAAGCTCTCCACAATAATTCATTTCCATTTTAAGAAGAGACAGAGACGGAAAGCATTCGCTGTTACTCCTAAACAAAGGTACAGTAGTTTATTCATTAATACCCATTATCCATTTATGCGTAGGCCTATTTTTGTTGATTTGGACTTTCCGCCAAATGATATTGACTACCAACAGCAGTGGACTTTGTCTTTCGGTTCAGTCCGAAACACAACATTGCCATTCCAATGCGTAGCCCGTAGCCTACATGCTTACCATATTAGGCAATATTTAGTTACAATGTGTCCACGGCTTAAAACATTGTGTCTAGTCTGAAACACACTCCGGCTGGCTGCCGACGCTGTGTGTGTGTGTGTGTGTGTGTGTGTGTGTGTGTGTGTGTGTGTGTGTGTGTGTGTGTGTGTGTGCGCGCGCGCATGTGTGTGTGTGTGTGCGTGTGTGTGTTGGTGGCAGTTGTCGGAAGTCAGGTTTCGGGAGATCGAGTTGGAAATAACCAAATAATATTGTATCCGGTTTCGAGAGAGATCAGAGTATATGGCCAATATCAGTGGGGTTACACCCGTGGACGGTCCAACATTACCTTACAGGCCCCGCGGTCCGGGGTTCCTTTTGTTGGTGCTGAATAGATTTACCGGGCTAAAGGACGCTCCATTCTCAATGTTATCCTTAGTCATTGTCAATGAATACATGACTTCATGAGCCATATCCCACCCGTTGAAGGCAAAACATTAACAGTGTACGGTAATACAACTAGACTAGTGGCCCACTAACAGTGTATTAACACGGTAATACAACTAGACTAGTGGCCCACTAACAGTGTATTAACACGGTAATACAACTAGACTAGTGGCCCACTAACAGTGTATTAACACGGTAATACAACTAGACTAGTAGCCCACTAACAGTGTATTAACACGGTAATACAACTAGACTAGTGGCCCACTAACAGTGTATTAACACGGTAATACAACTAGACTAGTGGCCCACTAACAGTGTATTACACGGTAATACAACTAACACGGTAATACAACTAACACGGTAATACAACTAGATTGCAGCTTACTAAGCTCATTAAAGCTCATTAAGCGTCTGCTAAATGACTTTAATGTAAATGTAATTAAAAAACAAAACAAGAATGTAATGGTTGATTTGGAATGACCATTGAACAGCAGTAATCTGCCCCTGAACAGGCAGTTAACCCACTGTTCCTGGGCCGTCATTGAAAATAAGAATTTGTTCTTAACTGACTTGCCTAGTTAAATAAAGGTCAAATAAATAAATAAAAATCACTGATTGTGCCATTAACAAGTTATCCTGTTTTACACAACATGTCCAGCAGTATGTGGGCACTCCTTCCAATTAGTGGATTCAGCTATTTCAGCCACACTCGTTGCTGACAGGTGTATACAATCAAGCACACAGCCATGCAATCTCCATAGACAAACACTGGCAGTAGATTGGCACATACTGAAGAGCTCAGTGACTTTCAATGTGGCACCGTCAAATTTCTTGCCTTGCTGGAGCTTCCCCGGTCAACTGTAAGCGCTGTTATTGTGAAGTGGAAACATCTAGGAGCAACAACGGCTCCGCCGCGAAGTGGTAGGCCACACAAGCTCACAGAACAGGACCGCCTAGTACTGAAGCACATAGTGCGTAAAAATGGTCTGTCCTCGGTTAAAACACTCACTACCGAGTTACAAACTGCCTCTAGAAATAAAGTCAACACTAACTGTTTGCCAGGAGCTTCATAAAATGAGTTTCCATGACCGAGCAGCCTCACACAAGACTAAGATCACCATGTGTGATACCAAGTGTCGGCTGGAATGGTTTAAAACTAATCTCTGGAGTGATGAATCACGCTTCACCATCTGGAAGTCCGACGGACAAATCTGGGTTTGCCGGATGCTAGGAGAACACTACCTTCCCAAATGCATAGTGCCGACTGTAAAGTTTGGTGGAGGAGGAATAATGTTCTGGGGCTGTCTTTCATGGTTTGGGCCCCTTAGTTCCAGTGAAGGGAAATCTTAACGCTAACAATGACATTCTAGCCGATTCTGTGCTTCCAACTTTGTGGCAACAGTTTGGGGAAGGCCCTTTCCTGTTTCAGCATGACAATGCCCCCGTGCACAAAGCGAGTTCCATACAGAAATGGTTTGTTGAGATCGGTGTGGAAGAACTTGGCTGGCCTGCACAGAGCCCTGAACTCAACCCCATCGAACAACCTTTGGAATGAATTGGAACGCCAACTGCGAGCCAGGCCTAATCACCCAACATTAGTGCCCAACCTCAGTTATGCTCTTGTGGCTGAATGGAAGCAAGTCCCTGCAGCAATGTTCCAACATCTAGTGGAAAGCCTTCCCAGAAGAGTGGAGGCTGTTATAGCAGCAATGTTCCAACATCTAGTGGAAAGCCTTCCCAGAAGAGTGGAGGCTGTTATAGCAGCAATGTTCCAACATCTAGTGGAAAGCCTTTCCCAGAAGAGTGGAGGCTGTTATAGCAGCAATGTTCCAACATCTAGTGGAAAGCCTTCCCAGAAGAGTGGAGGCTGTTATAGCAGCAATGTTCCAACATCTAGTGGAAAGCCTTCCCAGAAGAGTGGAGGCTGTTATAGCAGCAATGATCCTGATGAAATCATCTAGTGGAAAGCCTTCCCAGAAGAGTGGAGGCTGTTATAGCAGCAATGTTCCAACATCTAGTGGAAAGCCTTCCCAGAAGAGTGGAGGCTGTTATAGCAGCAATGTTCCAACATCTAGTGGAAAGCCTTCCCAGAAGAGTGGAGGCTGTTATAGCAGCAATGTTCCAACATCTAGTGGAAAGCCTTCCCAGAAGAGTGGAGGCTGTTATAGCAGCAATGTTCCAACATCTAGTGGAAAGCCTTCCCAGAAGAGTGGAGGCTGTTATAGCAGCAATGATCCTGATGAAATCAGAACTTGTGAAATTATATCTAGGCTAAATATAAGCCTTCCACAACCACAAGCCCCACTAATAATTCAATTATTTTATCAAAATAGTTTAACCTGCTTTTTTTCTTCTTCAATAATCACTGATCTGGCTTTCACATCTGTCTATGAAAATGTCATTTTGTTACAGGTTTACCCAGAACCATGCACAATGCACAACTTAAATGCATCTTTGTATGGTCATTGCACATTTATAAACCACTGAGTAGACAGCTAGCACATAACAGTCTGTGGCTAACATGCTGCTTGCCCTACGTGGTATTGCAATGCCTCGCGTGACAAACTGAGCATTTCATTTCCCCCACACACACACGTTCATTGATACTCTCGTTTTAGTAAGGGTCTGCTCTATTCTATATTTTGGGAGATGAAACACAAACAAGGGAATCGTTACAAAAGGTCAAGTTCTCGTCGATGTCTGTTGGACCAAACCTCAAATGCAAATAGCTAGTTTAAACCCCTTGTTGTCAGAGAGGAAGAAGTGATCTTTCATTTTTGCTGTAAGTGGAAGGTGGAGGGGCTTGGTGTCTGTGGAGTGGGAAGAGGCACAGTCCACACAGCACAGAAGGAGGAGGGGCTTGGTGTCTGTGGAGTAGGAAGAGTCACAGTCCACACAGCACAGAAGGAGGAGGGGCTTGGTGTCTGTGGAGTGGGAAGAGGCACAGTCCACACAGCACAGAAGGAGGAGGGGCTTGGTGTCTGTGGAGTGGGAAGAGTCACAGTCCACACAGCACAGAAGGAGGAGGGGCTTGGTGTCTGTGGAGTGGGAAGAGGCACAGTCCACACAGCACAGAAGGAGGAAGGGCTTGGTGTCTGTGGAGTGGGAAGTGGCCCAATTTGCAATTTCATCAACCTGACCATATCACGTTTGTTTTGGTAAACTGGGGCTGGGGAATTGTTTCCACTATCAACTGACTGTCAACTGACAGTCCGTGATTTATGATAGTTTTAAACATGGTTTGATTTCCAGACTGGAACGAACTGCAAAAATCACTGAAGCTGGAGATTCCCATCTCCCTCACTAACTTTAAGCACCAGCTGTCAGAGCAGCTTACAGATCACTGCACCTGTACATAGCCCATCTGTACATAGCCCATCTGTACATAGCCCATCTGTACATAGCCCATCTGTACATAGCCCATCTGTACATAGCCCACCTGTACATAGCCCATCTGTACATAGCCCATCTGTACATAGCCCACCTGTACATAGCCCATCTGTAAACAGCCTCATATGTATATCTACCTCATCCCCATACTGAATTGATTTATTTTGCTCCTTTTGCACCACAGTATCTCTACTTGCACATCTATCATTCCAGTGTTTAATTGCCATATCGTAATTACTTTGCCACCATGACCTATTTATTGCCTTATTTGACCTTATTCACACTCACTGTATATAGACTTTGTTTTCTTTTTTTCTACTGTATTATTATTATTATTATTATTTTAATTTTTTTGTTTAATTTTACCCCTTTTTCTCGCCAATTTCGTTGTATCCAATTGTTGTAGTAGCTACTATCTTGTCTCATCGCTAGAACTCCCGAACGGGTTCGGGAGAGACGAAGGTTGAAAGTCATGCGTCCTCCGATACACAACCCAACCAGCCGTACTGCTTCTTAACACAGCGCGCATCCAACCTGGAAGCCAGCCAATGTGTCGGAGGAAACACCGTGCACCTGGCAACCTTGGTTAGCGCCCGGCCTGCCACAGGAGTCGCTGGTGCGCGATGAGACAAGGATATCCCTACCGACCAAGCCCTTCCTAACCCGGACCTCACCCGGACGATGCTAGGCCAATTGTGCGTCGCTGCACGGACCTCCCGGTCGCGGCCGGTTACAACAGAGCCTGGGCGCGAACCCAGGGACTCTGATGGCACAGCCCTTAACCACTGTGCCACCCGGGAGGCTCATTTTCTACTGTATTATTGACTGTATGTTTGTTCATTCCATGTGTAACTCTGTGTTGTTGTATGTGTCGAACTGCTATGCTTTATCTTGGCCAGGTCGCAATGGTAAATGAGAACTTGTTCTCAACTAGCTTACCTGGTTAAATAAAGGTGAAATAAAAATAAAATATTTTGATTTATTTACAAGGACAAAAAAAAGTCAACAACTACAATAAACAGTATGATTATAGAACCACAAATCCTGGGTTATGATAGGGTTAACACAGTTCTACTAAACTAATAAAGCAGTTTGATTGGCTAATCGATTATGCCACAAGATAAGATGGCATGAGGCTTCAAAAAGATCCCACCTGTTGAGAAGTATTGTTGTGTATCTCCCATTGATGAGATTTGTGTTGTTGTTGTTGTTGTCGTCAACAGTTGCCGTGACGTCGGTGAAGAAGACATGACGGATTATTATGATGTTCTGGGAGTGTCACGAAGCGCCTCTCCGGAGGACATTAAAAAGGCGTAAGTACAGGACCGGTGACAAGGACTCATCCTACGCTATAATCTGTCTCTTTCCACTCCCGAATAGGCCTATGCAGGGCTTCATGAGACATCATCTCCCAGGCTAACTATTAGCCTTGTGTGGTTCATCTGTGTACCTCTACAGTAGCTATTGAAAGCTCAACCACACTGACTGATAGAGGTACTGGACTTACGCTGAGTGATTAAAAACATTAACAACACTTTTCTAATATTGAATTAGCAACCCCTTTGCCCCTCAGAACAGCCTCAATTCGTCGGGTCCATGGACTCTACAAGGCGTCGAAAGCGTTCCACAGGGATGCTGGCCCATGTTGACTCTAATGCTTCCCACAGTTGTTTCAAGTTGGCTGGATATCCTTTGGCTGGTGGACCATTCTTGATACAATAGTGTTCTATAGTCTTCTATAGTCTTCTATAGTTTTATATAGTCTTCTATAGTCTTCTATAGTCTTCTATAGTCTTATATAGTTTTATATAGTCTTCTGTAGTCTTCTATAGTGTTCTATAGTTTTATATAGTCTTCTATAGTGTTCTATAGTTTTATATAGTCTTCTATAGTCTTCTATAGTCTTCTATAGTCTTATATAGTTTTATATAGTCTTCTATAGTCTTCTATAGTCTTCTATAGTCTTCTATAGTTTTATATAGTCTTCTGTAGTCTTCTATAGTGTTCTATAGTTTTATATAGTCTTCTATAGTGTTCTATAGTTTTATATAGTCTTCTATAGTCTTCTATAGTCTTATATAGTTTTATATAGTCTTCTATAGTCTTATATAGTCTTCTATAGTCTTCTATAGTCTTCTATAGTCTTATATAGTTTTATATAGTCTTCTATAGTCTTCAGGTCTTCTATATATTTTAGTTTTCTATGGTTTTCTATAGTCTTACATAGTCTTCTATAGTTTTCTATAGTCTTCTATATTCTTACATAGTCTTCTATAGTTTTCTATAGTCTTCTATATTCTTACATAGTCTTCTATAGTTTTCTATAGTTTTATATAGTCTTCTATAGTTTTCTGTGGTTTTCTATATATTTTAGTTTTCTATAGTTTTCTATAGTCATCTATAGTTAAAAAAATAGTTTTCTATAGTTTTCTGCAGTCTTCTATAGTCTTCTATAGTCCTCTATAGTTTTCTCTAATTTTCTATAGTCTTATATAATCTATAGTTTCCTGTAGTCTTCTATATATTATACTTTTCTATAGTTATTTATACTTTTCTATATTCTTCTATAGTCTTCTATATATTTTAGTTTTCTATAGTATTGTCCTCTGCTCGCTGTCCCTGTCATGCAGGTGATAGAGGACCCAAAAGCGACTTAACAGAAACAGAGTTTATTCAAGTCCAAACAGGGAATAACAGAAATCCTCTAGTCTGTAGAGGGGAATAACAAGAGAAGCGGCCACAGACTGCAGGTCGCCGGGTAGGCGCAGGCCGTAGTTGACAGAGACACCTGCTCACACGCAGCATCTGATGAAGGCAAAAAACACGACAGGACAGGGCGAAACACAATCACAGCACGGTGAATACTAAACAAGGAACCGACAGGACAGGAACGGAACACAAAGGAATAAATAGGGACTCCAATCAGGGGAAAGGATCGGGAACAGGTGTGGGAAGACCAAATGATGATTAGGGAATAGGAACAGCTGGGAGCAGGAACGGAACGATAGAGAGAAGAGAGAGCGAGAGAGGGAGGGGGAGAGAGAGGGATAGAAAGAGGGAAAGAACCTAATAAGACCAGCAGAGGGAAACGAATAGAATGGGGAGCACAGGGACAAGACATGATAATAAATGACAAACATGACAGTACCCCCACTCACCGAGCGCCTCCTGGCGCACTCGAGGAGGAATCCTGGCGGCAACGGAGGAAATCATCGATGAGTGAACGGTCCAGCACGTCCCGAGACGGAACCCAACTCCTCTCCTCAGGACCGTAACCCTCCCAATCCACTAAGTATTGGTGACCCCGTCCCCGAGAACGCATGTCCATGATCTTATGTACCTTGTAAATAGGTGCGCTCTCGACAAGGACGGGAGGGGGGAGGGAAGACGAACGGGGTGCGAAGAAAGGGCTTAACACAGGAGACATGGAAGACAGGATGGACGCGACGAAGATGTCGCGGAAGAAGCAGTCGCACAGCGACAGGATTGACGACCTGGGAGACACGGAACGGACCAATGAACCGCGGAGTCAACTTACGAGAAGCTGTCGTAAGAGGAAGGTTGCGAGTGGAAAGCCACACTCTCTGGCCGCAACAATACCTTGGACTCTTAATCCTGCGTTTATTGGCGGCTCTCACCGTCTGTGCCCTGTAACGGCAAAGTGCAGACCTCACCCTCCTCCAGGTGCGCTCACAACGTTGGACAAACGCTTGAGCGGAGGGAACGCTGGACTCGGCAAGCTGGGATGAGAACAGAGGAGGCTGGTAACCCAGACTACTCTGAAACGGAGATAACCCGGTAGCAGACGAAGGAAGCGAATTGAGCGTATTCTGCCCAGGGGAGCTGTTCTGCCCAAGACGCAGGGTTTCTGAAAGAAAGACTGCGTAGTATGCGACCAATCGTCTGATTGGCCCTCTCTGTTGACCGTTAGACTGGGGATGAAACCCGGAAGAGAGACTGACGGACGCACCAATCAAACGACAGAACTCCCTCCAAAACTGTGACGTGAATTGCGGGCCTCTGTCTGAAACGGCGTCTAACGGGAGGCCATGAATTCTGAATACATTCTCAATAATGATTTGTGCCGTCTCCTTAGCGGAAGGAAGTTTAGCGAGGGGAATGAAATGTGCCGCCTTAGAGAACCTATCGACAACCGTAAGAATCACAGTCTTCCCCGCAGACAAAGGCAGACCGGTAATGAAGTCTAAGGCGATGTGAGACCATGGTCGAGAAGGAATGGGGAGCGGTCTGAGACGACCGGCAGGAGGAGAGTTACCCGACTTAGTCTGCGCGCAGTCCGAACAAGCAGCCACGAAACGGCGCGTGTCACGCTCCTGAGTCGGCCACCAAAAGCGCTGGCGAATAGACGCAAGAGTGCCTCGAACACCGGGATGACCAGCTAACTTGGCAGAGTGAGCCCACTGAAGAACAGCCAGACGAGTGGAAACAGGAACGAAAAGGAGGAGTTACTAGGACAAGCGCGCGGCGACGCAGTGTGCGTGAGTGCTTGCTTAACCTGTCTTTCAATTCCCCAGACTGTTAACCCGACAACACGCCCATAAGGAAGAATCCCTCGGGATCAGTAGAAGCCACAGAAGAACTAAACAGACGGGATAAGGCATCAGGCTTGGTGTTCTTGCTACCCGGACGGTAAGAAATCACAAACTCGAAACGAAGCGAAAAACAACGCCCAACGAGCTTGACGGGCATTAAGTCGTTTGGCAGAACGGATGTACTCAAGGTTCTTATGGTCTGTCCAAACGACAAAAGGAACGGTCGCCCCCTCCAACCACTGTCGCCATTCGCCTAGGGCTAAGCGGATGGCGAGCAGTTCACGGTTACCCACATCATAGTTGCGCTCAGATGGCGACAGGCGATGAGAAAAATAAGCGCAAGGATGAACCTTATCGTCAGACTGGAAGCGCTGGGATAGAATGGCTCCCACGCCTACCTCTGAAGCGTCAACCTCGACAATGAATTGTCTAGTGACGTCAGGAGTAACGAGGATAGGAGCGGACGTAAAACGTTCTTTTAGAAGATCAAAAGCTCCCTGGGCGGAACCGGACCACTTAAAACACGTCTTGACAGAAGTAAGAGCTGTGAGAGGGGCAGCAACTTGACCGAAATTACGAATGAAACGCCGATAGAAATTAGCGAAACCTAAAAAGCGCTGCAACTCGACACGTGACCTTGGAACGGGCCAATCACTGACAGCTTGGACCTTAGCGGAATCCATCTGAATGCCTTCAGCGGAAATAACGGAACCGAGAAAAGTAACGGAGGAGACATGAAAAGAGCACTTCTCAGCCTTAACGTAGAGACAATTCTCTAAAAGGCGCTGTAGAACACGTCGAACGTGCTGAACATGAATCTCGAGTGACGGAGAAAAAATCAGGATATCGTCAAGATAGACAAAAACAAAGATGTTCAGCATGTCTCTCAGAACATCATTAACTAATGCCTGAAAAACAGCTGGCGCATTGGCGAGACCGAACGGCAGAACCCGGTACTCAAAATGCCCTAACGGAGTGTTAAACGCCGTTTTCCACTCGTCCCCCTCTCTGATGCGCACGAGATGGTAAGCGTTACGAAGGTCCAACTTAGTAAAGCACCTGGCTCCCTGCAGAATCTCGAAGGCTGATGACATAAGGGGAAGCGGATAACGATTCTTAACCGTTATGTCATTCAGCCCTCGATAATCCACGCAGGGGCGCAGAGTACCGTCCTTCTTCTTAACAAAAAGAACCCCGCCCCGGCCGGAGAAGAAGAAGGCACTATGGTACCGGCGTCAAGAGACACAGACAAATAATCCTCGAGAGCCTTACGTTCGGGAGCCGACAGAGAGTATAGTCTACCTCGAGGAGGAGTGGTCCCCGGAAGGAGATCAATACTACAATCATACGACCGGTGAGGGGGAAGGGAGTTGGCTCGGGACCGACTGAAGACCGTGCGCAGATCATGATATTCCTCCGGCACTCCTGTCAAATCGCCAGGTTCCTCCTGAGAAGTAGGGACAGAAGAAACGGGAGGGATGGCAGACATTAAACACTTCACATGACAAGAAACGTTCCAGGATAGGATAGAATTACTAGACCAATTAATAGAAGGATTATGACATACTAGCCAGGGATGACCCAAAACAACAGGTGTAAACGGTGAACGGAAAATCAAAAAGAAATAGTCTCACTGTGGTTACCAGATACTGTGAGAGTTAAAGGTAGTGTCTCAAATTTGATACTGGGAAGATGACTACCATCTAAGGCAAACATGGGCGTAGGCTTGTCTAACGGTCTGAAAGGAATGTTATGTTTCCGAACCCATGCTTCGTCCATGAAACAACCCTCAGCCCCAGAGTCAATCAAGGCACTGCATGTAGCACCCGAACCGGTCCAGCGTAGATGGACCGACATAGTAGTACAAGATCTAGATGAAGAGACCTGAGTAGTAGCGCTCACCAGTAGCCCTCCGCTTACTGATGGGCTCTGGCCTCTTATTGGACATGAATTAACAAAATGTCCAGCAACTCCGCAATAGAGGCACAGGCGGTTGGTGATCCTCCGTTCCCTCTCCTTAGTCGAGATGCGAATCCCTCCCAGCTGCATGGGCTCAGTCTCAAAGCCAGAGGAGGGAGATGGTTGCGATGCGGAGCAGGGAAACACCGTTGATGCGAGCTCTCTTCCACGAGCCCGGTGACGAAGATCTACCCGTCGTTCTATGCGGATGGCGAGAGCAATCAAAGAGTCCACATCTGAAGGAACCTCCCGGGAGAGAATCTCATCCTTAACCACTGCGTGGAGTCCCTCCAGAAAACGAGCGAGCAGCGCCGGCTCGTTCCACTCACTAGAGGCAGCAAGAGTGCGAAACTCAATAGAATAATCCGTTATGGACCGTTCACCTTGGCATAAGGAAGCCAGGGCCCTAGAAGCCTCCCTACCAAAAACTGAACGGTCAAAAACCCGAATCATCTCCTCTTTAAAGTTCTGGAACTTGTTAGAGCAATCAGCCCTTGCCTCCCAGATAGCTGTGCCCCATTCTCGAGCCCGGCCAGTAAGGAGTGAAATGACGTAAGCAACCCGAGCTCTCTCTCTAGAGTATGTGTTGGGTTGGAGAGAGAACACAATCTCACACTGCGTGAGAAAGGAGCGGCACTCAGTGGGCTGCCCGGAGTAGCAAGGTGGGTTATTAACCCTAGGTTCTGGAGGCTCGGCAGGCCAGGAAGTAACAGGTGGCACGAGACGTGACTCTGGAACTGTCCAGAGAGGTCGGAAACCTGAGCGGCCAGGTTCTCCACGGCATGGCGAGCAGCAGACAATTCCTGCTCGTGTCTGCCGAGCATAGCTCCTTGGATCTTGACGGCAGTGTAACGAGCGTCTGAAGTCGCTGGGTCCATTCCTTGGTCGGTTCCTTCTGTCATGCAGGTGATAGAGGACCCAAAAGCGACTTAACAGAAACAGAGTTTATTCAAGTCCAAACAGGGAATAACAGAAATCCTCTAGTCTGTAGAGGGGAATAACAAGAGAAGCGGCCACAGACTGCAGGTCGCCGGGTAGGCGCAGGCCGTAGTTGACAGAGACACCTGCTCACACGCAGCATCTGATGAAGGCAAAAAACACGACAGGACAGGGCGAAACACAATCACAGCACGGTGAATACTAAACAAGGAACCGACAGGACAGGAACGGAACACAAAGGAATAAATAGGGACTCCAATCAGGGGAAAGGATCGGGAACAGGTGTGGGAAGACCAAATGATGATTAGGGGAATAGGAACAGCTGGGAGCAGGAACGGAACGATAGAGAGAAGAGAGAGCGAGAGAGGGAGGGGGAGAGAGAGGGATAGAAAGAGGGAAAGAACCTAATAAGACCAGCAGAGGGAAACGAATAGAATGGGGAGCACAGGGACAAGACATGATAATAAATGACAAACATGACAGTCCCTTCCAAAAAGGAATCGTGTTGTTGTCGAACTTTGCTTCTTGAAATAAGAGGATGCAGACAATTACATACAGTACATGTACATGTAGCCCAATCCTGCAGTCAAATGACTTAGTGGCCTCAGGGGTGGAATGTTATTCATATTTTTCATAATCTCATAATTAGAATAAAAATAAATAAAAAATACGTAGACAATCTGGTGTTTCTATGTGAAACGGTTGTATTTTATTTCAATGTTCTGTGATGTTTATAAAGTGTAAAATTGGGAAGCAAACTCAAAATGTAATACATTTCAACTCCATATCTAACATAGTACAAGTTCCTTCTGTTATTTAATCCCATAACCTTGTGTGTGAGGTATATACTTTTGTTTCCAAGTAGATTTGTTTATGACTAGCAAGAAACACTCTGTGTGACCCTGATTTAGCCCACTGCAGTAGAAGGTTTAAGGCAGCTAATATAAGTTTTGTCAACAGTATTGAAGATGTTGCTGTGTGGGAAAGTTATTGAATGAGATAATGAACTGTATCTACTCTAATGTGAAGGTACAGGAAGCAGGCTCTGCGATGGCACCCGGACAAGAACCCAGACAACAAGGAGGAGGCGGAGAGGAAGTTTAAGGAGCTGGCTGAGGCCTATGAAGTTCTGTCAGACCGTAAGAGATACCACCACCTGTTAAATCTGTTAATTATTGCCCCAACTTAAGGATCCGCCCCATTTTTCCATTTGTTTTGCTTCGAATGACATACCCATATCTAACTGCCTGTAGATCAGGCCCTGAAGCAAGGATATGCATATTCTTGGTACCATTTGAAAGGAAACACGTGGACATTTGTGGAACTGTGAAGGGAATGTAGGAGAATAAACACATTAGATCAGATAAAAGATAATACAAAGAAAAAAACAACCGGTCCATTATCTTTGAAATGCAAGAGAAAGGCCATAATGTATTATTCCAGCCCAGGTGCAATTTGGATTTTGCAGTGTATGTGCAAAGTTTTAGGTTGATCCAATGAACCATTGCGTTTATGTTAACATTTTTGTATCAAGACTTCACAAATGTGCCTAATTTGTTTATTAATAACTTTTCATGTTCAAATTTGTGCACTCTCCTCAAACAATAGCATGGTATTCTTTCACTGTAATAGCTACTGTAAATTGGACAGTGCAGTTAGATTAACTTGTTGACGCTACCCATCCCGGTAGCGGGATAATTGTCATCAGCAACCACTGAATAGCATAGCGCCACAGTCAAATAATATTACTAATATTTATGAAATCACAAGTGCAATATTGCAAAACACAGTTTAGCCTTTTGTTAATCCACCTGTCGTCTCAGATTTGGAAATTATGCTTTACAGCGAAAGCAATCCAAGCGTTTGTGTAAATTTGTTGATAGTGTACATAATGTTATTCTATGCTAAGCATTAAGTAGCTAGGTCACGAAAATCAGAAAAGCAATCAAATTAATCGTTTACCTTTGATGATCTTTGGATGTTTTCACTCACGAGACTCCCAGTTACACAATAAATGTTCCTTTTGTTCCATAAAGATTATTTTTATACCCAAAATACCTCCGTTTGTTTGTTGCGTTATGTTCAGAAATCCACAGGAAAGAGCGGTCACGACAACACAGACGTATATTCCAAATAGTCTCCGTAATGTCCACAGAAACATGTCAAACGTTTTTTATAATCAATCCTCAGGTTGTTCTTAAAATATATATTTGATAATATATCAAACGGGTCTGTAGGTTTTTCAATAACACCGGGAGGAACAATGGCGGCTTTACTCTTTTGCGCAAAACTTACTCTGAGAGCCCCCACCTATCCACTTACGCAATGTGATCTTTCACGCTAATTGTTCAAAATAAAAGCCTGAAACTATGTCTAAAGACTGTTGACACCTTAGGGAAGCCATAGAAAAACGAATCTGGTTGATATCCCTTTAAATGGAGGATAGGCATGCATAGAAACAGAGAGATTTCAAAATAAGAGGCACTTCCTGATTGGATTTTCCTCAGGCTTTCGCCTGCAATGTCAGTTCTGTTAAACTCACAGACAATATTTTGACAGGTTTGGAAACTTTAGTGTTTTCTATCTAATCTGACAATTATATGCATATTCTAGTTTCTGGGGCTGAGAAATAGGCAGTTTCAAATGGGTACGTTTTTTAGCCAAAAACGAAAATACTGCCCCCTACACGCAAAAGGTTAACAAGAATTTAAGCTTTCTGCTAATATCAGATCATGCTAATCGCATTAGCCTACGTTAGCTCAACCGTTGCGTGGAAGGGACACCAATCCCGAAGAAGTTTGTGATAACAGTCAAATAATATGGCCTTATCTTTACAGGAAGCAAATCAAAGGCGTATGATACCCATGGCAAAGACAGAATGCCCAACAACACAGGTGAAGGAATCTCTCTGTTCTATCTCTTGGGGTTTTGTGTTCTATTCTGTTTTTGATCAGCCATGTTGGTAGTGTCCATAATTATCAATCAACATGTATTTATTTATCCCTCCCTCCAGGCTCAAGTAGTCATCCTGCTCCGGACGATTTCCCAGGGTTCACCTTCACATTCCGCAGTCCCGAGGAAGTGTTTCAGGAATTCTTCAGAGGCCAGGATCCTTTCGCCAATTTCTTCGGTGGGGCTGACCAATAAACTACGGTCCTTAAACCGTACCCTATGTCTTCATGTGCTTCTTAGTCAAGGCTAACTCTGACCCGGGGAAACCAGTCCCGTCTGGGAATCTCAGCAGTTCATACAAGCTACACGAACACTTCTTCCTGTCTCACTACCTCCTTGTTTTGACTGCTCTCCCAGACGACGTTGCCTTTGGAAGAGGGATGCACAGTGGCTTCCATGGACATCATGGCTCTTCCAGGCTCGGCCCCAGTCGGTTCTCCTCCTTCCCCTCCACTGGAGGTCAGTAATAAACGATGTTTGTGTTCCCAAAAATGGCACCCTGTAAGCTATGTAGTGCACTACTTTTCAACCAGGGCACATACTATATACACTACATACACTACAGACACTATATAAGGGAACAGGATGTCATTGATATCAGCTCCATTCACTGATTAGTTTGTTAGTTCCTTTCTGACCGGTCCTCCCCTCCCCTCGTCTTTCACAGTGCATGACTTCACCTCTTTCTCGTCCTCCATGGGTGGAATGAATGGGATGGACCGTATTGGAGGAAGGATGGGGAATTTCAAGTCTGTCTCCACTTCTACGCGCGTCATCAATGGCAAAAGCACCACCACCAAGAAGTCAGTTCTCTGTTCTCTCTCTTTCTCTGTTTTCTGTATGGCCACTGAAGTGTTTAAGGGAATCTTCTCTTTACTTGCTTCCCAAAATGTCATGATAATGTGGATGATCACTGTTCTTGATCTGACAGGATCAAAGAAAACGGTCAGGAGAGAACAGAGATCGTGGAAGACGGGGTCTTGAAGACGGTGCTCATCAATGGTAATCCATCCTCCCTGTGTCGATCCCTTCCCTCATCCAGTCCCCTTCCAACTGTTCTGACAGGAATGTGTCTGTAATTGTTCTCCCTCCTGACCCCTTCATGACCCCCTCTTGTTCCCCTCCTGTACCCCTCCTGTCCCCCTCCTGACTGCCTTCTTTACCCCTCCTGACCCCCTCCCGTCCTCCTCTTGTCCCCCTGCTGTTCCCCTCCTGTCCCCCCTTCTGTTCCCCTCCTGTCCCCCTTCTGTTCCCCTCCTGTCCCCCTCCTGTACCCCTCCTGTCCCCCTCCTGACCCCCTCCTGTTCCCCTCTTGTTCCACTCCTGACCCCCTCCTGTTCCCCTCTTGTTCCCCTGCTGACCCCTTCCTGACCCCCTCCTTACCCCCTCCTGACCCCCTCCTGTCCCCCTTCTGTACCCCTCCTAACCCCCTCCTGTCCCCCTCCTGTTCCCCTCCTGTCCCCTTCCTGTCCCCCTTCTTTACACCTCCTGTCCCCTTCCTGTCCCCCTTCTTTACCCCTCCTGTCCCCCTCCTGTCCCCCTCCTGACCCCTCCTGACCGCCTTCTTTACTCCTCCTGTCCCCCTTTCTGTACCCCTCCTAACCTCCTCCTGTCCCCCTTCTGTACCCCTCCTGTTCCCCTCCTGTCCCCCTTCTGTACCCCTCCTGACCCCCTCTTGTCCCCCTCCTGTCCCCCACCTGACCCCCAGGTGTGGAGGATGAGTTGGCTTTGTCTCGAGAGCTCAGCAAGACAGACCAACCGGCCCCTAGTCAACCCACAGCCAGGCAACACCTCCAGCAGCAGGCAGAGAGGATGGTACCAGTGGAGCTCCGGACCCAACAACACCGACCCAGCCCCATCTCCGGCCCCCGGTCTATGGCCCAGCGCTCCTTCAGCTCAGCCTCCTACCCTGACGTCCCCAGTGAGGAGGAGAAGGAAGATCTCCAGATGGTCTATATGTCACCACACAGCAGCCCATCTCCTCTGATCCACAGGGAGCTACCAGAGGGGGTCCCAGAGCCTCCTACACACCTCCAGGAGCAGAGAGGCACTGTGGATCCTGCTGCTAAAACCACCAGCAGCAGCAATGTAAAAATGACAAATAAGTGTTGCTGTGTGGTGTGTTAAGTTTATGATGTGTGTGTGTGTTGATTGTATAGTGTGTGTGTTTGTGTGTGTGTGTGTATGTGTGAGTGAGTGAGTGAGTGTGATGCTCAGGGCAGAGGACAGACAGGAGACCACTGGTCTCAGTTCTACTCTGGTGTTATGCTGACAATCACCATCATAAAGTATACTGTATATTATAAACTGGTTTGTTTGACCCCTAAATGCTGATTGGCTGACAGCCGTGGTATATCAGACCGTATACCAAAGGTATGAAAAAACCTTTTTTAAATTTTTACAAATTACGTTGGTAACCAGTTTATAATAGCAATAAGGCACCTTGGGGGTTTGTGGTATATGGCCAATATACCACGGCTAAGGACTGTATCCAGGCACTCTGCGATGCGTCGTGCTTAAGAACAGCCCTTAGCCGTGGTATATTGGCCATATACCACACCCTGCTCTGACATTATTATTATTCTCTTTTTTTATTTAAAGTTTTTACAAAAAAAAAAAAATTCTTATTGAATATTCGAAACATACAATATACAGTGGGGCAAAAAATTTAGTCAGCCACCAATTGTGCAAGTTCTCCCACTTAAAAAGATGAGAGAGGCCTGCAATTTTCATCATAGGTACACTTCAACTATGACAGACAAAATGACAAAACAAATCCAGAAAATCACATTGTAGGATTTTTTATGAATTTATTTGCAATTTTTTTTGCCTCATTGTACTTTTTGCCCCACTGTACTTTTTGCCCCACTGTACTTGCAGTGAAGCCGCTCAATAACTACATCATGCCAGTCAATCCGCAGATTCCCATTCAGAGAGACACACAGAAGCATCCAAGGTCAATGCCCTGCTCAATCCCCCCACAGTTCCCCAATAGCTGTCCCTCAACCATTCGAGACTCCTCCCAAAGTCACCCCCCCAGGAATAATGAAACAAAAATACAATAAATTCCATTCCCCACCCCCAAGAACCGCCCCAATGCACCAACAACCAAGAGAACTGAAGAGGGAAAAGGAAAAGACAAGAAAACAGAAAAACAAACAAAGTGTTTTATTTAAAACAAAGAACATGATATCAATGCCAACTGTGTTTATTTGAATGAGAGTGTGTATATGCATGTGTACAAACACCTGCACGGCATCAGTCTCAGGAAAACCGGCATTAGATGTAAAAACACTGTCCCTTAGTGTCATTCAAATGTACTTTTTATTTTGTTTTGACTTTTTTTTTGGTACTTTTATCTTTGACCTTCATACTATATCTCACACAGCAACTCCACTCCCACCTGTCTCCAATTCCACAACCCTCAGCTTCCGTCAGCCCATCCCAACCCTCAGCTTCCCTCAGTTCATCCCATCCCATCCCTCAGCTTCCCTCAGCTCATCCCATCCCAACCCTCAGCTTCCCTCAGCCCATCCCATCCCAACCCTCAGCTTCCCTCAGCTCATCCCATCCCAAACCTCAGCTTCCCTCAGCCCATCCCAAACCTCAGCTTCCCTCAGCCCATCCCAACCCTCAGCTTCCCTCAGCCCATCCCAACCCTCAGCTTCCCTCAGCCCATCCCAACCCTCAGCCTCCCTCAGCCCAAATCAACCCTCAGTCTCCCTCAGCCCATCCCATCCCAACCCTCAGCCTCCCTCAGCCCATCCCAACCCTCAGCCTCCCTCAGCCCATCCCATCCCTCAGCTTCCCTCAGCCCATCCCATCCCAACCCTCAGCTTCCCTCAGCCCATCCCATCCCAACCCTAAGCTTCCCTTAGCCCATCCCATCCCAACCCTCAGCTTCCCTCAGCCCATCCCATCCCAACCCTCAGCTTCCCTCAGCCCATCCCATCCCAACCCTCAGCTTCCCTCAGCCCATCCCAACCCTCAGCTTCCCTCAGCCCATCCCATCCCAACCCTCAGCTTCTCTCAGCCCATCCCAAACCTCAGATTCCCTCAGCCCATCCCAAACCTCAGCTTCCCTCAGCCCATCCCAACCCTCAGCTTCCCTCAGCCCATCCCAACCCTCAGCCTCCCTCAGCCCAAATCAACCCTCAGTCTCCCTCAGCCCATCCCATCCCAACCCTCAGCCTCCCTCAGCCCATCCCAACCCTCAGCCTCCCTCAGCCCATCCCATCCCTCAGCTTCCCTCAGCCCATCCCATCCCAACCCTCAGCTTCCCTCAGCCCATCCCATCCCAACCCTCAGCTTCCCTTAGCCCATCCCATCCCAACCCTCAGCTTCCCTCAGCCCATCCCATCCCAACCCTCAGCTTCCCTCAGCCCATCCCATCCCAACCCTCAGCTTCCCTCAGCCCATCCCATCCCTCAGCTTCCCTCAGTCCATCCCATCCCTCAGCTTCCCTCAGCCCATCCCATCCCAACCCTCAGCTTCCCTCAGCCCCTCCCATCCCATCCCTCAGCTTCCCTCAGCCCATCCCATCCCTCAGCTTCCCTCAGTCCATCCCATCCCTCAGCTTCCCTCAGCCCATCCCATCCCTCAGCTTCCCTCAGTCCATCCCATCCCATCCCTCAGCTTCCCTCAGTCCATCCCATCCCATCCCTCAGCTTCCCTCAGCCCATCCCATCCCTCAGCTTCCCTCAGTCCATCCCATCCCATCCCTCAGCTTCCCTCAGTCCATCCCATCCCAACCCTCAGCTTCCCTCAGTCCATCCCATCCCTCAGCTTCCCTCAGCCCATCCCATCCCAACCCTCAGCTTCCCTCAGCCCATCCCATCCCAACCCTCAGCTTCCCTCAGCCCATCCCAACCCTCAGCTTCCCTCAGTCCATCCCAACCCTCAGCTTCCCTCAGTCCATCCCATCCCTCAGCTTCCCTCAGTCCATCCCAACCCTCAGCTTCCCTCAGCCCATCCCATCCCTCAGCTTCCCTCAGTCCATCCCAACCCTCAGCTTCCCTCAGCCCATCCCAACCCTCAGCTTCCCTCAGTCCATCCCAACCCTCAGCTTCCCTCAGTCCATCCCAACCCTCAGCTTCCCTCAGTCCATCCCAACCCTCAGCTTCCCTCAGCCCATCCCAACCCTCAGCTTCCCTCAGTCAATCCCAACCCTCAGCTTCCCTCAGCCCATCCCATCCCTCAGCTTCCCTCAGTCCATCCCAACCCTCAGCTTCCCTCAGCCCATCCCAACCCTCAGCTTCCCTCAGTCCATCCCAACCCTCAGCTTCCCTCAGTCCATCCCAACCCTCAGCTTCCCTCAGCCCATCCCATCCCAACCCTCAGCTTCCCTCAGCCCATCCCATCCCAACCCTCAGCTTCCCTCAGCCCATCCCAACCCTCAGCTTCCCTCAGCCCATCCCAACCCTCAGCTTCCCTCAGCCCATCCCAACCCTCAGCTTCCCTCAGCCCATCCCAACCCTCAGCTTCCCTCAGCCCATCCCAACCCTCAGCTTCCCTCAGTCCATCCCACCCCATCCCTCAGCTTCCCTCAGCCCATCCCAACCCTCAGCTTCCCTCAGTCCATCCCATCCCTCAGCTTCCCTCAGCCCATCCCAACCCTCAGCTTCCCTCAGACCATCCCATCCCAACCCTCAGCTTCCCTCAGTCCATCCCATCCCTCAGCTTCCCTCAGCCCATCCCATCCCAACCCTCAGCTTCCCTCAGCCCATCCCATCCCAACCCTCAGCTTCCCTCAGCCCATCCCAACCCTCAGCTTCCCTCAGTCCATCCCAACCCTCAGCTTCCCTCAGTCCATCCCATCCCTCAGCTTCCCTCAGTCCATCCCAACCCTCAGCTTCCCTCAGCCCATCCCATCCCTCAGCTTCCCTCAGTCCATCCCAACCCTCAGCTTCCCTCAGCCCATCCCAACCCTCAGCTTCCCTCAGTCCATCCCAACCCTCAGCTTCCCTCAGTCCATCCCAACCCTCAGCTTCCCTCAGTCCATCCCAACCCTCAGCTTCCCTCAGCCCATCCCAACCCTCAGCTTCCCTCAGTCCATCCCAACCCTCAGCTTCCCTCAGCCCATCCCATCCCTCAGCTTCCCTCAGTCCATCCCAACCCTCAGCTTCCCTCAGCCCATCCCAACCCTCAGCTTCCCTCAGTCCATCCCAACCCTCAGCTTCCCTCAGTCCATCCCAACCCTCAGCTTCCCTCAGCCCATCCCATCCCAACCCTCAGCTTCCCTCAGCCCATCCCATCCCAACCCTCAGCTTCCCTCAGCCCATCCCATCCCAACCCTCAGCTTCCCTCAGCCCATCCCAACCCTCAGCTTCCCTCAGCCCATCCCAACCCTCAGCTTCCCTCAGTCCATCCCAACCCTCAGCTTCCCTCAGTCCATCCCATCCCTCAGCTTCCCTCAGCCCATCCCATCCCATCCCTCAGCTTCCCTCAGCCCATCCCAACCCTCAGCTTCCCTCAGCCCATCCCATCCCTCAGCTTCCCTCAGCCCATCCCATCCCATCCCTCAGCTTCCGTCAGCCCATCCCAACCCTCAGCTTCCCTCAGCCCATCCCATCCCATCCCTCAGCTTCCCTCAGCCCATCCCAACCCTCAGCTTCCCTCAGCCCATCCCATCCCATCCCTCAGCTTCCCTCAGCCCATCCCAACCCTCAGCTTTCCTCAGCCCATCCCATCCCCTCAGCTTCCCTCAGCCCATCCCATCCCATCCATCCCATCCCTCAGCTTCCCTCAGCCCATCCCAACCCTCAGCTTCCCTCAGTCCATCCCATCCCTCAGCTTCCCTCAGCCCATCCCAACCCTCAGCTTCCCTCAGCCCATCCCATCCCTCAGCTTCCCTCAGTCCATCCCATCCCTCAGCTTCCCTCAGCCCATCCCAACCCTCAGCTTCCCTCAGCCCATCCCATCCCTCAGCTTCCCTCAGTCCATCCCATCCCATCCCTCAGCTTCCCTCAGGCCATCCCATCCCAACCCTCAGCTTCCCTCAGTCCATCCCATCTCTCAGCTTCCCTCAGCCCATCCCATCCCTCAGCTTCCCTCAGTCCATCCCAT